>NC_029789.2:59971747-60093352 GCF_000816755.2 Arachis ipaensis | reverse complement strand
TAAGCTAGAATGATGGCGGCATTCAAGAGAATCCGGAAGGTCTAAACCTTGTCTGTGGTATTCTGAGTAGGATTCAATGATTGAATGATTGTGACGAGCTTCAAACTCGCGAGTGCTGGGCGTTAGTGACAGATGCAAAAGGAGGGTGAATCCTATTCCAGCATGATCGAGAACCGACAGATGAATAGCCGTGCCGTGACAGGGTGCGTGAGCATATTATTCACTGAGAAGAGGGGATGTAGCCACTGACAACGGTGATGTCCTTGCATAAAGCCAGCCATGGAAAGGAGTAAGACGGATTGGATGAAGATAGCAGGAAAGCAGAGGTTCAGAGGAACGAAAAGCATCCCCATTCGCTTATCTGAAATTCCTACCAATGATTTACATAAGTATCTCTATCCCTATTTTATTATATAATATTCGAAAACTCCATGATTATTTTATATCCGCCTGACTGAGATTTACAAGGTGACCATAGCTTGCTTCATACCAACAATCTCCGTGGGATTCGACCCTTACTCACGTAAGGTATTACTTGGACGACCCAGTGCACTTGCTGGTTAGTTGTATTGAAGTTGTGACAATTATGAATTAAGATCAGAGCACCAAGCTCTGGAGCCATTACCAGGATTTGTTCGAGCCTGGAGATCACAATTTCGTGCACCATTTGCCCATTCCTTGTGAGACGACCCGAGGTTTGAATACTTCGGTTACTTTTATTGGGGTTGAACTTGTGACAACCAATTCCTTAAAATTTGATTCGAGGATTATTTGTCGGTTGAGAGCTATACTTGCAACATGACTATTCTATGAAATTCTTACCGACGGTAGTTCGCACATCAAATTTTCGGCGCCGTTGCCGGAGAATGGTTGCAACATATGCCTTGATATTGGTTATGTGAATATATGAATATTGTAGATAGTTTATTTGCTTTCAATACTTTGTTGTAGTTTAGATTTCTTTTGTACATATGCTATGACTCCCAAGTTTGATGACTCGGTCTCAACCGAATTCTAGCTTAGCCGAGTTTGACCCTGAGATTGAAAGAACTCTGTTACACACTCGGCAAGCTAGACGGCAGTTGGAATATACGGCTAGTACTTTGGCCTCTCTTGAGGAGCATACCGAATCACTAGACGGTACCGAGAGTGACTTGGAGTCCGCTACTTCCTATTCTTCTGTTGGCACCACTAATACATCTTTGCATCCCACAGGTGAACCATACATGGCAGAGCCACGCCGGATCACTTTGTATGAACAAGGAGCTCCGGATATCATACTTCAACCCATACCAGCAAGGTATCCCAACCTTGATCCAAACTTTGAGTTGAAGAATAGCTTGATAAATTTACTTCCCAAGTATCATGGGCTTCCGGGTCGAGATCCCATCCGACATTTAAGAGATTTTCAAGTTGCTTGTTCTACGGCTCGAAGGCATGTAGCCGATGAGGTGGCTATTATGGTTTTTGCCTTCCCCTTCTCGTTTGAGGGGCAAGCAAAAACATGGTTTTATTCGCAACCGGATGAGATTGTGACCAATTGGGATTTCTTGAGAAGAGAGTTTCTAGACAAGTTCTTTCTGCTAGAGAAGACCGACTATATCCGGAAGGAGATCTCGGGTATAATGCAAAAGGACCAAGAGAGTTTGTATGAGTATTGGACTCGGTTCAAGAGGCTATTGGAATCTTGTCCACACGATGGATTGGATACTCACTTGCTTATTAGTTACTTCACCGGAGGTCTTTGTGCGGAAGATAAAAGATTGCTCACTGCTTCTAGTGGTGGTTCCCTTTCCAAAAACAAAACGGCGGGAGAAGCTTGGAGCTTGATAAATGATGTTGCCGAGGCTACACAAAATGTATAGGAAAGAAGCAATCCCCTCAAAGGTGTGGTAGAAGCATCACCTTCCGAAGCAAGCTTAACCAAGGTGCTTGGAGATATGACCACCATCCTTACGGAGATGCATAAAGAGCAAAAGGCATTCTACTCCATCCAAGCCATCCAAACCCCACCCCAAGTTGCTCAACTTGAAGGCCCTCCTTGAATTTGTGGTTTGTGCTCTAGCACTATACATTACACCAATCAATGTCACCAAATTCAAGAGGAATACACCCTTGCCGTAGCCAATGTGAACTACAACAACTGTCCACCCTATCCTTCTCAAGGTCAAAATAACTACTCTCATAGCAATAACTCCAATTATGGATGGAGGGACAATGCACAAGGGAGCAATCAAAATCAAAGATGGAACAACTCTTCTTCTCACTACAACAACAATCACCAATCATCATCCCAATACCACCATAACAACAACCACCAAGCCAACCAAAATTATCACAACCAAGCATCCCACTAAAACCAAAACAACTATCCCAAATACCAAGCACCGCATCATAGGCAACAATCCAACTAATCCTCAAGCTCTTCTAACCACCAAATTGAAGATTCCAACCGTGCAATCACCAAAGAGCATGAGAGGCTTAAGTGTGTGGTGGAGAAACATGAGGCTCAATTTGGTGCCATAACCACTCAATTATCCAACATTCAAGAGTTGCTCTCAAGGATGGCTCTACCTTCCTCCAACAACTCCAACCAACCATCAAGCTCTTCTAACCTTCCATCCCAACCCCTTCCAAACCCAAAGGGTGGCCTCAACGCCATTACTCTACGGTCGGGAACTACATTGGAGGAGATACCTCCTAGGGTCATGGGAGACATTCATGAGAAAGAAGTGGTTGTTGAAGTTATACATGAGGAAGAGGAGGTGGATAAAAAGCATTAGGAAGAAGAAGTAAGCCTTAAGGAACCCAAGAAGGCAAAGAAGACTCCAGAGTTTGATTTAATATGCTTCAAGTGTTCAAGAAGGTTGAGGTAACCATACCACTTCTTGATGCTATCCAACAGATTCTGAAGTATGCAAAATTTTTGAAGGACTTGTGTACACACAAGGATAGGATAGGAGAGTTGGAGACATTATCCTTGGGTAGCTCAATTTCTTCCTTAATGAAGCCTATTCCAGAAAAATATGGTGACCCTGGACCGTGTTTGGTGTCTTGTCGTATTGGTGGACGTACTTTTAATGATTGTATGTGTGATCTAGGGGCTTGCATAAGCATCATGCCGCTTTCTATCTTTGTGCGGTTGAATTTAGCTCCATTAAAAAAGTCGGCAGCGAAATTTGCCTTAGCCGATAAGAGTGTGATTACTGTGATGGGAATAGCAGAAGATGTACTTGTGGTGATCAAGGATTTGGTATTTCCAGTTAACTTTTACATCCTTGAAATGCCTCCAACAAAGAATAGAAGCGCCTCCTCCATTCTACTTGGTAGACCCTTCCTTAAGACCTCTAAATTCAAGCTAGATACCGTCACCGCACATATTCCTTTGAGGTCGGAGACAAGACTATCAAGTTCAATTTGGAAGAAGCCATGAAGCACCCTCCTGAAGAGCATTCCGTTCACCCCCGCAAGTGCATGCATCGTATCTTTCTCCTAGAGGGAGCTCTGCCAGTTAGGTAACCACAAAGAAGGCTCAACCCTACCATCCTTGACGTAGTGAAGAAGGAGGTCACTAGGCTACTTGATGCTGGTATCATATATCCGATTTCTGACAATGAGTGGGTGAGCCCGATCCAGATTGTTCCCAAGAAATCAGGTATCACTGTGGTTAAAAAGGATGATGGTGAAGTGGTCACCAAGAGAGTACAAAATGCTTGGTGAGTGTGCATCGATTATAAAAGGTTGAACGCTGCTACAAGGAAGGACCACTACCCTTTGCCCTTTATTGACTAGATGCTGGACCGATTGGCGGGTAAATCCCATTATTGCTTTCTTGACGGCTTCACTGGTTACTTCCAGATTCACATAGCTCCTGAGGATCAGGAAAAGACCACATTCACTTGTCCCTTTGGCACCTTTGCTTAGAAAAGGATGCCATTTGGACTATGCAATGCACCTGCTACTTTTCAGCGGTGTATGGCCATTGCCTTTTCTGATCTGATGGAGAATTGTCTGGAAGTCTTTACAGATGACTTCAGTGTTTATGGGACTTCATTTGATTGTTGTTTAGAGAACTTGGCCAAAGTCTTAGCTAGATGTGTTGACACTAACCTTGTCCTAAATTTTGAAAAATGTCACTTCATGGTAAGGCAAGGTATAGTGTTAGGACATGTAGTATCTAATGAAGGTATTTCTGTAGACTCGGCCAAGGTCGATATTATCACCAATTTACCTCACCCCTCATCTGTGAGGGAGATCCGGTCCTTTTTGGGGCATGCAGGATTTTACAGGCGCTTTATTAAGGATTTCAGCAAGATTGCTTTGCCATTGTCGCGCCTGCTCTAAAAGGATGTAGACTTTGAGTTTGACAGTGCATGTGTGAATGCGTTTGAGGAGTTGAGGAGAGTTCTTACCACGGCACCGATTGTGCGAGGCCCCAACTAGACGCAGCCATTCGAGAAAATGTGCGACGCGTCAAACCATGCTGTAGGTGCCGCGCTTGCACAGCGCGATGGTAAACTCCCTTATGTCATTGCTTATTCTTCTAAAACATTGGATGCGGCACAATCCAACTATACCACTACAGAAAAAGAACTCCTAGCTATTGTTCATGCTTTAGATAAATTCAGATCTTATTTGCTAGGGTCCAAGATAGTGGTATACACGGATCATGCAGCTTTGAAGTATTTACTGACAAAGAATGAGTCCAAACCTAGGCTCATATGTTGGATCTTGCTCTTGCAAGAGTTCGACATTGAGATTAGGGATCGAAGTGGGTCTTAAAATTTGGTTGTGGATCATTTGAGCCGCCTTGAGAATTTGAAATATGATCCATTTCCGATCGATGACTCATTCCCATTGGATATTTTGCATGCGGTGTCGGATAGCTTTCCTTGGTTTGCACCAATGGCGAACTACTTGGTTGCTAAGATTTTCCCCCCTAACTTTTCTAAACACCGAAGGGACAAGTTGAGGAGTGATTCCAAATACTACATTTGGGATGACCCTCACTTGTGGAAGAGGGGAGTGGACCAAGTAATTCGAAGATGTGTCCCGGAATCTGAAATCCAACCCATTCTTGAAGCGTGTCATTTGTCCGAGTGTGGCGGCCACTTTGGCCCACAACGGACAGCTAAAAAGGTGTTGGATTGTAGATTCTGGTGGCCAACCTTATTCAAAGACGCTTACCGATTTTGTGTGTCATGCCACCAATGTCAGAAGTCGGGAAATACATCCCAAAGGGATGAAATACCTTAACAACCGATGTTGTTCTGTGAGATATTTGATGTGAGGGGTATAGACTTTATGGGACCGTTTCCCAACTCAAGTGGGTATCTATATATTCTGTTGGCGGTTGACTATGTCTCAAAGTGGGTAGAAGCAATACCTACCTTCCTTGATGATGCAAATACCGTGATTTCTTTCATTAGAAATAACATTGTGTGCCGCTATGGGTCGCCACGAGCAATCATGAGCGACCAAGGTTCTCACTTTTGCAACAGGAAAGTAGAGGCACTGCTCAAGCACTATGGTGTATTGCATAAGGTTGCAACTGCTTATCACGCCCAAACCAATGGACAAGCGGAGGTGTCCAACCGGGAGATTAAGCAAATTTTGGAGAAAGTGCTGAATCCACAAAGGAAGGATTGGAGTTTCCAGTTGGGAGATGCACTATGGGCGTATAGGACGGCCTACAAGACTCCGTTGGGAATGAGTCCCTTCTGGATTGTCTATGGTAAGGCATGCCACCTTCCGGTGGAGATTGAGCATAACGCCTATTGCGAGTTAAAGCAGTGTAACATGGATTTCACCAAGGCAGGTGTGGCCAGAAAATTGCAACTAGAGGAGCTTGAGTGTCTTAGGAACGAAGCATATGAGAATGCCCAAATCTACAAGGAGAAGACTAAGGCATTTCATGATCACCATATCCTGAAGAAGGATTTTCAAGAAGGTGATGAGGTTCTCCTCTACAACTCGAGGCTTAGATGCATGCCTGGAAAGCTCCGTTCTAGATGGGAAGGACCCTTCAAGGTGAAGGAGGTAAAGCCCTGTGGGGTGGTGAAATTGTTTGACCCTAGAAGCGATGCAACTTTCAAGGTGAATGGACATAAAGTGAAGAAGTACCATGGCTACAAGTCTCCAAAGGAGCTAGAGGTGTTCCTGCTTACGGATGCACCCAGAGGAGAAGAAGCTTAAGCGACTGACCGTCCAACTTAAGGACGTTAAAGAAAAGCGCTTGGTGGGAGACATCCCACCGTGGTAAGATCTTCCTTGTGTATACCATCTTGCTTCTAGCTTTTGATTCTTGTGAATTTTGTGATTTCTTGATGTTGTTGATTGCTTAGGAATGCTAGCTTTGTTGATTTTGTTGAATTGTTAGGATATTCATATAGATTTCTTTACTCTTGGTATGGATGAATAGTTGAAGTTAGAGAAAATGCTTTGTTTTGAATAGTGCATGAATTTGTGAGTGTTTTCTTGACTATCTAGCTTAAATACCTGCCAAGAATGTGTTAGAATAGCTTTCTGTATGTTGTATTAAAAAAGGGGGGGAGGGATGCACGCGTAAGCGTGCAGGACGCGTGCGCGTCCCTTGCATTTTTGCAAGTTTGGGCATCTGACCTGAGAGTTGCACGCCCAATGCGCAAATAATACGCAAAACACACAAAAGCTTATTCATGCGTACGCGTGAAGCGCGCCCGCCCGTCCCTTGCCCTCAACCATATCCACGTGTACACGCACACGACGCGTACGCGTCAGTTGGTTTGCATGCCATTCTTGGTACATTCGACCCGAGAATTGCGCGAGCATTGCGCAAGTAGTGCACCCAACGTGCAACCCCTCCTCATGCGTGCGCGCACTTGACGGTCACGCATCGTTTTGCCATTGTCCTTTCCACACGTGCGCGCACATGACGCGTACGCGTGGGTCGCCCAGCACGCATTCCTTCAGCACTTGACACCCGAGCATTGCGCAAGCATTGTGCATAACTCGCAGTCATTCCGCGCTTGCGTGTGCTGTGACACATCCGCGTCCCTTGCCTGCTTCCTTACCCACGCGTACGCGACGCAGATAATGAATAGCGTTCCCTGTTTCAACCCATTTCTCTTTTCTTTCTTTCTTTTTTTCCTTCTTTTTTCCTCTTCTTCTTCTACCTTCTTCTTCCCCTTCCCTCTTCACCATTTTTCTCGCCCACCACCACCGGCGACCACCACTTCCGGCGGTCCCATTTTCTCTCTCCTCTCTTCCCTCTCTTCCATCTCTTCCTCTCTCTTACTTTCACCTCATTTTCTCTACTCTTCCCAAGGTCATATTCTTTTCCATTCTCTTTGCTTTTACTTTATGCCTTTCTTTCTTAATTACATGTCTTTATCTTCTCTTAATTTTCTTTGGTTGTATTTTGCTAAATTCTCTCTTGTTTATTTGCTTCCCTCTTTTACTTTGCTATTTCCTATGGATGTTGCATTTTGCTAATATATCTTGCTTTGATGGGTGATTTGTTATCTTGTAAATTCATTGTGATTATGTAATGTTGTGCTGATGTTGGGTATGTCATTTTGGGTTATTACACCTTTGCATTTCTTCAATGTGCTTAGGATTTGCATGTTGCACGCCAAGTGTTTGTTGAATTGCACCTATCACATTTAGTCAATTTTGGCACTATGCTTTCGCATTGGTGCTCTTCTATCAATACACTTGCCTTCTCATTGCACATTGCACTATTTGCACTTCATTCTTACAACTCATATATGCATACCCATGACTTGCTTCTTTGGATCATATTTAAAGAATTGTATTCCAATCCTCTCTAACTCCACTTTATTCCTTTTACATGCCTTAATGTCTTCGAGCTAGATTGGGTATTTGAATTCTTCACGCTTTTATCTTTCTTGCATATGTCATTTGGGGTTCTTAGCGATGCTTGAGTTTACTCTTCTCATGCCTTATTTGCATGCCTTTTTCAATCTTGCATCCCATGCTAGTGCCTTGCTCTGTTTTCAATGGTTGTCTTGCTTACATGTTACAGCTGTCATGTTCGCATGATACCTTTTCTTTTGTGGCCCTTTTTCTCACTATCATGTTGTAATTCAAGTGTGGTCTCTTTGAGTCTAATATCTTCTTTTTCCTCACCTTTTTCAGATGGCCATCAAAAAGGACAAGGAAAAAGCACAAAAGAAGCCACCCTCCAAAAGGGCACCTCAAAAAGCCACCGCCAAAGCGCACCACGCGCCCACGGCTAAACCTCTCCCCAATAAGGCGCGAAGCATCATTAAGATTGATGACCAAGAGAAGGACAACCCAGCGAGAGATTCCACTAGGTTTTCCAACCGTTATTGCGAGCTAATGTTCCCCATCGTGATTGCACAGAATTACCATTCTGAACCCCTTCTCAACCGTTCAGGTTATATAGTTTAGTTTATCATACCTCGCATTGAGCAACGGGGATGGGGCTTTCTCATGAGGAAACCACAAGGAGCTAATCTCTCGTGGGTGGTAGAGTTCTACACCAATTACTTCTCACATTCTCTTCAGAATGTCTTCATGCGCCGGAAGCAAGTTCCAGTTTTCGAGAAAGCTATTCAAGAGGTTCTCCGAGTCCCACCCAAACCGGATGAGGTAGATGGTTACCAAGAGGCCCTCCGCCAGCGTGATGCCTTCGACTTTGTTTCTGATTGGGACACTGTGCACCGGGTCATTGCCGAACCGAATACATTTTGGACCTGAGGATGCCTCAGGCCCCGACCCAAGGGCATTCTTGCACGTTTTCTGACTGTAGAGGCTCGAGCATGGACTCAAATCTTGTCTCATTACGTGTTTTCCAGCACTCACGAGACCTTGATCACCGCGGACCTCACCTTGCTAGTTTGGTGTATACTCATAGAGCGACCGGTCAACATTGCTCGCCTCATCCACCAAGCCATGGGTCATGTTCATGCCAAGGGTAACCTACCCTTCCCGGCCTTGGTGACGGAGCTAGTTGCTACTGGTGGTATTCCCCGGGAGACTAAGGATCGAAAAGCGATGATTCTGGTAGAAGGTGATGTGTTTCCAACCAGAAAATATCTCAAGCCTCCGGCGGAACACAACACCCTTGAGATGGCTGCCCCCTCGGTTATTCCTACCACTCCTTCTATATCACAAAGATCTTCCCACCAAAGGCTGGAAGACCTCCACAAGAAGATAGATAGATATGAACGGCGGAACTAACGCCGGTATGCTTACATAAAGAAGCTTTTGAGTTGCCTGACTCCTTTTGTGGAAGAACCGGAGATCTCCACATTCACCTCGTACTTAGGTGAAGAAAGCACTCACGAACGGGATAGTGGAAGTTCCAAACCCAACCACCACTTGCGCCTTACTAGTAGCACGGAGGACCGTGCTAATTCTTAAAGTGTGGGGAGGTTGTTTGACCGATCTCCGTGGGTAATAATCTCCTCTTTTCAATATCCATGGACTTTATTTCTCTTTTATTTGTTATTTAGGACACCTTGCATGTTTAGTTAGTTTTTCTTGTTAGGACTACTTGGTTGGGTTGACGATTTCTTTTCCAATAAATTGTACTTTCAGGGTACCCTACGAATTTTGAAAAAATTTTTTGCGATAAACTTGCTTCAAGAATGTATTTTGGAACATAGAGATTGAGCTAAGAACACAAGCATGTGAGTTTTGAGCCTTATTGTGTGGTTATATCTTCTAACCACTTATTTCTCATTCTTGTGTGCATTATTCTCTCTCTATGATTGCAATCCTTGCTTTGTCTGATTCTATATATCCATTACTTTGTGTATGAATGCATTTACATGATTGATGACAAGTCATCTTAGCCTATTTTAACTAGCCTTTTTCTTTTGTTTTCAATTGAATTATGCACTTTCTTGAGCCATAAGCAAGCCAATTGGGTAGATTTTCATGTTTCCCTTGATTTAACCAACCATATATGAATTCATGCCATTTCATGAGGTTTTGTGCTATTCAAAATTTCACCCAACCACTCAATGTTAGCTTGACTAAACTAATCACCCACTAAAATTTCTTGATCCATCAATCCCTGTGGGATCGACCTCACCCCGTGAGTTTTTATTACTTGATGCGACCCGGTGCACTTGCCGGTTAGATTTGTGTGTTTTGGGAGAAATTTATTTTCCACCAAAATATCTCATCATCTACCCAATTGGCTTGCTTATGGCTCAAGAAAGTGCATAAAACCTATTGAAAACAAATGAAAAAGCATAGAAAAACATGATGATTGAGGCCATCATTTCAATAGTCACTTTTCCCAAACGGCCTTAACTCTTTTATCTACCATTGCTAACCAATTTTAAGCCCATGATAAACCCTTTTTGTTCTTAAATGGAGCACATCAACACCCCTAAGTGAAAAACAAAGAATGTCCCTGGATTTGGATCCTTGATTAGCTTAGGTGAGTAAGGGTATGTATCATTCAAATGGGAGGGTGTACTTGGGAACTTGGGTAGATGTAAAGGTATGTATTTGTATCTGTAATTGAAAATTTTGGGGAATTGGGAACATACTCATGTATTGAATGATTGAACCATATGCATTGACACTTTTGTACATGAAACCCCAAAAAGGAGACAAACAAAGAAAAAAAAAGAAAAGAAAAAATTTTGTGTATAGATGAGAATAAAGGAAAAAGAATGTAAGAAAAAGAATTAGAAAAATGGAAGAAACAAAAATATGGAAAAAGAAAGCAATAAAAAGGGGACAAAGATGCCCCAAGGTAAAGTAATAATAACAATGCATATGGGATGTGAATTAGAAAAGAATGCATGAGTATGTGAAAAAGTGAGATTCATGGGTAGCTAGGTATTGTATTATAATCATATAGGTTATTTTACGTGTTTAGTGAGATCTTAGGTTAATCAAGGATTGAAATTTTAAGCTCACCTGACCATATACATCCCTACCTTTACCCTAGCCCTATTACAACCTATGAATAAGACCTCATGATACTGTATGCATGTATTGAGTAATTGTTGATTGTTAAATAAAAGACAAATCTTAGAAAGCATGATTAGGAGAGGATTGAGTAACGAACCCTATACACTTGAGCTAATAGAGCGGATACACTTCCGGTGAGGGTTCGATTCTCAACTCCTTGTTCCTGACTTTCACAAGCATTCATCTAGCAAGTTATGTGCACTTCATATTGATGTTCAAATTGGTAGGATTCATGGACTACATGTCATTTTCACCCTATATGCTCATATGTGTTCTTGGAGGATAGATTTACTCTTGACCAAGTAGGTAGATGCCTTTACATTAGTTGCATGCATTCATTTAGGTGATTTGCACTTCATGAACCCTTTCTTCCCATGGTCTTTGGTCTTTTTATTTTTAGCATGAGAACATGCTTGGTTTAAGTGTGGGGAGGTTTGATAAACCCTAATTTTGTGATTTATATTGTGTAGAATTTGAGGGGTTTTGTCAATATTTTTCGCACTTATTCTCAAGAATTGCATGGGTTTGTGTTCTCTTACTAATATTGCTTCATGATGAAAACATGCTTCTTTTGCCTTAAAATCGCCATATTTTGATCCTCTTTTATTACCATTCGATGCCGTGATATGTTTGTTGAGTAATTTCAGAGTTTATAGGGCAAGAATGGTCTAGAAGAGAGAAAGAAAGCATGCACAAGTGGAGGGGAGATGAAGAATTGGATTTTAGAGAATTCAGCATCGACGCACACGCGCACCTCAGGCGCACGCGTGGGTACAGAAAGTTGGGATTGGCGCACGAGGATTGGCGCATCCACGTGGATTAGAAAACTTTCATCAACGCGCACGCGTGCTGGACGTGCACGCGTGCTAGACGCGCACGCGTGGATCGCGACATTCAATTGACGTGCACGCGTGCATGGCGCGTACGCGTGACAAGCTGCACATGACCTCATTAAAAGAAATCGTGCCTGGTGATTTCTGAGGCTCAACAGGCCCAAATTCAAGCTAGTTCTGCATGGAAAAGACCCAAGAACTCTAGGGGGAAAGGGGGGGGGGATCATTCATTACACACTTAGACAAAATTTTAACTAGTTTTATGTTTTTGTTCTTCTAGAGAGAGAAACCCTTGTTCCTCTCTAGATCTAGTTTTGATTTGATCTTCCCTTGTTGAATTCTGAATTAGATCTTATTGATTTCTAGTTTTAATTACTTAATTTGAATTCCTTAGTATAATTTTGTTTAGATATTGTGCTAGATTTATGTTTTCTTGTCAATTGTCATTTTCTACTCATTTCATGAAACTTGTGGATCTTGAATTATTAATGTTACATTGATGATTTCCATGATTAATTGTGTTGTTTGAGTGATTTTCCATTGATAATTGTTAGTGGGTACCTTTTAATTTCAATTTAATTGCATTTTGAATATGTCTCTTAGTAATGCTTACCATGTGTTTGATGAAATGTTTCCTTTAGTTATGGAGTAGTTTTCCTTACTCTTGGCCTAGGCTTAGGGAATTGGGTAAACTTGAGTCGTTGGGTCTAATGGATTTGATGATTTGAGGACTCTTAGTGGTCAATTTGATAACCATTGACACTAGCCTACTACCAAGTCAATTGGTGGCTAGGTTGGACCTTATGGATTGATATTGACCAAGCCATTTAATATTCTTCAAGTATAGAAGTAAACTTAATGAGTTTGGTTCCTCATAATTGTCAAGATATGGTTATTAGACAAGGATGGTGACCCCAATTCCTATGCCTAGCCAAGAGTTGCTTTTAGTATTCATATTTGAAAACCAAAAAAATTCCAATTGCTTTGTCTTAGTTATAGTTATTTGTCTAGTTTTAGGGTAGAATTATATTGGATGTTCTCTTATTAGTTTGGAATTGCTCATACCTTGCTTTAGTTACTTGAATTAGTTCCTTGCACTTTAAGATTTCTTGCTTGTTAAGCTTCTTAGTTTAATTACTTGCTCATGACTTGCAATTCCGGAATTCTAACCAATGTTGATGCACATGTTTGCCCATTCCTTGTGAGACGACCCGAGGTTTGAATACTTCGGTTACTTTTATTGGGGTTGAAATTGTGACAACCAATTCATTAAAATTTGATTCGAGGATTATTTGTCGGTTGAGAGCTATACTTGCAATGTGACTATTCTGGGAAATTCTTACCGACGGTAGTTCACACATCAGCGCACGCACATATTGCTTTGCTCTTCTCCTTTCTTTCTTCATGTTTCCTCCTCCTTGCATGATCCTCTTCCATTCTCACCAAACCATTCCTACCTTATACATCTGAAATCACTCACAAACAACATCAAGGTATCGAACGGAATGCAAATGGAAGAAAATTAGGTTAAATTAGGCACACAAGAGCATGTTTTCATAATCAAGCACAATTTAGGAGGAAAGCTCAAAATCATGCTATTTAATGGAATAAGTGTAGGTTTATATGATGAAATCCTCTCAATTCTAACAAAAAATTATCGTGAAATTTGGATTCGTCACTCTATAACTTAAAATGAGTGAGGATGAACTTTCTGATTGTAACTTTGAGCTATATTATGTTGCGTTGCTCGGTGGTGGATGTAGGTTATATCTCGGATTTTTTCAATTAAGTCTAGTTCCGTTTGCCGAGCTTCATCATGGTCGGTTGCTTGTGTCCTTAGTGAGGAATTGAGGATTGAGAGATCTCCAAGGGGATCGTTGCTTCGGATCTATAAACTAAACAAAAAGGGGTCTCTTTGGTTGTAGAATGGGTTGTGGTGTTATAACCCCATAGTATTTCTGGGATAAGCTCTGCCCAGAGTCCTTTGGCGTTGTCTAGTTTCTTTCTTAAAGCATGGAGGATGACTTTGTTGGCAGCCTCAGCCAATCCGTTAGTCTGCGGATGTTCAACTGAGGAGAAGTGTTATTTGATTTTTAAGTTCTGCAAAAAAGATTTAAAATTTTAGTCGACAAACTGGCGACCATTGTCAGTAATAATGTGGTGAGGTATACTAAATTTGCATATAATGTTCTTCTAAACAAAGGAGATCATTTGTTGTGATGTGATTTTGGCTAGTGGTTGTGCCTCAATCTATTTTGAAAAGTAATCGATTGTCACAACTAAAAATTTTACCTGTCCCGGTGCAATTGGAAAAGGTTCGAGGATGTCAACCCCCCATTGATAGGATGGCCAGCTTACCTCATAGTGGTGTAATAGCTCGGCTGGCATATGTATTATTTGATCATTTTTTTGACATCTTGTGCAAGTTTTCATCTTGTGATGGCAGTCTTTTTGTAAGCTTGGCCAGAAAATCCTGCTTGGAGAATTTTGAAGGATAAGCTCCTTGCTCATATATGTGTGCCGCAAATTCCTTCATGAACCTCGGCCTTAGCAAGATCGGCTTCTGACCTATTTAGACATTTTAAAAGCGGTTGAATATAGCCTCGCTTGTATAGATTATTGTTTAATAATGTAAAGAATGAAGATTGTCTCCTTAATTTTCTCAAATTAGTGATTTCTGGGGGAATATTTCCAATTTTTAGGTAATGGATGTAAGGTCGTCGCCAATCATCCGTGTTAGTGATTGGCAAAGGGTAATGAAATTGATTCATGAGGAAATTAAATTGGATTGTAAAAAGGTAGTTGTTCCGAGGGTTACCTGAAATAGGGTGGTCGATCTCGGGTGAGACCTTCTAGTCTGGTTATAGCTGTTGCGTCCGACTTGTAGTGGAAGAGTTGCTCAGTCCTTGATCACCGGTGGGTGGTGGTACCTAATGACTTATGTCATCTACCTCTTTCTCTTATCTAAAAGGACCATAGAATTGGTAAAATCTCATTCAAGTAATGCAATTATATGAACTATATGATAAATTTATGGGACATTGCTTTGAAATGAGTTTTGCTTCAATTTCAGGTGAAAACAACAACAAAGGATGAAACAGGAGAGCACCTCTGGTGTTGCGTTTCATGAAAGAAGCGCTCCTTCACCAGCCCAGGATAGCACTATGCTCGTTTGAAGAGCGCTACGTTATCCTACAACACCATACATGCACGGGAGGAGCTACATTTTACATCCAAGAGCGCTATGTTCTTCACCCAAGAGCGCCTGCCATAGTTTTCAAAGTTGGGGAAAATTCGGCTAGTGACACGTATGCGTGGGTGACACGTACGCATGGAAGTGGCATTTTTGAAAGGTCATGCGAATGCGTGGATAAAGCGGCAGCGTGGAAGTGGTATTTTTGCAAGGCCACGCGTACGCATGCATAATGCGTACGCGTGGGAGAGCGCTCTTGGCGCGATGCTACGCTCTCTTGGAGAGCGCTAAATATGACGCACACGCGTGGGTTACGCATACGTGTGACTAGTGCTGAAGATAGTGATGACGCGCACGCGTGGGTGATGCGTACGCGTGAGTGTACGAGCGCTACGCTCTCCTGAAAAGCGCTATGCTCTCCTGGGAGCAGAATATTCAGCCAAATGAATTGTACTAACTGAAAATGTGAAAGGCCCACTTTGAGATCTTGCAAGTACACCTGAGGACTCACAAAAAATTTTTATAAATAGGTGGTACCTTGAATTAGAAAGAAACTTTTGGAACTTTTAGCTTCTGGAGACTTTTAGGAACTTTTACTATTCTTTCACTTTTGTACTTAGTTTTATTTTTCATTCCGAAATTCTGTTTCGATACCTGAAGCTATGAGTAGCTAACTTCCCTCCCATTGGGGGATGGAGCTCTATTGTACTTGATGGATTAATTGATAGTGAATTTCTTCTTTGATTCATCTTCTCTTTGATTTGCTAGAAGGAATTTCATTCTTCATGCTTAGTGTTCAATCATCTTGGAAAAGAGTTTGAATACAAATTGGGTTTTATGGGAGCCTTGGAAAAAGAAAAATGAAATCATGCTTGAAATCCCTTCTCACATTGAGTAGATTTGGGTTTTGGGATTGGATACGGTGACATGAAATCTACCCAAATATTTGGATCTATGATGATGTGTGGTAAAATCAGGGACCAAGCTTATCTCTCTTCATGAATAATTAGACCAAGGAATTGGCTGATTATCAAGATTTGAGAGATTGAATTACCAAGGATTTGGGGTTCAATCAATCATGATTGCCAAGAGGTCAATGAGTTGCATGATTGAAGATGAGATGATCTGAATTTACTCCAAACGGAGCAATATCTACCAACTCCAATGAATCTTCCCTATTCTTTTATAGCTTCCTTTAATTTCTACTATCAACCCATCCCCCATTTATTATTTAGTTATTTATGTTTTAGCACTCTACATTCTTGTCATTTACTTTTCTGCACTTTATTGCTTTTCTTTACTTTTAAGTCATTTACATTTTTGCTAATTTAGAATTCTGCACTCAATAATCTCTATTGTTTAGCTTGACTAATTCACCCATTAATTAAAGTTGCTCAATCTACCAATCTCTGTGGGATTCGACCCCACTCATAGTGGGTTATTACTTGACGATATTTTGGTGCGCTTGCCAAAGAATGGATTTATTATATAGTGAGTGAATTCCGGTTATCAGTACCTGCAAGAGACTCCGATGCTTAAGTCAGTACGGGCTTTAGGCAGGTTTTCTGTAAAATTGGAGTATGAGTTATACCTGGGTGCTCCAGTGTATTTATAGTAGTGTTTAGTGATCTTCCTTTGAGATAAGTTTGTTATCTTATCTTTATCTTTTTTGGGTGAGATCATTATCTTTGGCTAAACGCCTTCTAGTAGGCAGTGGTTCTTTTACCGTGGGCCTCCTTGGGCCTCTGTGGCGATTCGTCCGAGCTCTTTATGAAGAGGTCGGCGGTGGACCAACCTTTAAAGAGGTCGGTCGCTTTGTCTTCGTCCAACCCGGACCTTATAGCTCGGTCCAGGGTATGAACAGTGCCCCTACTTTGAGCTTCGACCTTTCCATGGGATCGTGCTTTCTGAACCTCAATCACTTTGGGGAAGTCGTGCTCAAGAATCTTTCTTGGTTGTTCCCGGTTTGCTTCCTTCTCGTGCGATTTTTATTTTCTTTGATGCTTTCAAAACGCGAAGCATTTTTGCTTTTAAATGTGGCGTTATTTCTGAGTGCATTAACTTCCTTGGGAGCATGCGAGTGCTTTTAAAGCCTATTGATTGGGCTTTTATCCCTTTTGCCGTTTTGTTTCCCTATTTGCTTTTTGTTTGAAATCAAAGGGGTTTTCTTTTCTTCAGTTTCTTTTGCTTTTATCTGTTTCACTCTGTCTCTCTGTGAAAAGCTTTTTGGTCTGGCTGTTTTGATTTTGCTTCAAACTCTCTTCTTTTCTGAAGTCTTCGAGGCACTAGTGGATCATTCGCATCTTTTGCTGGGCATTTCGTTGCTATCGCTCCTTTCTTCATCGCAGGTTGGTATTTCTGCTTTGCGCGCTTTTATGTTGCCCTTCCTAGTCATGATTTCTCCATTTGATGTATTGTTTTATGGTGCATGCTTCTTTTATTCTTTCAAAGTTTTGATTTCCTGTTTGTTGGTGGGGCTAGGGTTTTTGACTTTCTTTTCTTTCTGTATCTTCATTGCCTCCAAAGGGTGCCTCTGGGTTTTGGTGGTGATCCTAGAGTTTGATAAATCCTTGGGGCGCCCTTTGTTTGTTACGTTTGCTTTTTATTGGCTATATTTTCATCTCCTTATTTATGGCCGAGTTGTTTGGTAGTGACGCCCCTTCTATTTTCTTACTGAAGGTGTAGTTTTTATGTCTTTTCGTAGAAATATTATTGAAATGTCCATAAAGGTTCCTCCTGGTATGGCTGACTGGTAAGATTCCATAGTGTTAGGGTGTGTTTCTATGGCGGATCCGGAATACTGTGAGAAATTTAAGAGGTTTCATAGGGTCTGTGAGAATAGGGAGGACAAGAAAAACTACGAGCTGGTGTCCCCCGACCCCGAGGAGAGGGTTAGTTTTCCTCTTTTAAGTCGGGTGGAACGACCCTTATTTTATGCATATGACTGCTTCTTCATCAAGTTAGGTGTTACTCTACCCTTTATTGAGTTTGAGTCTGACCTCCTTTGGAACTGTAACCTTGCCCCTTTTCAGCTTCATCCTAACTCCTGGGCTTTTATGAAGATTTTTCAGCTGCTCTGCCAGGAGTTGGGTGTCCGACTTTCCCTTAGTCTTTTTCTCTAACTGTTCATGTTGACCAAGCCGAGGGTGGCCAAGAAGAAGGCTTCTTGGATCTCCTTCCGGGCTACCCAAGGAAAGAAGGTGTTTTCTATTTTTGATGATTCCTTCCATGATTTTAAAAACTTCTATTTCAAAGTCCGAGCTGTTGAGAAAATTTTCTTTTGTTTGCTGTGATTTTATCGCTATCCGCTATGTGACTTTTTTTCTGGTTTCTTTTAGAGATGGTGTCGAGCTATGATTTAATGAAGGTTTTCCGCAAGACCAAGAAGGCGGTGGCTGCCCAAAATTTGTCAAGGAAGACATCGGAGGAGGGCTCTTCTCAACTCCCACCGAAGAAGCCAGACTCGGGCCCTCAGGGACCGAGGACTACTAAGACCTATAGCCTAAACGATAAGGAGTTTGACGGTGTGGCCTTTGTTGCTGAGCACATCGCCTCTAATGGTCATGTTCCGACTGATGACGTGTCTATTCTGCACCACCTTGACTTCATATCCAATAATAGCCTTTGGATGGCTAACCTCAGCGCTGCTCTCTCAGGGGAGTTCAAGAAGTCTCCCATCCATGCGCTTAGTGCCTTTCTTGAGAAAGCCAAGGCTGATTACGATAGGGTGGAGGGTCTGAGGCTGGACCTCGAGGCAAAGAATGTTGGGCTGGAACTTATGGTGGAGAGGGAGAAGGCCCGGGCTACCACGGATGAGGCGGCTGCTAACTTGGCCGAGGACATGGCGAAGAAGGCTAAGGAGGGCTATACTCGAACTTATGGGGAGCTCCTGGAGGTTAAGGAGAAACTCCAGTCTTCTTATGATGATTATGCTGAGCTTCAGGGCCATGTGGTGAGTGGCATGACTGCCCTGTATGAAAATTTGAAGGATCAGGTCCGGGTTCTTGCCCCAAATGCCGACCTTTCCTTTTTTAGCGTGAATAACATTGTTGAGGATGGTAAGATCATGCCGGCCCCTGATGACAATGAGATTCCTGTGACGGACCCTTCCGCCAAAACTTCTGTAGCCCCTTCTGCCGAGGTGTCCCGACCTGAGGCTGATCCGGAGTTGGAGATCTTGAATGGCCCGGATGATGTTGTTGGATCTGTTCCGATCTCAGTCATCCCTTCTTCTCCTCAGGATGCAGTGATGAGAGATCTTTTACGTGGTCTAGATATTTGCGGATAAATCCTCGTTGCAAGTATAGCTTCTAAACCAACAAAAGTCCTTTCATACAAACGTGTTGGGTGTCACAAGTAACAAACCCCTTTAAAAATTGTTAACCGAGTATTCAAACCTCGGGTCGTCTTCTCAAGGAACTGCGAGGAAGTATGTTCTTATTATTGGCTATAAAGGTTGTAATAGGGGTTTAGAAGATGAGAAGCAAGTAATTTAAATGACAAGTAAAGTAAATGGCAATTAAAATAAATAAATACTGTAAAGCAGACTTTTGGTAAGGTAAGAGAAGTTGGAGGTCCAACGTAGTTATTTCTCTCAACTATAATGAAAGTTGAATCTAAACTCCACTTGATCAACCTGTACTAGGGCAATGAAAAGTCAAGGGACTAATTAAATTGACCTTTGAATCCTATTTATTTCCTAAGAAAAGTTTGGGATTACTTAAGTTCAGCTCAATTAGCAAGATAACGATTATCAATTATGTTGAGTTTAATAACTGTTGAGTTACTGAATTCTTAACCAGGACCAAAAGAGAAAAAAGTAAAATTGCTGGAATAATAAAAATGTCCTTAGATGGGAAGCAATGGTAACTTGAATCAAGAGAACAATCATAAACTGAAAATACCTCAATTATCATTAATTCAAATAACAGTCTGTAATATGGAAGAATTCATAGATCCAATTATAAAGGTAATTAGCCAACTCAGATACTGAAATAAATAAATAAATAAAGTAAAAGGGAAGTTTAAAACAAAGAAATATAAAACCTGGATTGAGAGTCACTCTTAAAGCAAGAAGAAATCCTAAATCCTAATCCTAAAAGAGAGAGGAGAAGATCTCCCTCTCAACTAAATCTAAATCATTGAAAAGTAAAATATATGCGAGCTCCCTTTGAATGGATGCATTCCCACACTTTATAACCTCTAGTCTATGCTGTCTGTACTTGGATCTGGGCCAAAAAGGCCTTCAGAAATCGCTATGAGCATTTTCTGCAAATTCTGATACGTGGCCTCTGTCACACGTCCGCGTGGGTCACGCGGTCGCGTCATTCGGAGCTTTTCCTTGCCACGCGGTCGCGTCAGTCATGCGACCACGTCATGTGCGTTCTGCTTAAGGCGCGCGGTCGCGTCAGTTTGGATTTGCCAAAAATCTTTGGAATTCATTTATTTCTTGCAGGGGTGGCTTGTTTTGGTTTTGGCGCATTTCATGTAATAGGATTGTATGGTCCTGGGATATGGGTGTCCGATCCTTATGGCCTAACCAGAAGGGTTCAATCCGTAAATCCCGCATGGGGTGTAGAAGGTTTTGATCATTTTGTTCTGGGGGGAATAGCCTCTCATCATATTGCAGCAGGGACATTGCGTCGCTGCTGATTCGTGCTTGGCACGCGATCGCTTCGTCCATCCGGTCGCGTGGATACCAGTTTCTTTAAAGCTCCGTTTTGCCTTCTCCTTCCTATTTTGTATGTTTCCTTTTCCATCCTTTAACTCATTCTGCCTTAGAAAATCTGAAACTACTCAACACACTAATCACAGCATCGAATAGAATTAAAGGTAATTAAAATAATTAATTTTAAAGCTTAGGAAACATGTTGTTCACATACATCACGTAATAAGGAAGGGAAAGTAAAACCATGCAATTAATGTGAATAAGTAGGTGAAGGATTGTATAAATCACTCAAATTAAGCACAAAAGAACTCATGAAATATGGGTTTATCATGCAGCGACTGAGGCGAAGCTGGACCCTATGTGATTCTATCTTTTATTTCTCTTTTTATTATGTATTGGTACGGTCTGACTTGTGGACCTCTTGAACTCTTGATTTTGTAACTATTTCGATAATTCTCTGATACTTCTTAGTTGCTTCTTAGCAACTGTTGGTTTAATCAAAACACTTTTACTCTTGGGTTGCCATTGGGTAGCCCTTGGGTCTTTGATGTTTTAACTTTTTGGCGTTGACTACTTCTGGTAGTGTGCTGGCCGACTTCTGGCAAGATGCTCTTATCTTTAGGTGATTTTCTCAACCATTTACGGCCTTTTGCTCGGGGGTGGTGTCCCTTAATGGGTTCTCCATGCACCAGGGTTAGGTGTTTTAACTCCCCGGGTCAGCATCCTTTCTAGCAATCTTTGAGGTAGTGTTCGTCCTATGAACTTCTACCTTTGCTTTTTGGATTGTGTCTTCCTTAGCTGTGTTGTCAATCTTGCCGTGCTGCATCGATATTCGAGCTTTTAGTCGACCTCCAATAACTTTCTAGGTAGTGTTCTTTAACTAGAACCCCCTTTTTAGTTTATTTGGGCGACCTTTGAGCTTTATTTGGACTTTGAGAGTGCTTTTGCTTTTTAAGTAATGTCCTTTTCGGACTTTTACCTTTCTAGCTTAGCACTTTGGCACCAGGTTTTTCACCTTTTTGGCCTTTGTATGATGTTGTCCCCTTTTTAGTGATCCTTTTAGATGGTCCGACTTCTCTGTCGAACCTTTCAAAGTTAATTTTAGTAACCCCGTTTTTTATCCGACCTCGTCAGGTCATTTTACACGGGTTACTTTTATAACTCCTTGCATTAATTTGAGTTTTGTTGCTTCACCTTGCTGACTTTTGTGGTTAGGTAATGAATTTTTCGTTTTTGTCGAGCCTGAATTAATGCGTCTTGGTAGGAAACTTTTTAGGGAATCTTCTATTTTTATTAGAAATAAAGCGTAATGAAAGAACAAAAATAAGAGTATGTACATGTGTGGGCATACCCTTCAAGTCAGGCAGCTTTCAAGTCCTGGCCTGGTCCCTCGTTAAAAAACCCTTTGGGGGAAAAAAGAGCGCACCTTGGCCCAAGGCCTTTTTCTAGCTATAGTACCTTCTTAGGTTATAGGCGTGCCATAACCTTGGGAGCTCCCGCCCTTCGAGGTTGGCCACTTTGTAGTAACCTTTTCCTAGTACCTCTATGTTCTGGTACAGGCCTCTCCAATTGGCTGCCAGCTTTCCTTCCCCTGACCGACCTGTTCCGATGTCATTTCGGATTAGAATGAGGTTGTTAGTAGCAAAGCTTCCTTTTCGAACCTCTGGAAGCAGGTCGAGTTCTTCCTTTTGTGCTTGAGAGTTGTCGTCCTCATTATAGAAGATCACCCTGGAGGATCTTTCATCTACTTTTATGGGGATCATTGCCTCCATCCTGTAAGTGAGTCGAAAAGGTGACTCCCCTGTAGTGGAGTGTGGGTTTGTTCGGTATGCCCATTGGACCTGGGGGAGCTCTTCAGCCCAAGCTCCTTTTGCGTCTTGTAATCGGCATTTTAACCCAGCCAATATGACTTTGTTGGCAGCTTCCGCCTGTCCGTTGGCTTGTGGGTGTTCTACTGAAGTGAACTGGTTCGTGGTTTTTAGAGCGGCTACCAGGTTCCTAAAGCCCGTATCGGTGAACTGTCTCCTATTGTCCGTGGTAATGGAGTGGGGTATTCCAAACCTTGTGACGATGCTTCCATATAGGAATTTTTGACTTCTCTGAGAGGTGGCGGCGGCTAATGGCTCGGCCTCAATCCACTTTGTGATGTAGTCTATTCCTACAATGAGGAATTTGACTTGTCCTAATCCCTGGGGGAATGGTCCAAGGAGGTCAAGCTCCCACTTTGCGAATGGCCAAGGTGAGGTAACGCAGATGAGTTATTCAGGCGGGGCGACGTGGAAATTGGCCTGCTTTTGGCATGCAGGGCATGTTTTGACGAACTCAGTCGCTTCCTTTTGTAAGGTCGGCTAATAGAAGCCTGTGATGCTAAGGCATCTTAGCCTAGTTTTACTAGTCTTTTTTTTTTTGTTTTTAATAGTTTTATACACTTTCTTGAGTTACAAGTAAGCCATTTGGGTAGAAATTCATATGTATTTGGATTCAATCAACCATGAGTAAATTGATGCATTTTCATGAGGTTTTGTGCTATAATTGCTTATATATCAAGGATGAGAAGAAGTCTCATGATTTTAGCATAGCTTTGATGCATTTGTTGATTGATGACAGGTGACCAAAAGGCTTGGAGGAAGGTTGAAGAAAGGGGATGGCAGCAATGGAAATGAAGGCAGCAAAGCCACCCTGGGAAGAGCTCACATTTGTGCCAACGTTTGCCTCAAACATGAGGTCAAATGTTGGCTTAAGAAGAACCCAGGAGAAGCCAACGTTTGCGCCAACGTCTGCCTCAAACTTGAGGTCAAACGTTGGCTCAAAAACACACCCAGGAGAAGCCAATGTTTGCGCCAACGTTTGCCTCGCCAACGTTTGCGCCAACGTTTGCCTCAAACTTGAGGTCAAACGTTGGCTCAAAAATATACCCTGGAGATGCCAACGTTTGCGCCAACGTTTGCCTCAAACTTGAGGTCAAACGTTGGCTCAAAAATTAACCTTGGAGGAAGCAACGTTTGCGCCAATGTTTGCCTCAAACTTGAGGTCAAACGTTGGCACAATACACACCCAGGAGGACTAACGTTTACGCCAACGTTTGCCTCAAACGTGAGGTCAAACGTTGGCTGCAAAAATTGCCTTGGAGGGAGCACGTTTGAGCTCACGTTTGACCTCAAACGTGAGTGATAGAAAAGCACCGTTCTGCATAATGCTAACACGCAAACATTTGAGTCAACGTTTGCCTCAAACGTTGACTCAAACGTGAATGCTCCAAAGTCCAAATTGCAAACGGATTTCTTCTCAAGTCCAAGAGCAATCAACTGAGGCTATCTTCAATCCAATTCCATCAAGGCCAAGGCCCAAATTCAAGGCTTAATGATCAATAGAAGAAAGTGTATAAAGAAAAGTTAGTTTGATTTAGAAAGGACCGAGAACTTTTACTTTGAACGTTTTGACCTCTTTTAGAATTTTTCATTCTGTAACTTTGATTTTGGGATCTTGAAAAATTGGGGCGAGAATTGAGTTCTCTTCTTCTCTGGGTTTTCTGTTTTCTTTTCTGAAAAGCTTGCATGAGTCTTGATAGTGAAGAGTTGAGGAAATTCTGTCTCAACCTCACCTTTGAGATCTCTTTGTTTCCTTTTCTTGCATAATTCAAGAATTCAGTGATTTGAATTCCAAGTTTCTTTACTGTTTTGAATTTTAATTTGTTTGCAATTACTCTTTGAATTGGATCAAGGAAGGAAGTGATATCTAGACTTGGTTTTCTAGTCTTTTAACCCCTGAGATCTTGAAATTTCCTTTTAGCTCATCTGCTGAATGCTTCTTGAAGCTAATTTACTTTTCTATTTGAAGTCAATCTCAATTCACTTCATCATCTACTCTTCTTCTTGTTGTAATTTATTTTTGCTTGTTTAAATTTTTGCAATCCCAATTCCCAATTCCTTTTATAATTCAAGCAATTTAAATTTCTTGCACTTTAAGTTTCAGTCATTTACATTTCTTGCAATCTAAGTTTCTGCAATTTATATTACTTGCACCTTAAGATTCAGCTTCTTTACTTTCTTTGCCCTTTAATTTACAGTCAATTGCCCCTCTCCCTTTACAATTCACGCAATTTAGCTTCTATCAATTACAAATCGCTCAAATCAACTCTTGTTCGGTGACTAAATCAACCACTAAACTAAAATTGCTCAATCCTTCAATCCCTGTGGGATCGACCTCACTCACTTGAGTTATTATTACTTGATGCGACCCGGTACACTTGGCGCTGAGTTTTGTGTTGGATCATTTTCCACACATCAAGTTTTTGGTGCCGTTGCCGGGGATTGATTAGGTTGACAATGATTAAGTGAGGTGGTGATCTAGATTAAGCATTTTTTTTCTTTGTTTCTTTGACTAACACATTAACTGTTTGAATTTTTGCGTAAGCTAACCAAAACTTCACTCTAGAAATGGATTGAAGTGTTACTACTTTTTTGGTTTTGTGTGATTTTTATGTTTTAGTTGTATGTCAGGAACAAGGGGAGCTATACCCACTTTTTGTGAACAAGAAGAAAGAACCCTTCGGAGGTTAAGAAGAGCAGAAAGAGGGAAAGGTATTGCTGGAGAAGAGGACTCAAAAGAAGAATTCCAAGACATGAAGGAACACTCAACAAACCCAACAAATCCACCAGCAGGAGCAGCCAAGAACAGCAACAATCCACCACAGAGAAGAGTTTTGGCTTCCTATACATTTACAAATCCTAGACATTGTGGGAGTAGCATTCTTACCCCAAATGTTAATGCAAACAATTTTGAACTGAAGCCACAGCTCATCACCCTGGTTCAAAACAACTGCTCCTATGGAGGAGGACCACTTGAAGACCCAAACCAACACTTATCCACCTTTCTAAGGATTTGTGATACTGTCAAAACCAATGGTGTACATCTTGACATTTACAAGCTGCTGTTATTTCTATTTTCCCTCAGAGACAAAGCTACTCAATGGTTGGAATCCTTTCCAAGAGATAGCATCAACAATTGGGAAGATCTAGTGAGCAAGTTCCTTGCCAAATTTTATCCACCTCAGAGGATTATCAGATTGAAGACTAAAGTACAAACATTCACACAGATGGACACTGAACCCATCTATGAGGCATGGGAGAGATACAAGGCTCTAATCAGGAAGTGCCCTCCTGAAATGTTCAATGAATGGGACATATTGCAGAATTTTTATGAAGGCTTGACATTAAAATCTCAGGAGGCTCTGGATCATTCAGCTGGGGGCTCTTTACAATTGATGAAGACTGCAGAGGAGGCCCAAAATCTCATTGATATGGTGGCTAACAACCAATATTTTTTTGCTCACCAAAGGCAATGCCAACCATCACAAAGCAAAAGAGTGATGGAGTTGGAAGGGGTGGACTCAATCCTAGCTCAAAACAAAATGATGCAGCAACAGATTCAGCAACAATTTGAGCAAATGGCCAAGAGGATTGATAGCCTCCAAGTTGCAGCAGTAAATACAAGTCAACCATTGGTGCACGAAATTGTAAATCACACTTTTTACAACTCGTACCACTAACCAGCAAGTGCACTGGGTCGTCCAAGTAATACCTTACGTGAGTAAGGGTCGAATCCCACGGAGATTGTCGGCTTGAAGCAAGCTATGGTTATCTTGTAACTCTTAGTCAGGATATCAATTATGATTATCAGTTTGAATTGTGAAGAATAAAAGAGCATGAAATAAATACTTGTTATGCAGTAATGGAGAATATGTTGGAGTTTTGGAGATGCTTTGTCTTCTGAATCTCTACTTTCCTACTGTCATCTTCTTCACGCACGCAAGGCTCCTTCCATGGCAAGCTGTATGTTGGTGGATCACCATTGTCAATGGCTACCATCTGTCCTCTCAGTGAAAAAGGTCCATGTACATGGCTAATCATCTGTCGGTTCTCACTTGTGATGGAATATGATAAGAAAATATTACACAAGGATAGATAAAAGGGGTTTTTCCTACTAGACCTCTAAGAAACCTGTTCTTAGCAACCTAGGTCACCGGAAGGGGCTCCCTACTAGACCTTCAAAGAACTTGTCCTTGACAACCTAGATCAGAGGGACAAAAATTGAATCACTCAATCTTCTCCATGCAACAAGCGAAACAAATCACTCACCTCACTTCTCACACAATAAAACGTACTTAAAAAGCAACTAAGGAAATTTTTATTCATCAAAGTTATCTAAATTGTCTCACCAGAAGGTGTTTAAATAGACCCCAAACAAACTAGATAAAAGATAAGATAACTAATTTAAATCAGATTTGATCTTATTGGATTAGATCAGATTTGATTTAAATTTTAAAATCCTAAAGATAAGATAACTAATTTAAATCAGATTTGATCTTATTGGATTAGATCAGATTTGATTTAAAATTTAAAATCCTAAAAATACTACTAAGCAAATTATAACTAAATCAAATCTTCTAACAAACTCTAACAGAAAAATAAATTAAAATAAAAGCCTAATAAATTCGAAATAAATAATAAATTATGCCTCCCACTGATTTTGAAAAGCATTATTGGGCTTCTTGCTGTCCTGACTTAGCCTATTGGGCCTTATGAGTTGTCGCCCTTTCAGCACCACTGTTCTTGAGATGAACTCTCGGTCTTCTAGATCTCCAAGACCGGTATGGTATGATTCTTCTAGTATTCAGATCTTTGAATGTGACGAGATTACCATTCTGTCCCTTAACTTTAAGATGACGAAAATGCCCTCTTGATCACGTATCATTCTCTCCCTCTTCAAAAAGATTTGTCCTCGAATCTTGCATGAGATGCTCTTCGTCCCTCCAAGGAATCCAAACCCAATCTCCGGGTTTAAATACCATAGTTTGATGACTCTTCTCTACACATTGAATTGCGGCTATGTCCTTCATGTGTGCCAGTTCAATTTTTCCAACCATACTTTCACCATCTTGTCCAAAGTGTGCAATTTGTCTTCCTTCCTTTTCATCTATATTAATGCCTCCATAATTGATCAGTGAATCTACAAAGCCTGGGAAAGTTGATATAAAAACACTAGGAATTTCTTGGTTAGATGTATGAGAAACTAAGGATTCTATGGATTTCAATGAGACTAATGCACTCTTGTCTAGGCTAGAACTTTCCAGATCTCTCTCAGAAGTGTGTTTATTGCTCTCAGTTTTTTTGTCACTCATTGACTCCTCTCGCTCACTATTCTCATCTTTTCTCTCAAAACTCTCGCTTTCAATCAAACATGGATTCTTTTCACTCAAACACTCATTCTCTTTCTCAATTTCTTTTCTCTCATATTTTTCAAATTGCTCACATCCCAAGGAGCCAGTTGAGAAATTCTGCACTGTTGAATCTTCCAAGGACACATCACCCTCTACAGCATACTCAACAAATTCTTCCATCTCTGGCTTTGAAGAAGAATGAAAGATAGGCATAGAAGAATTCCTCTTGTTATGGCGATCTATCATTTGTTGCACTTGCTCCCAGTCAATGGCCAATTTGACCAAATTGTCCATGGTCGTGTAACGATAACGTTGGACTTCATCTGTAAGTTCTTCACGTAATCCAAACAAAAATCGGTCCTTAAGAACCTCAGGACTCCTTTTAATATTAGCCATGTCCATCAAATATAGAAACTCCTTGTGGTACTCCATCACTAATTGTGAGCCTTGTTGTAACGTAAAAAATTTGCCAAAAAATATATTGTGGTATAATGATGGCACAAACTGCCTCCTCATGATTTTCTTCATCTTCTTCCAGCTGCTAATTGGGCGCTTTCTGTACCATCTTCTAGATCTTCCTAATTCAGTCCACCATATACGGGCAGCATTGGAAAAATTGGCTTGTACCAGTTGAACCTTCTTTTCTTCCGAAAGGATGCAATTTGCAAAAATCGATTCTACCTTCCTTTCCCATCTAAAATACGCTTCAGGATCATCCCTCCCTTTGAATACAGGGATTTGAAACTGAGAACTCTTTTTCGCATATGAGCTTCCTTCATCATCACTATCGTAATACTCAATCATTCTTTTATTATTTTTTTTTCCAGACACTGACTTAAAGATGGAATAATTGCAAAAACAAAATTAAAAAAAGAAAATTTTTTTTTCATTTTTTCTTCGTTTGACTCTAACGTGAATTTACAGAAAATTAAAGAGAAAAAAAAGACTAAACAAGACCCATGGAACGTGTAGATAAATAAGAATTTACCTATGACCTGTAACTGATACCAGATGATAAGAAAATATTAAAAAGATAGATAAAGGGTTTTTCCTACTAGACCTCTAAGAAACCTGTTTTTAGCAACCTAGGTCACCGGAAGGGGCTCCCTACTAGACCTTCAAAGAACTTGTCCTTGACAACCTAGATCAGAGGGACGAAAATTGAATCACTCAATCTTCTCCATGCAACAAGCGAAGCAAATCACTTACCTCACTTCTCACACAATAAAACGTGCTTAAAAAGTAACTAAGGAAATTTTTATTCATCAAAGTTATCTAAATTGTCTCACCAGAAGGTGTTTAAATAGACCCCAAACAAACTAGCTAAAAGATAAGATAAGATAACTAATTTATATCAGATTTGATCTTATTGGATTAGATCAGATTTGATTTAAATTTTAAAATCCTAAAGATAAGATAACTAATTTAAATCAGATTTGATCTTATTGGATTATATCAGATTTGATTTAAAATTTAAAATCCTAAAAATACTACTAAGCAAATTATAACTAAATCAAATCTTCTAACAAACTCTAACAGAAAAATAAATTAAAATAATAGCCTAATAAATTCGAAATAATTAATAAATTATGCCTCCCACTGAATTTGAAAAGCATTATTGGGCTTCTTGCTGTCCTGACTTAGCCTATTGGGCCTTATGAGTTGTCGCCCTTTCAGCACCACTGTTTTTGAGACGAACTCTCGGTCTTCTAGATCTCCAAGACCGGCATGGTATGATTCTTCTAGTATTCAGATCTTTGAATGTGAAGAGATTACCATTCTGTCCCTTAACTCTAAGATGACAAAAATGCCCTCTTGACCACGTATCAGAATAGAATCCATTGATCTTTTTGCGTCTGTCACTACGCCCAGCACTCGTGAGTTTGAAGCTCGTAGCAGTCATCCCTTCCCAGATCCTACTTGGAATACCACAGACAAGCTTTAGACTTTCTAAATCTCAAGAATGCTGCCAATGGATTCTAGCTTATACCACGAAGACTCTGGTCTCACGGATCTGAAAGTTCTGTTGTCAGGAGAGGCGATTAGACTCATGAACCAGGAACCCAAGAGATACTCATTCAATCTAAGGTAGAACGGAGGTGGTTGTCAGGCACGCGTTCATAGGTTGAGAATGGTGATGAGTGTCACAGATCATCACATTCATCATATTAAAGTGCAAATAAATATCTTAGATAGAAACAAGCGTGTTTGAATAGAAAACAGAAATAGTTGCATTAATTCATCGAGACACAGCAGAGCTCCTCACCCCCCAACAATGGAGTTTAGAGACTCATACCGTCAAAGATACAATGTTCAGATCTAAAAATGTCATGAGCCGCAAAATAAATCTCTAAAAGTTGTTTAAATACTAAACTAGTAACCTAGGTTTACAGAAAATGAGTAAACTATGATAGATAGTGCAGAAATCCACTTTTGGGGCCCACTTGGTGTGTTCTGAGGCTGAGACTTGAGCTTTACACGTGCCTAGGCTGTTTCTGGAGTTAAACGCCAGGTTGTAACCTGTTTTGGGCATTTAACTCCAACTTGTAACCTATTTCTGGCGTTTAATGCCAGAATGAAACATGGAACTGGCGTTAAATGCCAGTTTACGTTGTTTATCATTGAGCAAAGTATAGACTATTATATATTTCTGGAAAGCCCTGGATGTATACTTTCCAACGCAATTGAGAGCGTGCCAGTTGGACTCCTGTAGCTCCAGAAAATCCATTTCGAGTGTAAGCAGGTCAGAATCCAACAGCATCAGCGGTCTTTTTTTCAGCCTGAATCAGATTTTTGCTCAGATCCCTCAATTTCAGCCAGAAAATACCTGAAATCATAGAAAAGTACACAAACTCCTAGTAAAGACTAGAAATATGAATTTTGCCTAAAAACTAATAAAAATATACTAAAAACTAACTAAAACATACTAAAAACTACATGAAATCACCCCCAAAAAGCATATAAAATATCCGCTCATCACAACACCAAACTTAAACTGTTGCTTGTCCTCAGGCAACTAGATAAATAACATAGGATAAAAAGAAAATCAAGAGGCAAAATCATCTCAGAGTTTCTGTATGAAGCTTAAATTCTAATTAGATGAGCGGGACTAGTAGCTTTTTGCTTCTGAACAGTTTTGGCATCTCAATTTATCCTTTGAAGTTTAGAATGATTGGCATCTATAGGAACTTAGAATTCGGATATTGTTATTGATTCTCCTAGTTTAGTATGTTGATTCTTGAACACAGCTGCTTTCTGAGTCTTGGCCGTGGCCCTAAGCACTTTATTTTCCAGTATTACCACCGGATACATAAATGCCACAGACACATAACTGGGTTAACCTTTTTAGATTGTAACTCAGATTTGCTAAAGTCTCCAATTAGAGGTGTCCAGAGTTCTTAAGCACACTCTTTTTGCTTTGGATCACGACTTTAACCACTCAGTCTCAAGCTTTTCACTTGGACCTGCATGCCACAAGCACATGGTTAGGGACAGCTTGGTTTAGCCGCTTAGACCAGGATTTTATTCCTTTGGCCCTCCTATCCATTAATGCTCAAAGCCTTGGATCCTTTTTTTCCCTTTGCCTTTTGGTTTAAAGGGCTATTGGCTTTTGCTGCTTACTTTTTCTTTTTCTTTCTATATATATATATTTGCTGCTTTTTCTTGCTTCAAGAATCAATTTTATGATATTTCAGATTATCAATAACATTTTTCCTCTTTCGTCATTCTTTCAAGAGCCAACAGATTTAACATTCATAAACTCCACTATCAAAATTATGCACTGTTCTTGACCAGAGTTCGATAGTCATAGAATGCGGTTTCAACTATTCTCTGCCTGTCTGTCTGCCACAGATTAGAGTAGAATTCTTGAACCATGTTTCTTTCCACCTTTGTCTCAGGATTAGCTAGGATTTCCCAGCTCCTGTTTCAAATTTGCTCTTGGATCTCCAGATATTTGTCTTCTTTCAGATCGAATTTAACTTCTGGGATCACTGACCTTAGACCCATTATTTTGTAGTAATGGTCTGAATGTTCTTTGGTTAAGAACTTCCCTTGATTCCAAAGTGGTTTTAGAATATTCTCTTTCTTGCCTCTTGAGGTGGTTTGTTTTCCCTTAGGAGCCATGATCTTGGTGAGTATTGGCTTAGTGATCACAGATAAACACACTAAACTTAGAGGTTTGCTTGTCCTCAAGCAAAAGAAAGGAAAGGAGAGGGATATAGGGAGAGCCAAGTTCGAATTGTGGAGGAGAGGAGGGAGGCCGAAGGAGGATTTAAAGGGAAGGGGGTGGGTTTTCGAAAATTTTTGAAAAAGATATGATAGAAAATATGATTTGTAAAAGATAAGTATGATAGGAAAAAATATGTAATTTAAAATTGAAAAGATATGAAAGATATTTGGAAAAGATAGATTTGTTTTAAAAAAGATATTGTGAAGATTTGAAAAAGATATTGATGAGTTGAAAAGTTTTGAAAAGAAGTTGAAGAAGAATTGAGAAAGATTTAATTTTAGGATTAAGATATTTTTAGTATTTTTGGAAAAGAGTTTGAAAAATGAAAGTATGGGAACATGTTTATGCAAGAAAGTATGGATGGAAATATGAAAATTTGAAAAAAAATCAAGTTGGGAACAAAAACTTCCTCCCCTCCACAATCCTGGCGTTAAACGCCCAACCGCTGCTTGTTTTGGGCGTTTAACGCCCATCTGTAGCCTCTTTTGGGCGTTTAATGCCCAGCTGTTGCTTCTGGCTGACGTTAAACGCCAGAAATCTTTTGTCACTGGGTGTTTTTCTGAACGCCCAGGATGCTGCAAGTTTGGCGTTAAACGCCCAGAAAGGTATCATTACTGGCGTTAAACGCCCAGTAGAAGCTTCTTTTGGGCATTTAACGCCCAATTGTACCTCTTACTGGCGTTTTCTTGCCAGTGAGCTCCTTTTGAATTGAATGAAAAATTTTATTTTGTAGTAATTAATTTTAGTATATTTATATTATGTATAATAATAATAATTTTTGGTAAAAATAATTTGAAATTTTTGAAAAAAGATAGGTTGTTATTTCTAAAAGAGTGAGTTTTTTAAAAGGGTCTTAAAATTTTAGCGGCAATAGTAATAGCAACTAAAAGTGAATAACATTATAATTCTAGGATTATTTTTAGTAGTCATACAAATTGCCGATAAAATAATTTTTTGGCGGCAATAGTAATGGCCACTACATGTGAATAACATTCCAATTTTAGAATTACTTTTGGTAGCCATATAAATTTCCAAGAAAATAGCCGCTAAAAGTTATATACTTTTTGCGGTAATTAAAATGGTCTTTACCGGCAAAGGTTATAATTGCCGCTAAACCCTTTTAGCGACAGAGCATAAGACGGTTAATGTCTAATTGCCGGTAAATGTAATAGCGGCAATTTTTATTTCTGCTAAAAACAAAATAAATGGCCGCTAAAAGTGATTTTTCTACTAGTGGACGAGGCGTCGACCAGGGTGTCGATATTCGGGAGGGGATAGGGATCCTTTTGGGCAGGCTATATTAAGATCGTTGTAGTTTACACACATCCGCCACTTTCCGTTTGGCTTTTTGACCAGTACAACGTTGGCCAGTCATAGTGGGTACTTGACCTCCCTTATGAACCCGGCATCTAGCAAGGCCTGCACCTGTTCCTCCACGACTTGTGATTTCTCTGGTCCGAGCTTCCTGCGCTTTTGTTGCACTGGTCGAGATCCGAGGTACACTGCCAGTTTATAGCACATTAAGCTGGGATCTATGCTGGGCATGTCCGCGGCCTTTCATGCGAAGAGGTCGGAATTATCCCTTAGGAACTTTATTAGCAGCTCCTTTAGGTCTTCCTTTAGGTTTGCACCTATGTTTGTTGTTTTATCTCGGGTATCTTCGATTTGGACCTCTTCGGTCTCGCCTTCCGGTTGAGGACGAAGTTCTTTGCGAGCCCGGGTTCCTCCGAGTTTAATGGTGTTGGCTTCTTTTCCTCTAGGGTTGCCCTTTAGGTTCAGGCTTTCATTGTAGCAGCGTCGCGCGAGTTTTTGGCCTCCTTTGACGGTGGCTACGCCTTCTGGGGTTGGGAACTTCATGCATAGGTGGGGAGTTGAGACTACTGCGACGAGCTGGTTTAGGGTTGTCCAGCCTATAAGGGCATTGTACGTGGAGTTCACGTCGACTACTATGTAGTCTATGCTCAGTGTTCTAGACCGGGTTCCCTTTCCGAAGGTCGTGTGTAGCAGGATGTATCCTAGGGGTTGGATTAGGGCGACTCTGAGCCGGAATAGGCTGTTGGGATATGCTCTGAGCTCCTTTTCTTGTAGGCCGAGCTTGTCGAAGGCGGATTTGAACAACATATCTGCGGAGCTTCCCTGGTCAATCAGTGTTCGATGGAGGTTGGCATTAGCCAGTATGATGGTGATGACTACGGGGTCATCATGCCAAGGAAGGATGCCCGTAGCGTCTTCTTTGGTGAAAGAAATAGTGGGGAGATCCGATGACCTATCCCCTTGATGAGCGGATAATTTATACCTTTTTGGCATTATTTTTACATAGTTTTTAGTATGTTTTAGTTACATTTTATTATATTTTTATTAGTTTTTATTCAAAAATCACATTTCTGGACTTTACTATGAGTTTGTGTGTTTTTCTGTGATTTAGGTATTTTCTGGCTGAAATTGAGGGACCTGAGCAAAAATCTAATTCAGAGGCTGAGAAAGGACTGCAGATGCTGTTGGATTCTGACCCTCCTGCACTCGAAGTGGATTTTCTGGAGCTACAGAGATCCAATTGGCGTGCTCTCAATTGCGTTGGAAATTAGACATCCTGGGCTTTCTAGCAATAATATATAATAGTCCATACTTTTCCCGAGATTTGATGGCCCAAACTGGCGCTAAACGCCAGCCAAAAACTTTCTGGCGTAAAACGCCAGAACTGGCACCAAAACTGGCATGAAATGCCCAAACTGGCACCCAAGCTGGCGTTTAACTCCAAGAATGGCCTATGCATGTGAAAGCTTCAATGCTCAGCCCAAGCACACACCAAGTGGGCCCCGGAAGTGGATTTCTGCACTATCTGCACTTAGTTACTTAATTTCTGTAAACCCTAATAACTAGTTTAGTATAAATAGCACTTTTTACTATTGTAATCGGACTGGATGATCATCTATCATCTTTGGAAACCATTATTTTCACGTTTGGAGGCTGGCCTCACGGTCATGCCTAGAACTCTTTTCTCTTATGTATTTTCTACAGTGGAGTTTCTATACTTCATAGATTAAGGTGTGGAGCTCTGTTGTTCTTCATGAATTAATGCAAGTACTATTGTTTTTCTTTCAATTCACGCCTACTTCTTCTCTAAGATATACTCTCGTACTTAATTCAGTTAAGTCAGAATGAAGGGGTGACCCGTGACAATCACCCACTATCTTCGTTACTCGCTTAGCCAAGATCCGCGTGCCAGACAACCACAAGCGGTCTACATGATGTTCAACATAGTCATTGGATGACAGCCAGAGTATATTCTCTTGGGTATCTAATACACGGACCGAGTCCGTGAGATTAGTATCCTGGTGGTATAGGCTAGAACCATTGGCAGCATTCCTGAGATCCGGAAAGTCTAATCCTTGTCTATGGTATTCCGAGTAGGATCTGGGAAGGGTTGACTGTGACGAGCTTCAAACTTGCGAATGTTGGGCGCAGTGACAATGTGCAAAAGGATAGAGAGATCCTATTCCAACACTAGTGAGAACCGATAGATGATTAGCCGTGCGGTAGCTATACATGGTATTTTTCATCCGAGACGAGAAATCCGACAGTTGATTAGCCGTACAGAGATCGTACCTAGTATTTTTCATCCGAGAGGATCATACAGCTTGCCATGGAAGGGAGCACGCATGATTGGAAGAAGACAATAGGAAAGCAGAGGTTCGGAAGCAACAAAGCATCTCCAAACGCTTATCTGAAATTCCCACCAATGAATTACATAAGTATCTTTATTTTATTTTATGTTTTATTTATCTTTTAATTATCAAAACCTCATAACCATTTGAATCCGCCTGACTAAGATTTACAGGATGACCATAACTTACTTCAAGCCGACAATCTCTGTGGGATCGATCCTTACTCACGTAAGGTATTACTTGGACGACCCAATGCACTTGCTGGTTAGTTGTGCGGAGTTGTGAAAAATGTGAATCACAATTTCGTGCACCAAGTTTTTGGCGCCATTGCCGGGGATTGTTCGAGTTTGGACAACTGACGGTTCATCTTGTTGCTTAGATTGGGTAATTTTATTTTATGTTTACATTTTTTATTTTTAATTTGGAAAAAAAATATACAAAAATTTTTTTTTAATAAAATCATAAAAACCAAAAAAAAATTTGTGTTTCTTGTTTGAGTCTTGTGTCAAATTTGAAGTTTGGTGTCAATTGCATGTTTTAATTTTTCTGCAATTTTCAAAAATATATGCATTGTGTTGTTCTTTGATCTTCAAGTTATTCTTGATGATTTTCTTTGTTTAATCCTGTGATTTTCTTGTTTTGTGTTTTTTTTGTTGTTTTTCATATGCATTTTCGAATTCATAGTGTCTAAACATTAAAAATTTTTAAGTTTGGTGTCTTGCATGTCTTTCTTTTCTTAAAAATTTTCAAAAGTATGTTCTTGATGTTCGTCATGATCTTCAAAGTGTTCTTGGTGTTCATCTTGACATTCAAAGTGTTCTTGCATGCATTATTTGTTTTTATCTTAAATTTTTATGTCTTGAGTCATTTTGTTGTTTTTCTCTTTCCTCAATTAATTCAAAAAATCAAAAAAATATCTTTTCCATATTTCACTCATAATTTTCGAAATTTTGGGTTGACTTAGTCAAAAAATTTTAAAATTTACTTGTTTCTTATTAGTCAAGTCAAAATTTCAATTTAAAATTTTTATCTTTTCAAATCTTTTTCAAAATCAAATCTTTTTCATTTTTCTTCTTAATATTTTCGAAAATTCTTCAAAATAAATTTTTAAAATCTTTTTCTTATTTTTACTTCATAATTTTTGAAATTATTGCTAACATTTAATGTTTTGATTCAAAAATTTCAAGTTTGTTACTTTCTTGTTAGGAAAGGTTCAATCTTTAAAATTCTAAAATCATATCTTTTAGTATCTTGTTAGTCAAGTCATCAACTTTAATTAAAAATCAAATCTTTTTAATTTCCTTCTTAATCTTTTTCAAAATAAATTTCAAATCATATCTTTTTCAAAATTTTAATTTCAAAATATTTTTCTAACTTCTTATCTTTTCAAAATTTTCAAATCTTTTTCAATTAACTACTTGACTTTTTGTTTGATTTTAAAAGTTTACTATTTCTTATCTTTTTCAAAACCACCTAACTACTCTTCTCTCTCTCTAATTTTCGAAAACTAACTAACAAATTTTTCAAAAATTTTTTCAATTAATTAATTTATTTTTCACTTTGCTTTTATTTCTTTTCTTAAATTTCGAATTCTAACTTATAATTAAAATAAAAACAAAAATATTTTTCTTTTCTTTTAATTAATATGCGAATTCCCTCTTGATGACATGTCACCATGTCATGTTTTTCTATGCTTTTTCTTTTATTTTCAATAGGTTTTATGCACTTTCTTAAGCCATAAGCAAGCCAATTGGGTAGATTTCCATGTTTCCTTTGATTCAATCAACCATGGATGAATTAATGCACTTTCATGAGATTTTGTGATATAATTGTCATATATTATGAAAGAAACACAATCTTATGATTTGGGGCATAGCTTTGATTGTTTTGATTGATTGATGATAGGTGAAAAGAGTTTTGAAGAAGGTTGAAGGAAGAAGGAATGGCTAGGAGCAAGAGAGAACAAAAAGTTTGAGCCAAAGTTTGCCTCAAACTTTAGCTCAAACTTTTGGCCCAATTCAAAGCTTGAAGACCATTTGAAGAAAGTGTATAAATAGCTTAGGATTTAAGTTTTAGGAGAGCTTTCCTTCTTAGTTTTGTTGGGTAGTTTTTGGAGAGCTTTTGGGATTTTGAATTGTTCTGAGTTTCTGAGTTTGGGGAAGGAGAATTGAATTCTCTTCCTCTTAGTTTTCTTGTTTTCAATTTCAATTACACTTGTCTTGAGTCTTGGGTGTTGAGAATTGGGGAAATTCTGTCTCAATCCCACCTTGAGAATTTTCTTGTTTACTTTCTCTGCACAATTGAATTTCCATTCCTGTTTACTGCTTCACCTTCTCTTGGCTTCTGCAATTTACTTTTCTTTAATTTCTCTTGCAATTGTTCTTGTTGGATCAAGGAAGGATTTGAGATCTAGACTTGTTTTCTAGTCTCTTTCACTCCTGAGATCTTCAATCTTCTTTTAAATTGCTGCAAAATTAAGCATAGTCTTTCTGTCTTTAAAGTCTTTAAGAAATTTTACTTTCTGTTGCATTGCTTCCAATTTGCTTCTCTGTTTATATTGCTCCCAACACCCAGTTCGGTTTATTCTTCCTGCAATTTATATTTCCAGTTGCTTAATCTATTGCTTTCTTTAATTTCCAGCACCCACTCCCCTTTACATTTGATGCACTTTACATTTCTTGTCATTTAAGATTCTTGTAATTTACATTTCTTGCTCTTTAAGTTACTTGCAATTTTACTTTCTGCACTTTATAATTCCTGCAAATTTACATTCTGTTGGCTTCAATTGTCACTCAAATCACTCAATGTTAGCTTGACTAAACTAATCACCCACTAAAGTTGCTTGATCCATCAATCCATGTGGGATCGACCTCACTCACATGAGTTTTACTACTTGATGCGACCCGGTGCACTTGCCGGTGAGTTTTGTGTGTTTGGAATTCGTTTTCTGAAAATACACATCACCTCTCTCTCTCATCTCTTTCTATTTATTTTATTTAATTACTAACACTTTTCTTCTACTAATAATTCGAACCCTCTCCCTCTCTCTGTGTTCGAATTCTTCTCATCTCCTCTCTCTTCTTATTCTTCTATTCTTCCATTTTTCTACTCACATAAAGGAATCTCTATACTGTGACATAGAGGATTCCTCTTCTTTTCTGTTCCCTTCTTTTTCATATGAGCAGGAACAGGGATAAAGACATCCTTGTTAAAGCTAATCCTGAACCTGAAAGGACTCTGAAGAGGAAGCTAAGAGAAGCTAAAGCACAACACTCTAGAGAGGACCTTACAAAAATTTTCGAAAAAGAAGTAAACATGGCAGCCGAACCCAATAACAATGGTGGAGATGCAAGGAAGATGCTTGGTGACTTTACTGCACCAACTTCTGACTTCTATGAAAGAATCATCTCAATTCCTGCAATTGGAGCAAACAACTTTGAGCTTAAGCCTCAATTAGTTTCTCTAATGCAGCAGAATTGCAAGTTTCATGGACTTCCATTGGAAGATCCTCATCAGTTCTTAGCTGAATTCTTGCAAATATGTGACACCGTTAAGACCAATGGGGTTGATCTCGAGGTCTACAGACTTATGCTTTTCCCCTTTGCTGTAAGAGACAGAGCTAGGACATGGTTGGGCTCACAACCTAAAAAAAGCCTGAACTCTTGGAAAAAGTTGGTCAATGCTTTCTTGGCCAAATTCTTTCCACCTCAAAAGATGAGCAAGCTTAGAGTGGAAGTCCAAACCTTCAGACAGAAGGAAGGTGAATCCCTCTATGAAGCTTGGGAAAGATACAAGCAATTGATCAAAAGGTGTCCTTCTGACATGCTTTTAGAATGGAGCATCTTATGTATATTCTATGATGGTCTGTCTGAATTATCTAAGATGTCATTGGACCACTCTACTGGTGGATCCCTTCATCTGAAGAAAACCGCTGCAGAATCCCAGGAACTCATTGAGATGGTTGCAAATAACTAGTTCATGTATACTTCTGAAAGAAATCCTGTGAATAATGGGATGACTCAGAAGAAAGGAATTCTTGAGGTTGATACTCTGAATGCCATAATGGCTCAGAACAAAATATTGACTCAGCAAGTCAATATGATTTCTCAGAGTCTGACTGGATTGCAAGCTGCATCCAGCAGTACTAAAGAAGCCTCCTCTAAAAGAGAAGCTTACGACCCTGAGAATCCTACAATGGAAGAGGTGAATTATATGGGAGAATCCTATGGAAACACCTATAATCCTTCATGGAGAAATCATCCAAATTTCTCATGGAAGGATCAATAGAAGCCTCAACAAAGCTTCAATAATAATAATGGTGGGAGAATTTAGTTTGACAATAGCAGACCTTTTCCATCATCATCTCAGCAACAGACAGAGAATTCTAGGTAGAGCCTCTCTAACTTAGCAACCATAGTCTCTGATCTAACTAAGACCACTCACAGTTTCATGACTCAAACAAGGTCCTCTATTAGAAATCTAGAGGCACAAGTGGGTCAGCTGAGTAAAAGAGTTACTAAAACTCCTCCTAGTACTCTCCCAAGCAATACAGAAGAGAATCCAAAGAGAGAGTGCAAGGCCATCAATATATCCAAAGTGGCCGAACCTATAGAGGAGGAGGAGGCAGTGATTTCCAGTGAGGAATACCTCAATGGACGTCCACTGACCACTAAGGAGCTCCCTAATGAGGACTACCTTGTGTTTAAGGCTCAAGGATCTTCGTTTGTAACCATGGAGAGGAAGCATGAAAAACTTTTCTCATTACAGAGTCAAGCAGAGCCCTCACATTCAAACTCTAAGTTTGTTGTTGGGAGGCCACCATCATGCTTTGTGTTTTTGTGAAGCTCTCTAAGAGCTCACTGTCAAGCTATTGACATTAAGGAAGCACTTATTGGGAGGCAACCCAATGTTATTTAATTATATTTATTTGTTTTCCATTGTTATTTTATGTTTTCTTTAGGTCGATGATCATGTGGAGTCATAAAAATAGCTGCAGAATTAAAGCGGAATCAAAAACAACATCAAAAATAGCACATCCTGGAGGACAGGCTTACTGGCGTTTAAACGCCATTAAGGATAGCAAAATGTGCGTTTAACGCCCATGCAGGCAGTATTCTGGGCATTAAACGCCAGAATGGGCAGCATTCTGGGTGTTTAATGCCAGAAATGGCAGTATTCTGGGCGTTCAGAAAAATGCCCAGCAAAGAAGGATTCTTGGCGTTTAACGCCAGCCAGGGTACCTGGCTGGGCGTTAAACGCCCAAAATGGCAGTCAAGTGGGCGTTAAACGCCAGAATGGATACCATTCTGGGCGTTTAACGCCAGGATGACACAAGGGAGGTAGTTTTGTTTCCAATTCGATTTTTTTCAATTTTTCATGTTTTAATTCATAATTTTTTGCATCAAACATATTTTAAACGTTCATCTTTCAATTTCTATTTTCAAAAATTAATAATCTTTCCAATTCTTTTTAATTCTTCTCCAATTCTTTTCAAATCCTTCCAAAATATTTTCAAAACTTACCTATCTTTTCAAATTCTTTTCAACTCTTTTATTATTTTTCTTGCATAAAATAATAAGTTTTCAAAATTAATTGCACCATTCTTCTTCTACTCCCTTCTATCCACTTTTGCTCGAGAACGAGAAAACCCTTTAAGTTTGGTGCGGAAAAGCTCAGCTTTTTGCTTTCCATAACCACTAATGGCACCTAAGGCCGGAGAAACCTATAGGAAGAGGTGCAACAAAAGCAAAGAAGAGACATAGAGGAGCTCAAGAACTCCATTGGTTCCTCAAGTGGAAGAAGAAGCCACCATCACTAAGGTGGACACGTTCTTTAATTCCCTTGTTTATTTTCTTTTCTGTTTTTGGTTTTTATGCTTTATGTTTTGACTATGTTTGTGTCTTCATTACATGATCATTAGTGTTTAGTGTCTATGTCTTAAAGTCATGATTGTTCCATGAATCTTTTACCTTTCTTAAATGAAAAAGTTTTCTGAAAAAGAAAAAGAAGTACGTATATTTCGAATTCTATCTTGAAAATAGTTTAATTATTTTGATGTGGTGGCAATACTTTTTGTTTTCTGAATGAATGCTTGAACAGTGCATATTTTTTATAGTGAAGTTTATGAATGTTAAAATTGTTGGCTCTTGAAAGAATAATAAAAAAGGAGAAATGTTATTGATAATCTGAAAAATCATAAAATTGATTCTTGAAGCAAGAAAAAGCAGTGAAAAGCAAAAGCTTGCGAAAAAATATAAAAAAAAATTGGCAAAAAATAAAGAAAAAGAAAGAAAAAGAAAAACAAGCAGAAAAAGCCAATAGCTCTTTAAACCAAAAGGCAAGAGCAAAAAGCCAATAACCCTTTAAACTAAAAGGCAAGGGTAAAAAGGATCCAAGGCTTTGAGCATCAGTGGATAGGAGGGCCCAAAGGAATAGAATCCTGGCCTAAGCGGCTAAATCAAGCTGTCCCTAACCATGTACTTGTGACGTGAAGGTGTCAAGTGAAAAGCTTGAGACTGAGCGGTTAAAGTCGTGGTCCAAAGCAAAAAGAGTGTGCTTAAGAACTCTGGACACCTCTAGCTGGGGACTCTAGCAAAGCTGAGTCACAATCTGAAAAGGTTCACCCAGTTTTGTGTCTGTGGCATTTATGTATCCGGTAGTAATACTAGAAGACAAAATGCTTAGGGTCATGGCCAAGACTCATAAAGTAGCTGTGTTCAAGAATCAATATACTGAATTAGGAGAATCAATAACACTATCTGAATTCTGAGTACCTATGGATGCCAATCATTCTGAACTTCAAAGGATAAAGTGAGATGCCAAAACTGTTCAGAAGCAAAAAGCTACTAGTCCCGCTCATCTAATTGAAACTAATCTTCATTGATATTTTTGAAACTTATTGTATATTCTCTTCTTTTTATCCTATTTTATTTTAGTTGCTTGGGGACAAGCAACAATTTAAGTTTGGTGTTGTGATGAGCGGATAATTTATACCCTTTTTGGCATTGTTTTTACATGGTTTTTAGTATGTTTTAGTTACTTTTTATTATATTTTTATTAATTTTTATTCAAAAATCATATTTCTAGACTTTAATATGAGTTTGTGTATTTTTCTATGATTTTAGGTATTTTCTGACTGAAATTGAGGGACCTGAGCAAAAATCTGATTCAGAGGCTGAGAAAGGACTGCAGATGCTGTTGGATTCTGACCCTCCTACACTCGAAGTGGATTTTCTAGAGCTACAGAAGCCCAATTGGTGCGCTCTTAATTGCATTGGAAAGTAGACATCTTGGGCTTTCCAGCAATATTTAATAGTCTATACTTTCCCCGACATTTGATGGCCCAAACTGGTGCTAAACGCCAGCCAAAAACTTTCTAGCGTAAAACACCAGAACTGGCACCAAAACTGGCGTTAAACGCCCAAACTGGCACCCAAGCTGGCGTTTAACTCCAAGAATGGCCTATGAACGTGAAAGCTTCAATGCTCAGCCCAAGCACACACCAAGTGGGCCCCGGAAGTGGGTTTCGGCACTATCTGCACTTAGTTACTTAATTTCTGTAAACCCTAGTAACTAGTTTAGTAAAAATAGCACTTTTTACTATTGTAATCGGACTGGATGATCATCTATCATCTTTGGAAACCATTATTTTCACGTTTGGAGGCTTGCCTCATGGCCATTCCTAGACCTCTTTTCTCTTATGTATTTTCTAGGGTGGAGTTTCTACACTTCATAGATTAAGGTGTGGAGCTCTGCTGTTCTTCATGAATTAATGCAAGTACTATTGTTTTTCTTTCAATTCATGCCTACTTCTTCTCCAAGATATACTCTCATGGTTAATTCAGTTAAGTCAAAATGAAGAGGTGACCCTTGATAATCACCACCTATTTTCGTTACTCGCTTAGCCAAGATCCGCGTGCCTGACAACCACAAGCGGTCTATATGATGTTCAACGTAGTCATTGGACGACAGCCGGAGTATATTCTCTTGGGTATCTAATACACGGACCGAGTCCGTGAGATTAGTATTTTCGCGGTGTAGGCTAGAACCATTGGCAGCATTCCTGAGATTCGAAAAGTATAAACCTTGTCACTGGTATTACGAGTAGGATTTGGGAAGGGATGACTGTGATGAGCTTCAAACTTGAGAATGTTAGGCACAGTGACTGTGTGCAAAAGGATAGAGAGATACTATTCTGAAGCTACTGAGAACCGACAGATGACTAGCTGTGCGGTAGCTGTACATGGTATTTTTCATCCGAGACAAGAAATTCGACAGTTGATTAGCCGTACAGAGATCGTACCTGGTATTTTTCATCCGAAAGGATCATACAGCTTGCCATGGAAGGGAGCACGCATGATTGGAAGAAGACAATAGGTAAGTAGAGGTTCAGAAGCAACAAAGCATCTCTAAACGCTTATCTGAAATTCCCACCAATGAATTACATAAGTATCTTTATTTTATTTTATGTTTTATTTATCTTTTAATTATCAAAACCCCATAACCATTTGAATCCGCCTGACTAAGATTTACAGGATGACGATAGCTTGCTTCAAGCCGACAATCTCCGTGGGATCAACCCTTACTCACGTAAGGTATTACTTGGACGACCCAGTGCACTTGCTGGTTAGTTGTGCGGAGTTGTGAAAAGTGTGAATCACAATTTCGTGCACCACCCCTTCATTGACATTGTATATTTCTTTAAGGTGTCTTTTGCGGGATGATTTGGAGATTTCTCCTCCTGTGAATCCTCTGTTGATCATATGAACGTGCCTTTCCGGGGTGTGAGGGGGACATTCAGCTCGTTCGCCCTCTTCGTCCCTCCTTCTCTTTTTTGGCTCGTCAGTTCTATTGGCAAGGTATCGATCTAGTCGTCCTTCTCGGTCCTGTTTTTCTTTGACATTCTTCAAGTCGTAACATTCGTTAGAAGGGTGCCCGTAGATTCTGTGGTATTCGCAGTACTCGATCCGACTTCCTCCCCTTTTGTGTTTAATTGGGCAGGGTGGTGGGATCTTTTCTGTGTTGCATATTTCCCGGTAGACGTCCACTAAGGATACCCGAAGAGGGGTATAGTTATGGTATTTCCTGGGCTTCTCTATGGATTGGTCTTACTTTTTTCTTGACTCTTTATCTTTATCCCGAGTTAGGTAGGAGAACCCGGCTTTGGAGGTTTCCCCTAGTCAGAAGTTTTCCTCCATGTTGATGTAGGGTGCTTCTTAGATATGGAGTGGCTGAAGGGTCCCTTACGTACACCGTTGATGAGTCCATGAGAGTTGCTTTTGTGGGGAGGCTCTGTATGTCGAGGCATGCTTTATTGAACCTTTCCATGTAGCTTCGGAGGCTTTCCTAATCTCTCTGCTTAATCCCTAGCAGGCTTGGAGCATCTTTGGCTTTATCCTTTTGTATGGAGAACCTAGCTAGGAATTTTTTGGCGAGGTCATTGAAGCTCGTGATTGATCTTGGTGGTAGACTGTCGAACCACTTTATAGCTGTTTTGGTGAGGGTAGTCGGGAAGGCTTTACAGCGGGTGGCGTCTAAGGCGTCTGTGAGATACATCCGGCTCCTGAAGTTGCTGAGGTGGTGCTGGGATCCAATGTTCCATAATTTGGGGTCATGTCAGGAGCTTTAAATTCCTTTGGAACTTTAGCTTTCATGATTTCCTTCGTGAACGGGTCTTGCTTTCTGTGGGGGCTAGCTTCACGATTGGATTGTGTAGCTTTAGCTTTGAGGTTGGCTTTGAGCTTTTGGAGTTTCTCTTCCTGCTCTCTACGCCGTCTTGTTTCTCTTCGCAGATCCCGCTCGGCTTCTCATTGTCTCTTGGCTCCTTGGTCAAGTTGTTTAAGGCGATTTTGCTGGTCACAGATGGTATCTTTGATTTCTGTGTTCGGTGTACCGTTTTCCAATCCGGAAGTGTGGTCGTTGTCTACCATGGTGTTTTGGAATGACTTATAGGGTTCTCCGGCAGTGGCGGCAATGTTCTGAGGGTTACCTGAAACAGGGTGGTCGATCTCGGGTGAAACCTTCTAGTCTGGTTATAGCTGTCGCGTTCGACTTGTTGTAGCGGAGTTGCTTAGTCCTCGATCATCGGTGGGTGGTGGTACCTGCAAGACACTTTGATGCTTAAGTCAGTACGGGCTTTAGGCAGGTTTTTTGTAGAATTGGAGTATGAGTTATACCTGGGTGCACCAGGGTATTTATAGTAGTGTTTAGCGATCTTCTTTTGAGATAAGTTTGTTATCTTATCTTTATCTTTTGTGGGTGAGATCATTATCTTTGGCTAACCGCCTTCTAGTGGGCGGTGGTTCTTTTACCGTGGGCCTCCTTAGGCCTCTGTGGTGATTTGTCCGAGCTCTTTATGAAGAGTTCGGCAGTGGACCAACCTTTAAAGCGGTCGGTCGCTTTGTCTTCTTCCAACCCGGACCTTATAGCTCGGTCCAGGGTATGAACAGTCAGTACTGGCTTTAGGCAGGTTTTTTGTATAATTGGAGTATGAGTTATACCTGGGTACTCCAGTGTATTTGTAATAGTGTTTAGTGATCTTCCTTTGAGATAAGTTTGTTATCTTATATTTACCTTTTGTGAGTGAGATCATTATCTTTGGCTAACCGCCTTCTAGTGGGCGTGGTTCTTTTACCGTGGGCCTCTTTGGGCCTCTGTGGCGATTTGTCTTATCTCTTTATGAAAAGGTCGGCAGTGGACAAACCTTTAAAGAGATCAGTCACTTTGTTTTCGTCCGACCCAGACCTTATAGCTCGGTCCAAGGTATGAACAGTAGTGTTATGTGATTGTGTGCTAGCGAGCTTTGACAAGATGTCTACTCAGTGATTTTGTTCTCTGAGAATATGATGATATTTCAAATTTTGAAAAATGAGCTATTAGTATTATGACAATATCTAAGTATTTATAGGATCTTTTACTTGAAAAGCTTCATTTACTTGTTGTACTACCAGTAAAGTATCATAGTGTACCTTTATTACTGAAATGTTTAATTCAATGGCTAACCTTACGCCAGCAATAAGTGCTTCATATTCGTCCTAATTGTTGTTGGCCTTGAAGGAAAAGCGTAGAGAATGCTCTAAAACTATTCTATTTTGGTCCTCTAGAAGAATTCCTGCCCCTGACCCTTGAGGGTTAGTGATAAACCCCAATTTTGTGGTTTATCTTGCGTAGAATTTGGGGGGTTTTATCAATATTTGTCACACTTATTCATATAAATCGCATAGTTTTGTGTCTCCTTCCTATTTTTTCTTCATGGTTCAAAACATGCTTCTTTAACGCTAAAAATGCCAAATTTTAATCCTCTTCTATTACCATTTGATGTCGTGATGTGTTTGTTAAGTGGATTTTGGATCTATAGGGCAAGGATGGCCTAGAAGATGGAAAGGAAGCATGCACAAGTGGAAGGGACGTGAGAATAAAGCTTTGGAAAATTGGTGGCGATGCGTTGATGCACGAAAATCTGTATCACTACAAATTTCCTTTGGCAAGTATACCGAATTATCGTCAAGTAAAAACTAACAATAGAGTGAGGTCGAATCCCATAGGGATTGATTGGTTGAGCAACTTTAATTAGAGGATTGTTCTAGTTGAACTGAACAGATTTGAAATGGGAATTGCAGAAAGTAAAATGGCAGAAAACATAATTTGCAAGAAATGTAAATGACTGAAAGTAAAGGAGCTAAATGTAAATTGCAGAAAGTAATTGCAGAAAATTAAACTTGCAGGAATTTAAATGGGAATGGGGTGATTAAGCATAAATGTAAACAGCAAAATTAAAGAGAATGGAAAAGATCAGAAATGGGGGATTCATTGGGCTTAGGAGATGCTGCATTCTCCGAATCAAATTCATTCTCATATCTTCCTCAATCAATGCATTCATTGATCTCTTGGCAATCTTAGGTGATTGAATCCCAATTCCTTGGCAATCCAATCTCTCTAAGCTTGAACAATTTCCCAATTCCTTGATCTAATTACTCATGGGAAGAGACGAAGTTTGGTCACTGATTATACCATACACTTTCATAGATCAAAGTATTGGTAGGATTACATGTCACTATATCCATCCAACCCCCAACCTAATCCGATGTGAGAAAATATTTCTAGCATGATTTCCTCATTCCTCTTCCAAGGTTTACAGGAAATCCAAATATGAACAATTTCTGTCCCGAGACAATTGCTCAATTGGATGAAGATTGAAAGCTTTCAAGCAAATCAAGAGAAAAGAAAGAAGAAGAATGAAAATTACAAATGATCCATTGAATCACAACAGAGCTCCCTAACCCAATGAAATGGAGTTTAGCTATTCATAGCTCTGGAATTGGAAATTGAAATTGTAAATTACATTCTTGATTCATCACTACTATTTTTCCACCCTTCAATAGGTTTTTCTTGGTTAGCAACTCCTTCATGCATTTGATATATGATGGCATCTATTGAAGGGCTTCAATGAAGGGAATGTTGATATGGATAGACTTGAATGTATCTAGGAATCTAGAATATGTCCTCTCTTTTTCACCACCCCTGAGCCTCTGAGGAAATAGTGCCTTTGGTATATATGGTTTCAGGATTTCCTTCCCCATTGATTCCTTCATTTGTGCATGGTTGACTCCTTGTTCTTTCTCTTCTAGGATCTCCTGTGGAACTCCTTGAGTATGCTCTGATGGCTTGCTAATTTCTTCCTCCAAAATTTCTTCATCTCTTAGAGTGATCGCCTTGCATTCTTCCCATCTCACATTCTTGGTCTCTTCTCTTGGGTTCTTCTCAGTATCACTTGGAAAGCTGTCAGTAGGCTTAGGAATTTGCTGAGAGAGGTATCCTACTTGAGCTTCAAGCTTCTTGATGGTATCTCCCCGATTCTTTATATTAGACCTTACTTCATTCTTGAATGCCTTGTTGTCTTGAACCTTCTTGCATAGATCTCCAAGCAAGGCCTTAATTCGGGATAGTCTATCCTCAGATGGCGATGGTAGATTGGAATTTGGAGACTGAGAATGGCTATTTTGGGCTTGATATGCAGGCTGGAAAGAGTTGTTGTGTGGGGTTTGGTATGGTATTTGATTGGATTGTTGGTAAATGGAATTATGGTAATGGTTGGAGTTTTGAGGTCTCTGGTCTTGGTTTTGGTTTTGCTGGTTTTCCCACCCAAAGTTTGGGTGGTTCTTCCAACTAGGGTGATAAACCACTATTTTATGGTTTATATTGTGTTTAATTGTGTGGTTTTATCATGATCCTTACCCACTTATTCATTAAATTAGCATGCATTTAGATTTCCTTCCTGAATTTATTACATGTTTGAAAACTGTTTCCTAGAGACTTTAATTATTTATTTTTAATTCTCCTTTATTCCATTCTATGTCGTGATCTGTGTGTTGAGTGTTTCAGACTTTACAGGGCATAAATGAGTTGGAGATTGGAAATGAAGCTAGCAAAAATGGAAGTGACGCGGTCGCATGGCACACGCAGCCACGCGGATTGGAAAAGCTAAAGCGACGCGGTAGCGTGGACGACGCGAACGCGTGCAAGGAAAAACGCGAATGACGCGTCCGCATGGATGACGCGATCGCGTGACATGTGTGATCTGCATAATCTGCAGAATTCGTTGGAGGCGATTTTGGACCTTATTTCGACCTAGTTTTCGGCCCGGAACAGCGGACTAGAGCCAGAGAATATGCAGAAACAAAAGGACAGCATTCATTCTATACAGTAGACAGTTTTAGATCTAGTTTTACTCCCTTAGGTTTTTCTCTCTATGTTTTGAGAATTTTAATTTTCAATTGGTCTTAGCATTGGAACATTGAGAAGAGTTATTTCCTCATCAAGACTTCATCATCCTAGTTCGTTCTCTTAACTTGGTTTTATTCTTCCATGTTCTTTGCTTTGTTCAATTTTGTCATTTGGATACTTTCATGATTATTTAATACAAGGGTTATTTCTTCCATTTAAATTTATTTTCCATTCCAATAATCATGTCTTCTTTTAATTCCCTTTCATGTGTTATGGATTTATTATTTACAATGAGTGAGTAGTTCCCTCACTTGATGGGGAGTTGATTGAAAGGAACTCTTGAGTTGGAAGGATTGAAAGAAAAATTGTAATTGGGTTAACTATTGGATTGTTATCTAATCACTAACACCAATCCCTTTGAACTAAGTGGGTTGCAATTTGTGAACAGATCTAGCATTCCAACTTGTTTGACTTTCCTTTACCTAGTAAAGGATAACCAAACAGAACAACCATTAATTATAAATTAATCTTAAAATCACTCCATCAACAGTAGAAATCCCAACTAATCAACTCCCAGTCAAGGCTTTTATTCATATTAATTAAATTTCCTCAATTTAATTTCCAATTTACTTAACTCAACTTCTTGGAACATCTGATTAATAAAATAGCACACTTTCTGCAACTCGTTGGGAGACGACCTGGGACTTAAAACTCCCAGTAATTTTTAATTTAAACTCTCTGTGACATATTTCTAAATTGATAGGCAGATTTTTGGTTAGTTAACCATTTTTGAGTGTAGATCATAGGCTTGTCTTGATGAGTTTCCAACTTAATTGGCTTGCTCCCAATCACCTCCTTCCTCTACATTGAACTCTTCTTGAGCTGGTGGTTGAGTATTGACTGCTGCAACTTGATTCCTCTCTATCTACTTGGTGAGGTCAGCCAATTGCTTAGTGATTAGCTTGTTTTGAGCTAGCAATGCATCCATGTGATTCAGCTCCATCACCCCTCTATTGGTGCTTCTATCAGAGGCATAGAAGTATTCATTGTTGGCTATAGTTTCTATGACATCTGTGGCCTCATCAATTGTCTTCTTTTTATTAAGAGAGCCTCTTGAAGAGTGATCTAGAGCCTTCTTTGATTCTTGTGACAATCCTTCATAGAAAATATGCAGCTATACCCATTCATTGAACATGTCCGGAGGGCACTTTCATGTCAATTCCTTGTATCTCTCCCATGCTTCATAGAGAGTTTCACCATCTTATTGTCTGAATGTTTGTACCTCAGCCCTCAATCTGTTAACTCTTTGAGGAGGGTAAAATCTTACCAAGAACTTATTCACCACATCTTCCCAAGTTGTCAAACTCTCCTTTGGAAAAGACTCTAGCCACTTTGATGCTTTATCCCTGAGAGAAAAGGGAAACAAAAGCAATCTGTAAGTGTCAGGATGAACACCATTGGACTTCACAATATCACATATTCTCAAAAATGTGGTTAGATATTGATTGGGATCTTCTTGGGCACTTCCTCTAAATAAGCAATTGTTTTGAACAAGGGTGATGATCTGTGCCTTTAACTCAAAGTTATTAGCATGAATGGTTGATTTTAGGATGCTACTCCCACAATTCCCAGGGTTTAGGTTGATGTAAGAGCCTAGAACTCTTCTCTCCTGCCCAACATGGTTGCCTGTACCTTCTCCAGCATGATTATGAACTTCTTCCTCCATTGTAACGTCCAGATCTTCTTCCAACTCTTCTTCACCAACTATGCCTTTACCTCTTACTTCCCTCCTTAGTCTAAGGAAGGTCCTCTTTGGTTCACTATCAAAAGAAGCTGATGCTCCTCCTCTTCTACCTAACATACACTAAACAACAAGCAAATAGCAAGTGGAGAAGTAACTTTTGTTGAGAGTTATGGTTAGAGTGGTTAGTGCAATTGATCAAACAGTTAGTGGATTAGTGTGCTAGAAAGTAAATGATCAAAGAAAAATAACTTAAATTGCAGAACAAAGCAGTAAATACTAAAATTAAAACTGATCAAAAGAAAAGAGAAGTGTTCAATCTAGTTATCCTCTAATTTAATCATTTTCAATCCAAAATCAATCACCGGCAACGGTGCCATAAACTTGATGCACGAAAATCTGTATCGCTACAAATTTCCTTCGGCAAGTATACCGAATTATCGTCAAGTAAAAACTCATAATAGAGTGAGGTCGAATCCCACAGGGATTGATTGGTTGAGCAACTTTAATTAGAGGATTGTTCTAGTTGAACTAAACAGATTTGAATTAGGAATTACAGAAAGTAAAATGGCGAAAAACGTAAATTGCAAGAAATGTAAATGACTGAATGTAAAAGAGCTAAATGTAAATTGTAGAAAGTAATTGTAGGAAATTAAACTTGCAGAAATTTAAATGGGAATGGGGTGATTGAGCATAAATGTAAATAGCAGAATTAAAGAGAATGGAAAAGATCAGAAATGGGTGATTCATTGGGCTTAGGAGATGCTGCATTCTCCGGATCAAATTCATTCTCATCTCTTCCTCAATCAATGCATTCATTGATCTCTTGGCAATCTTAGGTGATTGAATCCTAATTCCTTGGCAATCCAATCTCTCTAGGCTTGAAAAATTACACAATTCCTTAATCTAATTGCTCATGGGAAGAGATGAAGTTTGGTCACTGATTATACCACACACTTTCATAGATCAAAGTATTGGTAGGATTACATGTCACTATATCCATCCAACCCCCAACCTAATCCGATGTGAGAAAGCATTTCTAGCATGATTTCCTCATTCCTCTTCTAAGGTTTAGAAGAAATCCAAGTATAAACAATTTCTCTTCCGAGACAATTGCTCAATTGGATGAAGATCAAAAGCTTTCAAGTAAATCAAGAGAAAAGAAAGAAGAAGAAGAATTAAAACTACAATTGATCCATTGAATCACAAAAAAGCTCCCTAACCCAATGAAATGGGGTTTATCTGTTCATAGCTTTGGAATTGGAAATTAAAATTGTAAATTGCATTCTGAAAGTAAAATTGAATTGCAAAAAGTAATACAAGAAGTGTTTGCAATCCTGGATCCCCCAGGTGCCAATCTCCCTTTCTAACTTAAATTCTATCCTATTTATACACTCTCTTCATTCAGTCTTAAAGTCTTGAATATGGGCTTTGGTCCTTGTTGAAGCTAGTTGAAAGTGGCTTTGAGTGATGTTGACATGGGCTTAAGCTAACCAATGTTCATGAGCTTGCATGGGTGCCACTGGAAATAGGTCAGCATGGATCGTTAGCAACTAACGTTGGTGGTCACTAACTTTGGTCATCATTCCCCTTAAAGCATTGAGGAACGTTAGAGGCAACGTTAGTGCACCAACGTTACTGCCAACGTTGGACTTGTCACGCGTACGTGTCGCCCACACGTACGCGTCAAACTGGATTTTTGCCATTTTGCGCATGCGTGTGACTTGCCATTTTTCCATGGTCACGCGTACGTGTCATATCAAAAATTTCCAACTCTTTCATCGCATACGTTGGTGAGCAACGTTGGAGGCAGTGTTAGCACACCAATGTTGGCCTTGTCACGCGTACGCGTCACCCATGCGTACGCGTGGATTGTTAATTTCCCATGCTCACGCGTACGCGTCGGCCACACGTGCGCGTCACAGCCAAATTTTTTAATCTCAAAAATGAAATTTGATCGCAGACGTTGGGGGTAACATTGGTTCACCAATGTTCCCTCCAACGTTGCACACTTGTACGTATGCACACTGCCTTGTGCGTGTGCACACTTGCAATTTTTCTTCTTGTGCGTACACACACAACGCTGTGCATCGCACACAAGGCAATTCTTTCAATTCCAGTTTTGAGATTAGTCAAGAACATTGGGGGTAACGTTGGTTCACCAATGTTCCCTCCAACATTGGCACCCCTTTCTCTTCAAACGTTGCCAGCAACATTGGTGAGCCAGCTTTGGCCACCAACATTGCACTTTAGCTCTTTGAAACGTTGGTGGCAACATTGGTGAGCTAACTTTGGCCACCAACGTTGCCTTCTCTGCTTCTTTCTCACCATTCCTCTGCTTCTCTTCACCTATCATCAACCAAACAAATGCATCAAAACTTTGCCATAATCACAAGATTTTTGCACCATTCATATCATCAAGTAAATCTAGCATAAATCTCATGAAAATATATCAATTTAACCATGTTTGATTGAATCAAGACTTGCATGAAATTCTCATCCAATTACTTACTTATTTCTCAAGAAAGTGTATGAAACCTAATGAAAACTAATGAAAAAGGCTTGTGAAACAAGTCTAGATGCCCTGGCATCACGCGTACGCATGGGCGACGTGCACGCATGGTCGTGTGTAGCTGAGACTGGCACGCATAAGCTGATGCACTCGCGTGGTAGTGCGAAACCCCACTGACACGTACGCATGACCGACATGTACGCGTGGCTTGAAGAGCTCATATGACGTGCACACGTGACCGACGCGCACGCATGGCTCCCAGCACGTGATTCATTAATGAAATCATGGGTGGCGATTTCTGCAAGGCTCCAGGCCCAAATCCAACTTGCTTCTACATGGAAAAGACACAAGGATTGATGGAGGAGGAGATGACTCACTCATACACACCACGCATATAATTTTAGCTAGTTTTTTGTTCTTGTTTTCTAGAGAGTGAGAAACCCTTACCCCTCTCTAGATTTAGTTTGTTTTGATCTTCCGTTATTGAATTTCTGAATTGGTCTTGTTAATTCTAGTTTCAATTACTTAATTTTAGTTCTCTAGTTATAATTTTGTTTAGATCTTGTGTTAGAATTGTGTTTTCTTGTTATTTTTCCTTTCTCTTCTTATTTTATGAACTTTGTTGATTTTGAATCTCTATTAGTGCATTGATGTTTTTCATGATTGATAGTGTTAATTGAGTTGTTTTCTATTGATAATTGTTAGTGGGTACTTGTAATTTCCAATTAATTTTGCAATCTAAATATGTCTTTAGTTAGTGCCTACCATGTGTTTGATGAAATGTTTCCTTTGATTATAGAGTAGTTTTCTATACTCTTGGCCTAGGCTAAGGAAATTAGGTGACCTTGAGTCATTGAGTCTAATTGAATTGGTGATTTGAGAACCCTTAGTGGTCAAATTGATACCCACTGACACTAATCTACTACTAAGCTCATTAGTAGGTGGATTAGTACTTATGAGTTAAGATTGACCAAGCCATTTGACATACTTAACTTGTAGAAGTAGACTTAATGGGCTTGGTTACTCATAATTGTCATTATATGGTTATTAGATAAGGATGGTGACCCGAATTCCTATGCCAAGCCAAGAGTCCCTTTTTATAATTCATATTTAAACCTAAAAATCCCAATTGCTTGATTCTTGTTATAGTTAGCTTAGTTGTTTACTTAGTTCTAGAGTAGAAATAGATTTATATGTTCCCTTGCTAGATTGCATTTACTTATACCTTGCTTTAATTGCTTTGATTTTGTTTCTTACACTTTAAGATTCTTGCATGCTGAGCTTTAGTAGTTTAAATTCTTGTTTATGACCCCAACCCCGGAATTCTAACCAATATTGATGCACATGTTTGCCCATTCTCTTGAGGACGACCCGAGACTAATACTCTCGGTTACTTTTTATTGGGGTTGAATTTGTGACAACCATATCAAAATTTGACCAAGAGAACTATTTGTTGGTTTAGGACTATACTATGACATGATTTTCTATTGCTAAAATTCTAGACTGACAATAGTTCTTCCATCAAATTTTTGGCACCGTTGCCGGGGAATGGTTGTAATGTGTGCTTTGATATTGGTTATGTGAATATGTGAATATTGTAGATAGTTTACTTGCTTTCATTAGTTTGTTTTTAGTTTAGATTTCATTTCATGCATGAGCTATGACTTCTAAGTTGAATGACTCGGTCTCAACCGCATTCTAGCTTAGTCGAGTTTGATCCCAAAATTGAAAGAACCTTACTTTATACTCGGCAAGCTAGGCGGTAGTTGGATTACACGGCTAGTGCTTCAGCCTCTCTTGATGAACCTTCCGGAACACAAGACAAAACCGAGAGTGATCTAGAGTCCACATTCAGCAAAGGAACTTTCTATTCCTCTGTTGGCACTACTGATACATCCTTGCATAATACAGGTGAAAACCACATGGCGGAGCCATGTAGGACTAACTTGCACAAGAAAGGAGCACCGGATCTCATTCTTTAACCGTTGCAAGCTAGGTATCCAAATCTTGATCCAAATTTTGAGCTGAAGATTAGTCTGATTAACTTGTTGCCTAAGTACCATGGACTACCGGGCCAAGACCCCATTAGGCACTTGAGATACTTTCAAGTATCTTGTTCTACAGCTCGAAGGCATGGTGCTGATGAGATTGCCATCATGGTTTTTGCTTTCCCTTTCTCTCTTGAGGGACAAGCAAAAGAATGGTTCTACTCCTAACCTGATGAAGTGGTGATTGAATGGGACTTATTAAGAAGAGAATTCTTAGATAAGTTCTTTCCTCCAGAGAAGACTGACTATATCCAGAAGGAAATTTCTGGTATAATTGATAAACCTCTATTTCATGGTTTATCTTGTGCTCATTTGAGTAGTTTTTATCAACTCTTTACCCACTTATTCATACTATTTGCATGGTTTTACATTTGCCTTCCTAATTATGTGCTTTGATTGAAAACATGCTTCTTTGAACTTATAATTTCTAATATTAATCCTCTCTTATCACCATTAGATGCCTTGATATGTGTGTTAAGTGATTTCAGAGATTACAGGGCAGGAATGGCTCAGAGGATGGAAAGGAAGCATACAAAAGTGGAAGGAAAACAAGAAGTTGGAGAAATTGCTAAGCTGTCCAGCCTGACCTCTTCGCACTCAAACGGCTATAACTTTAGCTGCAGAGGTCCAAACGATGCGGTTCTAGTTGTGTTGGAAAGCTAACGTCCGGGGCTTCGATTTGATATATAAGATGCCATAGTTTCTCTGACGCTAAGTGACGCGACTGCGTGCTCCATGCGGACGCGTCGCAGTGACGGAAATTCAGCATGTTTGAATTCGCAACCAGCGAATTCTGGGTTGTTTCTGACCCAGTTCTCGGCCCAGAAAATACAGATTAGAGGCTATAAAGTCGAAGAATGCATCCATTCATAATGATGCTCTCATATTCACAATTTTAGGAGTAGATGTAGTTTTTAGAGAGAGAGGTTCTCTCCTCTCTCTTAGGATTAGGATTTAGGATTTCTCTTAGTTTTAGGAGTGGCTCTCAATCCCAGGTTCTTTATTTTTATTTATTTTCCCAATTTAATTTATGAACTCTTTCATGTTACATATAATTTTCTTAATTAATGTTATTTGAGGTATTTCAGATTTAAGATTGCTTTGCTCTGTTTAAAGATTGCTTTCAATTTAATTTAGATATTTTTTTCTCCCTTTTGGCTTTGGTCAAGTGATTGGTAATACTTGAGTTATCAAACTCAGCAAGTGATTGAAATTAGCAGATTCTGCTTTAGCTAGGATTGCTCTAACACTAGTCTCTCCACAGAAGTTGACTAGGACTTGAGAATCAAGCTAATTAGTCCACTTAACCTTCCTTTGTTTAATAAAGGCTGACCAAGTGGGATTAAAACCCAATTCTCTTCACACCTGATAAGGATAACTAGGATAGGAATTCCAATTTCTCATACCTTGCCAAAAGTTTGTTTTACAGTTATTTATTTATTTTTATTGCTTTGAAAATATACCTGTGCCCATTGCCCAAACTCCAAAACCCAAATTTACAAACTCATAACCAATAATAAGAACATACTTCCCTGCAATTCCTTGAGAAGACGACCCAAGATTTGAATACTCGGTTAACAATTTTTAAAGGGGTTTGTTACTTGTGACAACCAAAACGTTTGCAAGAAAGGTTGTTTAAAAATTCAAAATTTAAAAAAAAAAATCAAATTTCAAAATTCAAATTTAAAAATTTTCAAAATTCAATTTTAAAAATTTTTTCAAATTTCAAATCTCAAAATTCAAATTTCAAACTTTCAAATTTCAAATTTCAAATTTCAAAATTTAATTTTCAAATTCAAAATTTAAATAACCTTTTAATTTAAATTTGTTTTTATTTTTAATTTTTATTTGCTACTATGAACTCTCACCCCTTTGGCTATGAGTCTGGTTACAATAATGTTGCAGGAAGAGGAAATTACAACGAGAACAGGCATCAAGGTTGGAACAATCAAAGATGGGAGGAGCCACAAGGATTTGATCAACCCTCATGGCAACAACCACCTCCAATGGACTATCAACAACCACCACTATATGCCTATAAACCCTCTCCTCAACATGACTTTGGACCACCATACTCACAAGCCCCTTACCACCAAACACCACCATATGACCCTAACCCGTATCCACCATACCAACCACCCTATGAACCAAATGAACCTTCCTATCCACCCCAAACCTCCATGGAGAAAGCACTTGCCGATCTAAACTCTACTATACAAGCTCTCTTCGCCCAAATCGGACCACCAAATACCTTCAACATTCAACCCTCAAGCTCTAGTGCACTTCCTTGTCAACCACAGAATGATCTCTCCATCCCATCACCACCATCCATGGAAGAGCACCCACATCCATCAATCCAAGAGCAACATGATCTCAATGATGCTATTGACATGGAACAAGAGAGAAGGGATCATCTTCGCGAATCCATACTTCATAAGGAGCTAGAGGAGGCCCTAATGGTGAAGGTAGTAAAAACCCTTGAAGTCGAAGGAGTGATTGAAGAATTAGTGAAGGAAGAATCAAGGGATCCTCTCAAGGAAGCGGCGGATCGATTTCATGCAACTCTATATCAACTAAATCAAGCGATAAGTCAATTAGGTTCCCGACGCTCGGACACTCAAAGTGCTCCCATGGCTTCATATGGGCAATCTAATGAAGAACGTAGCATGAAGGAGATATTAGAAACTCCAGTGGACAGTACGGAGCATGACTTTGTACTGGAACAGGTGGAGGAAGCTGTAATTATTGAAGAAGAAGAAGTGGTTGTAGACTTAGGAGATGCTGAATCTCCATGGGAAAGTCAGGACATAGAATCTCCTTCCAAGACGATTGCATTTGATGTTAAGGAGGGTGTACAACCTCCAAGGCATATCACAGTTGAAGACTTGGAAGAGGTTGATCAAGAGATGGAGATTCAAGAAGAAGAAGCACAACCTCCAAGCGTGGCTGGAGGCGCACCTTTAGCATAATTTGACCCCACGCGACCGCGTCATGTGGGAACTTTGGCCTCCCACGCGGCCGCGTGCCATAAAAATCGACGTAACAAGGGTGTATGGCCGAAAGTTGAGCTGGAATTGGGCTGGACTCGTGCTGGAAGCCCAAGCCCTTCGACGCGAACACGTGCCCCACGCGGCTGCGTCATTTTCCAAAAATGGCCATCCACGCGATCGCGTCACCCACGCGATCGCGTCACCCAAAATTTGGCAAAATAAGATTTTGAACAGAGAGTTATGCGAGTGCGAGGCTGCCCTCGCGCCAGTAGCATAAAACGTGTCACGTGACCGCGTGACCGACGCGACCGCGTCGATTAACTTAAAAGCGCAAGTCACGCGACCGCGTGCCCCACACGTCCGCGTCGCTTGCGCCGCACAGCTCAACCTAAATTGCCAAAATATCTTATCTTTCTCTTCCCCAAATCCTATTTTCTCTTTTCCCTCCTTATTTCTTCCTTACTTCTTCTTCCCTTCTTTCCCTTCTCATTCTTCTTATTTTTCTTTTTTATTTTAGTTTAATTTACTTGCATACTTTCATTCATTACATTATTTTCATTGGTGTTAGAAATTTATTTGGGTCATTATTTCTATATTTCACTTGTGGATTATTAGAGGAATTATTTGACAACTATATATTACTTTTTAAAGGATTGCTTGCATGTTCAATTTAATACTTTCAAATAGCTTATTTACCATGCATGCTATGTGTTTGTGAAAACGCCCGTATGGCATTGTACACTATTTTTAAGATTTCTTTTAATCTACTACTATAAATGCTTATTTTTCACAAAATCCTTTTTATATTTTATTAATTAAATATAATTGTTATTACAAACATGTTGTTAGTTTGAAAGAATTGGTAATCTAACTTGGACATTGAATGCTTGATCTATGCTACTCATGCCTTTGCCAGCATGCCAATAAACACCTTGCATTCACTTGTCATCATATGCACTAGCTATTTTCCATTGATGACTTTTCACATGTACTCATGAGCATGTGTTAACGTCATTCTTCTTTATTGTGCATTGATTACCACCTTTCTCGCTCTCTTCCTTGCTCTAACCCTTAGCTTTAAAAGTCACTTTCTTTTTCCTTTTTCAGGATGGCCACCAAGAAGGGTAAAGAGAAAGCTACTCCCAAACAACCGGCAAGAAAAGGAACAAAATCTCAGCATGCACCGAGGATGGTGCAATCTTTAAGTGTGGGGAGGTCGATACCGATCTCCGTGGGTTAGCACCTTCCTATCTCAAACACCAATGTTTTATTATTTTCTTGTTAGTTGTTGCATTTGCATATTTAATTGCATGTTTATTTGATTTTATGCATTTAGTCACTACTTGGTTGAAGTAATATTTTCTTTTTCAAGAAATTTTTATAGTATTTCACTAATTTAAATTGAAAATTTTTTGTTAAAACTTGTTTGAAGTTGTATTTGGAACATGGTTTTTGAGCTAAAAAACACACAACCTGTGAGATTTGAGCTTATTTATATGGTTACATTATTTAACCATAAATATTTTATTCTTGTGTGTTTACTTCTCTATGATTGTAATCTATATTTTGTTCCAATCTATATGTCCATTATTTAGTGTATTTACTTGCTTGCATATGATTGAGGCCATTGTTTGATTTTAGCTCACTTATCCCAAATAAGCCTACCCTTTAAATCACCCTTATCAGCCACTTTGAGCCTTTTTAATCCCCATTTATTCTGTATTTTACCACATCACTAGCCTTAAAGCAGAAAAACAATTAAATATCCCAATTGAATCTTTGGTTAGCTTAAGATAGGGATTGTGTAACAATTAAGTGTGGGGAAACTGTGGGAACATGGGTTAATAAGGGAATGTATCATGTTTTTAATTTATTTGAATATTGGGAATTTGGGAACCTACTCATGAAAAACCAAAATAGAAAAATAATAGAGAATCCATGTGCATTGATAAGTTATGTTTGCTTTTATGATTCAAAAATGTTTGCATTGGTACATTAAATATTTGTTGATTGGTTAGATGAAGAACAAGGTTTAGAAATCATGATTAGAGAAGAGTAGAGTGATTGACCCTAGAGTGATATACACTACCAGTAAGGGTTCAGTGCTTAATTCTATGTTCCCTGCTTTCATGAGCTATCTTCTTACAAGTTTACTTGTATCTTATTGTATAATTTGAATTAGTGAAATCTGATTTATGTTTGTCTTGGAGAACTTATTTTCTTTTAACCAAGTAGGTAGAAACATTTTTGCATGTAGTTGCATTCATATAGGTAGGTTGCATTTCATACATTCTATCATTCCTCTTCACCTTTATAGTTTCTCTTGAGCTTAGCATGAGAACATGCTATTGTTTAAGTGTGGGGAGGTTGATAAACCTCTATTTCATGGTTTATCTTGTGCTCATTTGAGTGGTTTTTATCAACTCTTTACCCACTTATTCATACTATTTGCATGGTTTTACATTTGCCTTCCTAATTATGTGCTTTGATTGAAAACATGCTTTTTTGGACTTATAATTTCTAATATTAATCCTCTCTTATAACCATTAGATGCCTTGATATGTGTGTTAAGTGATTTCAGAGATTACAGGGCAGGAATGGCTCAGAGGATGGAAAGGAAGCATGCAAAAGTGGAAGGAATACAAGAAGCTGGAGAAATTGCTAAGCTGTCCAGCCTGACCTCTTTGCACTCAAACGGCTATAACTTTAGCTACAGAGGTCCAAATGACGCGGTTTCAGTTGCATTGAAAAGCTAACGTCCGGGGTTTTGATTTGATATATAAGATGCCATAGTTGCTCTGACGCTAGGTGACACGACCGCGTGCTCCATGTGGACGCGTCGCAGTGACAGAAATTCAGCATGTTTGAATTCGCAACCAGCGAATTCTGGGTTGTTTCTGACCCAGTTCTCGGCCCAGAAAACACAGATTAGAGGCTATAAAGTTGAGGAATGCATCCATTCATAATGATGCTCTCATATTCACAATTTTAGGAGTAGATGTAGTTTTTAGAGAGAGAGGTTCTCTCCTCTCTCTTAGGATTAGGATTTAGGATTTCTCTTAGTTTTAGGAGTGGCTCTCAATCCCAAGTTCTTTATTTTTATTTATTTTTCCAATTTAATTTATGAAATCTTCCATGTTACATATAATTTTCTTAATTAATGTTATTTGAGGTATTTCAGATTTAAGATTGCTTTGCTCTGTTTAAAGATTGCTTTCAATTTAATTTAGATATTTTTTTCTCCCTTTTGGCTTTGGTCAAGTGATTGAAATTGGCAGATTCTGCTTGAGCTAGGATTGCTCTAAGGCTAGTCTCTCCACAGGAGTTGACTAGGACTTGAGAATCAAGCCAATCAGTCCACTCAACCTTCCGTTGCTTAGTAAAGGCTGACCAAGTGGGATTAAAACCCAATTCTCTTCACACCTGATAAGGATAACTAGGATAGGACCTCCAATTTCTCATACCTTGCCAAGAGTTTATTTTATAGTTATTTATTTATTTTATTCTTCTTATGCAACATACTGCTCCCTAATTTCTAAAACCCCTAATTTACAAACTCATAACCAATAATAAGAACATACCTCCCTGCAATTCCTTGAGAAGACGACCCGAGGTTTAAATACTCGGTTATCAGTTTTAAAAGGGGTTTGTTACTTGTGACAACCAAAACGTTTGTATGAAAGGACTTTTGAAGGTTTAGAAACTATACTTGCAACGAGGATTTATCCGCAAATTTCTAGGCCACGCAAAAGTTCCTCTCATCAGTAATACAAAGAGACCAAGAGACACTCAATGAATATTGGACTCAATTTAAGATGTTATTAGAATCTTGTCTACATCATGGGTTAGATACTCATTTTCTCATTAGCTATTTTACTGGAGGTCTTTGTGCACCGGATAAGAGATTGCTCTCCGCCTCTAGTGGTGGTTCTCTTTCTTAGAATAGGACGGTGGCGGAAGCATAGAGTTTGATCAATGATGTCGCCGAAGCTACTCAACATGTGAGAGTGAGGAACAATTCTCCCAAGAGTGTAGTGGAAGCACCGTCTTCCGACTTGGCTTTGACTAAAGTGCTTGGGGAATGACCACTCTCATCAAAGAGATTCATCAAGGACAAAAGGCATCTCAATCAATCCAAGCCATCCAAGCCCCACCTCAAATCCTCCAACTTGAAGGGCCTCCTAGAGTGTGTGGTTTATGCTCTAGTACCTCACATTACACCGACCAATGCCATCAAGTCCAAGAGGATTACACTCTTGCGGTAGCCAACAACTACAACAACTGGCAACCCTATCAATCTCAAGGTCAAAGTAATTACTCCCATGGTAATAGCTCTAATCAAGGGTGGAAGGACAATGCTCAAGGAAACAACCACAATCAAAGATGGAACCAAGGCAACTCATCTTCTCAATACCACAACAATACCTACCAAGCCAACCAAAACCACCCTAACCAACCATATCAACACTCACAACAAAACTAAAACCACAACCATAGATACCAACCACCTCACCAAAGACAACAAACCAATCAACCTTCTTCCCCTTCCACAAACTAAAATGAAGATGCCTTCCGTTCAATCTACCAAAAAAAGAGAGACTTCGGGCTATGATAGAGAAAAACAAAGAGAACACTAGGAACTAATTGTCCTCTATAGCCGAGATTCTCGCAAGGTTGGCCCTACCTCCTACCAACAATACCAATACCAACCAAGCTTCTAGCTCATCTAGCCTTCCTTCCCAACCTATCCCACACCCAAAGAGTAGCATCAATGCAATTACCTTAAGGAGTGGTACAACGCTTGAGAAAGTTGAACCCAAGCCTATCAAGTTGGCGGAGGATGTTCCTAATATAGAAGTTGGTGAAACAACAGAGATAGATAAAGATAAAAAGGAGGAAGAAGTTGTAAGGGAAGAAGAAGAACAACTGAGGGCCAAGGAACTGAAGTGGAAGAACAACTTAGAGGAACAAATTCCTATACCTTTTCCTACGATAGCTAAGAAGGCCAAGAAGCATGAGGAGCTTGATCCCAACATAGTGCAAATCTTCAAGAATGTGGAGGTAACTATTCCACTCTTTGATGTCATACATCAAGTCCCAAAATATGCTAAGTTCTTTAAAGATGTGTGCACTCACAAAGGGAAGATTGGTAGACTAGGGATGAATCTATTAGGAAATTCTATTTCTTTTGTGATGGATGATTTCCCTGAAAAATATAGTGATCCCAATCCTTGTTGGTGACTTGTATGATTGGTGAGATTCAACTTAAGGATTGCATGTGCGACCTAGGGTCGTGTTTGAGCATTATGCCACTCTCGATTTATGAGAAGTTGAACCTTGCACCGTTGAGGCGATCCAGAGCTAGGTTTGTGCTTGAGGACAAGAGCATAATTTCGGTTGTGGATATTGCTGAGAATGTATTTGTGAGAATTCAGAACTTAATCTTTCTGGTGGATTTCCATATCCTAGAGACACCTCCCATTGATTCGGATAGGCCATCCTCCATCTTACTTGGGAGGCCATTCTTGAAGACATCCCGGTTTAAATTAGATGCATTTCGGGGAATTACTCATTTGAAGCCAAAGGAAAGGTGGTGAAGTTCAAATTGGAGGAAACATTGAGGCAACCTCTAGAAGTACGTTCAATTTTAGGTTGTGACATTGTTAAAGATAATGTAATTGAAGATCACTTTGGGAGTGATGATGAGATAGGTGTCAATAGAGACTTGGGTAAAAGAGGACTTAGCAAAGAAAAGGGAAAGGATCCACAACTTCCACATTCTCACAGAAACAAGGCACCCAATCATGGTTCAATTGACAAGTGAAAGCATCTCCCCTTGAAGAACACTCTTACCAAGGCCAACAAGAAGGACAAGATGGATATCCTTGAGGATGTTCCAAAGAGGTGATCGCAAGCTCATGACCCTCCAACTTAAGGACGTTAAAGAAAAGTGCTAGGTGGGAGACACCCCCACCATGGTATGATCCTCCTTGTACATAATTTCTTGCATGTAGTTTTAGAGTCTTTGTTTGATTTTGTGATTTTGTTTGAGTGTGCTTGATTTTGCTTGATTTTGTTGAGTTTGTTAGAGTCTTCATGAGGATTTCATGGATCTTGGTTTGGTTAAACTAGCAATTTTGAAGAAAATGCTTGATCTTGAGTATTGCATGAAATTTTAAGTGTTTTTAAAATATCTAGCTTCAATGAATGCTAAGATTGTGTTATAATTGCCTTTCCTCATGTTTAAAAAAAACAATGGGCATTCCTCACGCAGGCGTGGATGACGTATACGTGTCAAATTCATTGCTGCAACTCCTGGTATAAAAACAAGAGAGTTGTGCCGGTGCTGTGCAAATTTCATGTGCGGAGCACAATTGCTCCCCACGCGTAGGCATGGGAGATGTTTACGCAACAGTCACTCTTTTCACCATCCACGCGTGTGTGTCGCTGAGACGTACGCGTCGTATGTGCTGCAGCAGCTCCCTGGTACAAAAACCAGAGAGTTGCGGGGTCCTGTGCGGCCTTTGTGCGCAATGTACGACTTGGCCCCACTCGTATGTGATGCCAAGGCATCTTAGTCTAGTTTCAGGGCCAACGTCCCAGCCTTGTTTGGCAAATTTTGACCCAACGTTTGAGCTCAAATGTTGAACTCCAACGTAAACTCCAACGTCAACCCAATCTCAATACAAAAAGGCACCCAGGAAGAGTATAAACGTTAACTTTTAAACGTCCTCATCAACGTATCTAAAGGCCACTCCCAACTAGCTTCAACAAAGGCAAATAGGCCCAGTCCAAGTACTTGGAGACTAAATGAATAAAGTGTATAAATAGCTTAGAGTTTAAGTTAGAAGGGGGCTTACACACGGAGTACTGTAACTCTGCCCAATTTTACTTTCTTTGCAAGCCTTAGTTTACTTTGAATGTACTTTTTCATTTCAATTTCCATTCCCAGAGCTATGAACAACTAAACCCCTATTCATTGGGTTAGGGAGCTCTCTTGTAATTCAATAGATCAATAAAAGTTTTTATTCTTCTTCTTCTTTCTTTTCTGTTAATTTTGCTAGAAAGCTTTCGATCTTAATTCAATTGAATAGTTGGCTCGACGGAGAAGCTGTCCATATTTGGGTTTCCTTTGAGCCTCGAGAGAGGGATGAGGAAATCATGCTAGAAATGCTTTCTCATGTTGGACTGGATTGGGGTTTGGATGGATATAGTGACATGTAATCCAACCAATACTTTGATCTAAAAAAACATGTGGTATAATCAGTCACCATACTTCATCTCTTCCCATGAATAATTAAATCAAGACATTGGGAAATTGTTCAAGCTTAGAGAGATTGGTGAGCCAAGACATTGGAATCCAATCACTTAAGATTGCCAAGAAAATCAATGAGTATCTTGATTGAGGAAAAGATGAAAATGAACTTGATCCGGAGAATGTAACATCTCCTAAGCCCAATGAAATCCCCCTCTCTGATCTATCCATTCTCTTTAATTTTTGTTATTTACTTTTATGCTTAACCACCCCATTCCCATTTAATTTTCTGCACTTTAATTTCTGCTCTTTACCTTCTGCAATTTACATTTAGTCATTTATATTCATTGCAATTTACTTTTCCCGCCAATTAATTTTCTGCACATCCAAATTCAAATTTTATTCAGTTCAACTAGAACATTCCTCTAATTAAAGTTAATCAACAATCAATCCCTGTGGGATTCAACCTCACTCTATTGTGAGTTTTTACTTGACGACAATCCGGTGCACTTACCGCTAGAAATTTGTTGAGAGACAAGTTTTCGTGCATCAGTACGCGTACCTAACGCATACGTGTCCCCTTCCATTTCTACGCATGGACGACGCTCACGCGTCACTCTTCTTTTTTCTCTTCCACGCGTGTGCGTGGATGAGGCACATGCATCACATGTCCGGCGCAAGTAACAGAGCACGCTGCCCTGTTTCCTCCTATTTCCATTTCTTTCTTCGACTCCTTCTTCCCTTCTTCTTCCTTCTCCTTACCACCTCTTCTCCGCCGACAACCACCGGTGACCACCACTTTCGAAGGTCCACATCTTCTCTCTCCTCTCTTCTTCTCCTCTCTCTTCTCCTATTCTCACTTATACTCAACCTCACTTCCCTCCTCCTTTCAAGGTTGCATTTTTCTCCTTTCTCTTTTGTTTTTTTTATTTTTTTCTTGTTGTTGCATTTAATTACTCTACTTTCTTTGTTCTTCATTGCATTTTAATTTTGTTGCTATTAGTTCACCTTTGTTTCTTTTCTTTCCTTTTATATTCTTGTATGGGTGTTGAGTTTTATTTACTTTGTGAATTGGTGGATTATTTCATATCTCTTGTCTTGTTTGTGTTATGATAGATGACATTCTATTTTGGGGTATATTCCCCTTAAACTCATCAAAATTTCTTGTTATTTACAGTTTTCACACCAAGCATTTGTGAAATAGAGCCAATGATATCTTTATTCATTGTTGACCTTTTACTTTCAACTTAGTGTCTCTTTTTCACAACACTTGCGCTACACGAGCATTGAGCTTCGCTTCCATGATTCTTCATCATCAAATGCTCATTATTTGTGGTTTGGTATGCTTGTAGTGCCATGCAAGAATTAGTGGTTCAATGCTCTCTGACCCCACATTCTTCAACTTCTAGACCTCATTGTCTTGGAGTTAGTTGAGCCAAAAGTTTTCCTTTGACTCCCACCATTCTTGCATGTGTTTATCATTGTTGTTATCGATGCTTGAGTTTATTCTTCTCACGCTTTATACTTGCATGCTTCTTTCACTCTTGCATCTCATGCTAGCGATATGCCTCCTTGATCATTTTGTCGTCTTACTTGCATGTAGTAGCTACCATGTTCTTCGGACACTTCACTCCTTTGCGGCATTAATTTTCACTTGCACTTTAATAATTCTGATCTTTGTCTTTCTGAGCTTAATGTTGCCTCTTTTCTATTCCTTTTCAGAATGGCCACCAAGAAGGAAAAAGAAAAGGCCTCTAAAGAGACACCTACAAAAAGACCAACTCAAAGAGCGACCACTAAGGTGCCAACTTCCTCAAAGGCCAAAGCCACTTTCTAAGTGGTTGAAGAATTCTAGCCGCATTGATGAGGCAGAAAAGGAAGTCCCTGCGAACGATCCTGCACGATTCACCAACTCACCTACGGCGAAAATCGACACTATGAAGTCCACTTCAAATCATGGCAAAGAAGTAATCAAGAGGTGAATATGGAGATGTCCTTATTTCACCATCCTGTGGCCATTGCAGGTGACACTCCCGGACCCACTCTACTCGTCATTAATAGCACAGAGGACCGTGCAAATTTCTAAATGTGGCGAGATCGTTTACTGACTTCCGTAGGTAACAATCACTCTTTTGAACATCCAAATCTTAATTTTCTTTTGTCAATTAGGATAATATGCATTGCATGGTTAGTTTTTTCATTTAAACACTTTTTGCGTGGTAGTCGTTTGTAAATATATCTAGAGTTGTACTTGTTAAGTGATTAGGTGTGCATGAACTAGATGAATTATTTTTTCCATCCAATCACTTCTTGCTAGGACTACTTGGTTAAAGTGATGATTTCTTCTCCAAGAAACTATTTTAGGGCACCCTACCAATTTAAAAAAAAATTTTGTGTTGAACTTGCTTGAAGGAATTAATTTTGGAAAAGGTTTTGAGCTAAGAACACACAAGCATGTGAGTTTTGAGCTTAACTGCGTAGTTACATCATATAACCACTTATTTCCATTCTTGTGTGCATTGTTCTCTTTCTATGATTGTAATATTTGATTTGTTTGATCCTTTATGTCCATTATTTTGTGTATGAATGCATTTATATGATTGAGGCTATCATTTTAATAGCTCACTTACCCAAATGATCTTACCTTTTATCCACCATTGTTAGCCAATTTTAAGCCTATGTTAAACCCCCTTTTGTTCTTTAACTTAGCACATCACTACCCCTAAGTGAAAAATAATAAATGTCCTCTGATTTGAATCTTTGATTAGCTTAGGCGAGTGAGAGTGTGTGTCACTTAAGCGGGAGGGAAGCTTCGAAACTGATGAGCGGATATTTTATATGCTTTTTGGCATCATTTTCATATAGTTTTTAGCATGTTTTGTTTAATTTTTATTAAGTTTTCATAGGTTTTAGTGCAAAAATCATATTTTTGGATTCTACTTTGAGTTTGTATGTTTTTATGCAATTTCATGTAAATTCTGGCTGAAATTGAGGAGTTGGAGCAAAAGTTTGATTTAGAGACAGAGAAAGCACTGCAGATGTTGTCCAGATCTGACCTCATTGCACTCGAAATAGCTTTTCTGGAGCTACAAAAGTCCAAATGGAGCGTTCTTAATGGCTATGGAAACTTGACCTCCTGCCACATTCCTGGCGTCCAGTGCCCAAAGGAGGAGACCAGCGTCCAAATGCCCAAAGTGGACCCCCTAGCCAGCGTTCAACACCTTAGAGGCCTCCTAGCACGTGGATCTCATCAAAGCTCAGCCCAAACACTCACCAAGTGGGCCCCAGAAGTGGATTTTTGTACTAAAAGACTATTTTACCCTTTCTTATGTAATCCTTAGTCATTAGTTTAGTATTTAAGAGATATTTTACATAATCATGGGGACCTATATGCCATATTTTCGTTTACCACTGTATTTCCTATCAGTATGAGTTTCTAAACCTCCTAGGTTGAGGGGAAGTTCTATGAATTAATAAAAGTATTACTATTTCTATTCAATCCGTGTTTGATTCAATTCTAAGATGTATATTCGTTCTTCAGCTTGATGAATGGGATGATCTGTGACAATCAGCTCCGTTCTTCATACTAAGACCGCGTGCCTGACAACCACCGGTGTTCTTCTTGGGTTCGTGTGAATACGTGATTGGAAAGCATCGAACTGCCAGCTTGATTATACATCTCTTAGATGGCTAATCCATGACTTCGTTGGGGACTTCTCGAGACACCAATTCAGCCGAGGTATGGGGAGACTAAGGTCTCTGTGTTAGAGGCTAGAACCCAAAGGCATAGCATTCTCTGATCCAGAAGATTTGACCTCGCCTGTGGCATTTTGAGTAGGATCACCAAGGGAATAGACTGCTAGAGCTTCACCCCCCCTTTCAGATTGAATGACCATTGACTCGGCGTTTGATCTGAAGCAGAGGAGATTAATAACCGTGGCCATACGGCGTTGATCACATACAGCCTTCCATAGAAGAAATCATTCACAATTGAAGAAGACAATAATACCAGAGTTAATTCAGAAGGACAAAGCATCTCCAAGCCTTAACCACCTTCTTATCCTAGTTTACACAACTTCTGAGTTCTGATTACCCTTTTTCATTCCTTTTATGATTTTAATCAAATTCAAACCAATAACTCTTCTATCCACCTGACTAAGACCTGCAAGATAACCATAGCTTGCTTTAAGTCACAATCTTCGTAGGATCGACCCTGACTCGCTCAGGTATTACTTGGACGACCCAGTGCAGTTGCTGGTTCAGCTGTACGAAGCGTGGGGATTCGTGCACCTGGAACATTAGTAGAGGTAAAAGTGTATTTTTATATATTTAGTGAAAATATTAGAAATTGGGTACATACTCATGCATTGAATGTTTAGAATATGTATTGCTACCATTGTATATAATTCATCAAAAGAAAAAGAAAAAAATAAAAGAAAAATAAAGAAAAGAATGTAGAAAAAGAAAAAGAAAATAAAAGAAAGAAAAATATATAGAAAAAGAAAGTAATAATAAGGGGACAAAATGCCCCAAGGTGAAGCCAATAACAACCAATGCATATAAGTTGTGAATTGAAAGAGAATGCAATAGTGTGTGAAAAGTGAATAAATGGGTAGCTAGGTTTGTATTTAAATTGTATAGGTTGTTATTTGTGTTAGGCGAGAACTTAGGTTAATTAAAGATTCGAATTTCAAATTTACTTGACCAAATACAATCCCACCTTGACCTTAGCCCCATTACAACCTAAAGATAAGCCCTCATGATGAATGTATGCATGCATTAAATAACTGTTGATTGTTAAATGAAAGACAAACCTTGGAAAGTATGGTTAGAAGAGAATTGAGCGAATCAACCCTATACACTTGAGCCACTAGAGTGGATACACTTCTGGTGAGGGTTCCATACTCAATTTCTTGTTCCCTACTTTCACAAGCTTTCTTCTTGCAAGTTTGTCTATATTTCATTTTGATAGTTGAATTGATAGAGTTCACGAATCATCATATCACCTTAGCCCTATATATCCATATATGTTCTTAGAAGTTGATTCACTTTTAACCAAATAGATAGAAGCATTTTCATTAGTTGCATCCATGTAGGTAAATTGCATTTCATAAGTCTCATTCTCCTATGTTCTTTGGTCTTTTAATTTTTAGCATGAGGACATGCTTGGTTTAAGTGTGGCGAGATTTGTTAAACCCCAATTTTGTGGTTTATCTTGTATAGTATTTGGGGAGTTTTATCAATATTTCTCACACTTATTCATATAAATTGCATGGTTTTGTGTCTCCTTCCTATTTTTGCGTCATGGTTCCAAACATGCTTCTTTAACCCTAAAAATGCCAAATTTTAATCCTCTTCTATTACCATTCGATGCTGTGATGTGTTTGTTAAGTGGATTCAGGATTTATAAGGCAAGGATGGCCTAGAAGATGGAAAGGAAGCATGCACAAGTGGAAGGGACATGAAGAATAAAGCTTTGGAAAATTGGTGGCGACGCGTACGCATGGGCGAAGCGCACGTGTGGCCGTGGGTAGCTGAGACTGGTGCGCATAAGTTGACGCACTCGCGTGGTGGTGCGAAACCCCACCGAGGCGTACGCATGACCGACGCGTACGCTGATGCACCACTATTTCGTGGAGCATTCTATGCTGAATTTAGGGGATTTTATCACCCTTTTCTCACACTTATTCACTAAAATAGTATGGTTTTGTATATTTTCCCTTTTTTGTGCTTAAGAGTGAAAACATGCTTTTTAGGCCCTTAATTGGTTAACTTTAATTCACCTTTGATTCCACTAGATGCCTTGATGTGTGTGTTAGTGATTTTAGGTTCAAAAGGCTAGGAATGGATCAAAGGAATGAAGAGAAAAGCATACAAAGTGGAGAAATCATGGAAAATCAAGGATTTGGGATGCATTCACCGACGCGCACGCATAACAGTCCACCTCTTTACAAACTTCTTCAATTTCAATCCTTTGTTTATCAATTTCATCTAACTTTTCTCCATCGTTCAAATCATAAATGGGAGGATGAGAGAAATCTACCTCCACATTGCTTTCTATCTCACCGGAAGAAAGTTCTTCAAGTTCAAAGGATTCACTACCAAGAAGTTTTGATGCTTGATCTTTACCACCAAGGGAACTCAATTCTTGCTTCAATCCTTCCAATTCTTCATATGGAATATGTCTTGGAGGTTGTACACTTTCCTCCTTAACATCAAATTCAATCTTCTTGGAGGGGTTTTCTATGATTTTAGATTCCCATGGCGGTTCCGCATCGCGAAAGTCTTCAACCACTTCTTCCTCTTCTTTAACAACCATAGGTTCCTCAAATTGTTCTAATACAAAGTAATATTCCTCATTTTCCACCGGAGTTTCTAATCTCTCCTTCATGCTAGGCTCCTCATTTGATTCTCCACATGTGACCATGGGAGTTCCTTGAGTATTCAAGCATTGGGAGGCTAATTGGTTTACCACCTCGTTCAAGGCGGCCGTGAATTCTAGTACCTCCCTCTAAATCTCTTCTTGCCTTTGAAGGAATAAAATGAGAGAATCATCTATTGGGGCTTGGGGTGGATAGGAGGGTTCATCATTTTGCAGAAAGGGTTCATAATAGGAAGGTGGTTCTTCTTGGTAAGGGTATGGAGGTGGTGCATAAGAAATGTGTGGTTCTTGGGAGTATTGATATTGGAATTGTGGTGGCTCTAAGGATTTTCTTACATAATAGTTACAAGGATGAGGTAAAGGTGGTTGGTTATATGATGGATGAGGGTCATAGGAAGGTGTTTGGTGAAAAGGGGCTTGTGAGTATGGTTGAGGGCTATGTTGAGGATGAGGCTCATAGGCATGTGGTGGTTGTTGTTGACAAGTACAATGAACATTACCACATCCACTAGATTGATATGCATAAGGAGTGGAAATATACCTATACGAAACCGGAGGAGGTTGTTGCCATGAAGGTTGAGCATATGCTTGAGGCTACTCCCACCTTTGATTGTTCCATCCTTGATGCATATTCTCATTGAAATTCTCACTTTCTACAACATAGTTGTAACAAAACTCATAGCCAAAAGGGTGAGAATTCATGATAGCAAGAGCAAATAAAAACAAAAATCAAATAAGAAACAAGAAAATAAAATCCTAAAACTAGCAAAGACTAACAAAGAGACAAAAGGCAAACATATTCACATTATTCACATATATACAATAACCAATAACAAGCGCACATTTGTAATTCCCCGGCAACGGCGCCATTTTGATGAATGGAAAATTGGTTGGTAAAGAATTTCACAATAAATTCTCGTTGCAAGTATAGTTCTAAACCAACAAACAATCCTCTCATGCAAAAATTTGTTTGTCACAAGTATAAACCCCAATAAAAATAACCAAAGTGTTCAAACCTCGGGTCGTCTCTCAAAGAAATTGCAGGGAAGTGTACTCGTTATTGGTTATGAGATGCATATTTTGGGGTTTTGAATAAGAGACATGAAACATAAAAATGGCAAGAAAATAAATGAAACTCAAATGATAAGGAGGTCTTGGCAAGGGGTTGATGGTTAAGGATCTTTATCCTTGTTACTAACCACAACATGATAATTGTAAGGATCAATCTCATTAAGTCATCCTCTAACAAGTGAAGGAAAGTCAAATGAGCTACACCAATCCTAATCCATAAGTCCTAACTTTCTCACTAATTAACTTAGTGGAAGCTAGAGTCAATGGACACCAATTATCAAGACTTGGACATTAGCAACTCAATTTCACCTAAGTTACCATCCCAAGCCAAGAACACAAAAATCTACTCTAACATCCTTCCAAGCATTTAATCAAACACTTGGAAGGCACAAAAGGAAAGCAAGATAAAATTGCAAGAAATATAAATCTATAACTACTCAAAGCAAGGAATTAACAACAATAAAGCAAATCAACAATAAAGGAACATGAAACATAAATTGCATTAAAGGAAAATAGAAGAAACAAGAGTGCATCAACAACAAAGTAAACAATTACAAGGATTAAACTACTAAACTAGGAAAGTAAAGGTAGAGGAACAAGAAATTAAAGAGGAAAAGTAAATCAAAGTATGAATTAAACCTAGACCTAAGAAATACTAATCTACATCTAACCTAATTCTAGAGAGAAGAGATAGCTTCTCTCTCTAGAAACTAACTAAAGCATCATGTAAACTAAACTATGTGTCCCCCCCCCCCCCCCCCCCTTTGACTCCTCTTGAATTCTGCATATAATACGCTTTGGAATGAGTTGGATTTGGGCCTGGATAGCCCAGAAATCGCCCCCAGCATTTTCACTTTAATGAAGTCACGTGCGAGCTTCGATTTGTTGGATTTGTGAGTTGGATTTATGACAACCATATCAAAATTTGACCAAGAGAACTATTTTTTGGTTTAGGACTATACTATGACATGATTTTCTATTGATGAAATTCTAGACCGACAATAGTTCTCCTGTGAGAACCACATTTTTCATGGATAAAATCATTTAAATGCCCAAATTAAATTTTGAAAAGTTAGGATGAGAATTTGGGGATTTAAATATGATTGTTGGACTCAGTAGGTCCTTCCGAGTCAGAAAATGTATTTTCTGTGAAAAACTGTGAAAAATCTCGAACCGACAGTTGAACCAGTTGAACCGATTCAAGTCTGCCCAGTGCTGTGCGAGAAAAAGCGGAAACAGCCGAACACCTTAGAAAAATACTAGAAATGAAAAATCGGGCATTAATTTTAAAGGTTTGACCCAAAGTTGGGCCAAACGGGCTGAAAACGCTAACGGGTTGGACTGGGCCCAAGTTGGGCCCAAGCCCAACATATAAAAGGTTCATTAATGAACGCATTTCCAGCACACATACACACATAAACACCACACACTCATGCTGAAATAGAAAAGGGAGAAGAGGAAGAAGAAGACACTATTCACTTCAATCTTCTTTTTGCGATATCTTGAGCTACAGAGCTCCGATCGCCGCACCGTTTGCGTCTACGGGTTCCTTGTGAAGAGCTCTACAAAACCCATATAAAAAACTGGTAAGATAATCTCGAAGTTCTCCCAGTTCTTCTCTCCAAAATTTCGGGTATTTAGGACTTTGGGTTAAATGAGTTTTGTGATTTTGGATGTTTAGGTTTGCTCTAATCCTTGCTTAGCGTTGGATTTGTGCTAACAAATCTGTTGGACAAGGTAAGAGACATTAAACCCTTGTGATTTTATGTTTAATTGGAACCCTAGGTTAATTTGTGATGGTTTGTGCATATATAGTTTGATTATTATGAGTTTGGGAGCTATTGGAGCTTGTTGGTTCTTGTTGGAGCTATATTGAAAGCTTGGTATAGGGTTGAGAGCTTGCTTGTGCTCAATTTTGAGTTTTGGACGTATTGGGAATCGGCCAAGGTATGGTTTTGGTTTCCACTATGTAGTATATAATATTCATAGACACTTAGGCTAGTGACCCATAGGATAGGGTTGAATTTATGTGGTTGTTGATGATGGTTGGTTGATGTTGTTTGTTGAATTAATATTGTTATGTTGAGAAATAATGATATTGAGATTATGGTGTATGATAAATTTGAGTGGATGACTATTGTTGTTTATGGCTTGGAAGCATGAATGAGTTCATGAGAGAAAATTGATGGTGATATAATGATGAATGGTGAGTGTGTTAGTGGAAAGTTGTTGATAATTGTTGTATGTTGATATTGATGTTGAAAATGATGAAGTATGATGAGAAATTGGTATAAATTGTGGTTTATGACCGAAGAGGGTAGTTTTTGGTGAAATAATAGAGTTTGGAGTGACTTTAATTGGTTTGGTATTGTTTTGGTTGGTTTGAGATATGAAGGTTGGAAAAATTGGTAATTTGGTAAAAGTGAATTTTCGGTGAACTTTGTCTGATCATAACTTTTATCTCGGTTTTCAAAATTTGATGAAATTTGTCTAGAATTAAATCTCCTTGAAAATCCTTTAAATCGATATAAAGTTTGTGGAATTTGGAATTTTGTAGAGGAAGTTATGATCATTCAAAGATGGTGTTGAAAATATGAAATTCTGCAAAGTTGCAGAATTTCAGGATTTCTGATATGTGCGCACGCACAACCTTGTGCGGACGCACAACCCTGTGAAAATTTTGATCTGTGCAGATGCACAGACCTGTGCGCACGCACAGGCAGGGAAATGCGTTCTATTTGCAGTGCTAGTACAGCTTGTGCACGCACATATCTAAGGATGAATTGCAACCTGTGCGGACGCACAGGCCTGTGCGGACACACACGTTGGGAAGGCCAATCTGTTAGGGGCACTGGCGCAGGTTGTGTGAGTAAACAGATTTTTTAGTTTTGACACCTGTGCGTACGCACACATTTTAAAGCTCTTAGGAGCGTGCGTGCGCACACCCTTGTGTGGCCGCACACGCCCTGTTTCTCAAATTTTATTTTATTTTCAACTATTCTACCTTTCCAACAATGTTGTAAGCTTCTCTAATACCATTTAGGGCTATTGGGCCTAGTTTTAAACTATTGAAATATCGGGAAAGAATGCAGGGATAATAGACGATATTAGTTGAAGAACTTAGAAAACGAAGGCCTGGGTTTCTGGCGTGCTGAGGAATGATAAACTGTTGATGTGTGGAAATTGAGATATGAATGGATAGTGGTTGAGATGAGTCAGGAACTCGGAATGAGATGATGGATCCATGTGTACTGAAAATGCTTTCTGAAAACCACTGAAATAATGTTTTTACTGAGATTATGAGATGCTATGCGCCCATCAGGGACGGTGGTTAATCCCGCCTGTCGAGGTAGCGGCGGCGGGATAAGGGCGGTGGTTCGTCCCGCTTGCGCTTAGATGTGAGGTCGGTGGCAATAGATCCCGCTCGCATCCCTTCGGATCATCAGAGCATACAGGCGCAAAACCCTGGATAGTGATCTGAGCACTATATCTCGGGGGTTCCCACACCATTAATTCGAAGGGAAACGTTCCCACAGAGATGTTTCGGGTTGGCAGTTGAACCGACAATGTGATATCACAGCCAGTAAGGTAGGCATTCATCATGTGCATTTTCTATCTATTTGTATGCTTTGCCGACTTGAAATTGTTTGCCTATTTGTATAACATGTCTAATTACTACTTGAGGTAATTGCTTTATGTGCTTCTACCTATGATTTACTTGTATTCTATATACTTATGTTTTCTACTAGGATTGAGGAAGTTAGGAAGGCGGTGGCGATGGGATCGCATGGAGGATAGGGAGGCGAAGGCTGTGGGATAGCGGTGTTTGGTTAGAAAAGAAATCCTTTAAGATAGAGTACCCTATTTAGTTATATTAAGGTTTCACATATATATGTTTTATGGTTTTAATATGCTTTAAGTTTGAAATCATGTGATGGATATGAAGTCTAGGATTGCCTTTGGCGTCTCGGGGTCTTATATCCTACATCACTGGGTACTGTTACCATACTGAGAACCTCTGGTTCTCATACCATATTTCTGTTGTTATTTTCATATGTAGGTCGCAACCCACCCCGGTGAGTTGCTTTGGATGGTGACAGCAGCGGAGGATCCCGTTACCTTTGAGTTCTTTTAATTTATTATTTCTCTCACCTTTGTACTTTGTTTTGCCTAGAGGCATGTATTGAGAGACCAAAAACTTGTATACGCTGTTTTTACTGTCTGGTTTCTGTATATCTGTATATGGCTAGCCAGCTTAAACTCCGCGAGCTGTGGCTAGATTCTTAAGATATTATACTCTATTATTTTGTTATATCATACTTATATCTTGTGTCTTAAGTTAGTAGCTTCGCTAGTACGTTTTGTGCTTTTCAAATCCTGTTTTTGAGCTATATCCTTCATCGAGCTTCTAGAGCATATTATTTCCTTCTATATATAAATATACATAAGCCTTAAAACTGTCGTAACCTCTGATTAGTCTTTGTCTTACGGCTAGAGGTAAGGCTTAGGGTAATTAGGGTGTTACATTTAGTGGTATCAGAGCGGTTAGAGCGGTTGAGCCTGAGGGATGGACCGATTGTGCTTCATTGCAAACTCTGGGTCATTTTCTTTCACGCTATTTAGGTTATCTACTTGATATTTCATAGCATGCTTGTTTGTGAGTGCCTATTTGGGGATGATTGGAACGCTAGGCTTTTGATATCGAGACTGATCACCTTGATGTCAACTGTTTGGTGTAGACAGGAATCCCAATGGCCACTTGCGGACGAGGTCGAGCACATTTACGAGAGAGTAGGAATGAGCAACTCGCAGATAATCAGGCCGAGTTCATGGCGGCGATGGCGAATCTGGCAAACACCATGGAAGCGAATACGGCTGCGACTCTGCAAGTTGTGCAAAGGTTAGCTCAACCGGCCGGAAGCGGAAACGAAAATTGAGAGGGTGCTGAGGACAGCTTGAGAGGTGTTCCGAGAACTCTGACTGCTTTTCAGAAAGCTGACCCGCCAGTTTTCAATGGTTCGACAAACCATACTGAAGCAGATAACTGGTTCCAAGCTGTGGAGCGTGCATTGCTAACTTAACATCTGGAGTTGAACGCCAGGTTGTAACGTATTTCTGGCGTTCAACTCTGGTTTGTGACGTGTTTCTGGCGTTTAACTCCAGACAGCAGCATAGAACTGGCGTTCAATGCCCTTTTACGTCGTTTAAACTCGGCCAAAGTATAGACTATTATATAATTCTGGAAAGCCCTGGATGTCTACTTTCCAACGCAATTGGAAGCGCACCATTTGGAGTTCTGTAGCTCCAGAAAATTCACTTTGCGTGCAGGGAGGTCAGAATCCAACAGCATCAGTAGTTCTTCTTCAACCTCTGAATCTGATTTTTGGTCAAGTCCCTCAATTTCAGCCAGAAAATACCTGAAATCACAGAAAAACACACAAACTCATAGTAAAGTCCAGAAATGTTAATTTAACATAAAAACTAATGAAAACATCCCTAAAAGTAACTAGATCCTACTAAAAACATACTAAAAACAATGCCAAATGGCGTATAAATTATCCGCTCATCACAGGTCGTAACCCACCTCGGTGAGTTGCGTGATGGTGACAGGGCAGAGGATCTTTATCATATTTTGGAGTCTTTTGGATATTATCTTTTAGTACTCTCACTTTTGTATTTTATTTGCCTTAGAGGCTAACTTTGAGAGTGATGATGTATATGCTGTTTTAGCTTTCAAAACTCTGTATCTCTGTATATACTAATTGGCCTAAACTCCGCGGGTTAAGGCTAGTACTTATGACTATTATGTTTATATATCTACTTATGCGTTGTTATTTTGTATCTACATCTTGTGCCTTATTGCTTTTAGCTTCGTGTGAATGATTGCGCTTTTGTAACTCTGTTCTTGAGCTTATTTTTTTATCGGACTTCTAGATTTACTATCTCTTTCTATATATATTATTGTATAAGCCTTAGAATTGTCGTGACCTTTAATTATCCTTTGCTTTATGGCATGAGGTAAGGCTTAGGATAATTAGGGTGTTACATTTTGTGGTATCAGAGCGTTTCGTCCTCGTGAGCCTGGGGGATGGACCGATTGTGCTTCATTGCAAACTCTGGGTCATTTTCTTTCACGCTATTTAGGTTATCTACTTGATATTTCATAGCATGCTTGTTTGTGAGTGCCTATTTGGGGATGATTGGAACGCTAGGCTTTTGATATCGAGACTGATCACCTTGATGTCAACTGTTTGGTGTAGACAGGAATCCCAATGGCCACTTGCGGACGAGGTCGAGCACATTTACGAGAGAGTAGGAATGAGCAACTCGCAGATAATCAGGCCGAGTTCATGGCGGCGATGGCGAATCTGGCAAACACCATGGAAGCGAATACGGCTGCGACTCTGCAAGTTGTGCAAAGGTTAGCTCAACCGGCCGGAAGCGGAAACGAAAATTGAGAGGGTGCTGAGGACAGCTTGAGAGGTGTTCCGAGAACTCTGACTGCTTTTCAGAAAGCTGACCCGCCAGTTTTCAATGGTTCGACAAACCATACTGAAGCAGATAACTGGTTCCAAGCTGTGGAGCGTGCATTGCTAACTTAACATGTACCGTATGACAAGTTCATCGAATATGCGACTTATCAGCTGGTTGGAAAAGCTCAACAATGGTGGCAAAGAGAGCGCCGACTGCGACACCAACAAAACGTGAACATTACCTGGGCATTATTCGAGGAATCTTTCTACAGGAAGTACTTTCATGGGTCATTAAGGGAGGCTAGAGAATTGGAGCTCTTACAGCTGAAACAAGGGTCCATGACTATAGCAGAATACACCAACAAGTTCGAGGAACTCTGTCGGTTCTCGAGGATAAGTCAGGGTACTCCTGAGTCTTATGAGGGAAGATATCAGGCGTTCTGTGGCTCCGTTGGAAATTAGGAGATTCTCTGAATTGGTGGATAATGCGAGGGTTATTGAAGAATACACAAAGACGGTAGCCTTGTCAAGGGGCATTCGTAGAAGCAACCCGAGTAGGAAACGTGACAATTACCTTGGACCATAGGGGCAGAACTTCAAGAAAGATGGATATACTCCCCAGCATCTGTTAAGTGAAGGGAATTTTAGGAGGGACAGCAATGTCCAGTTTCGCCTTAGGAAAGGGAGTCGCCTGTGTTATGCTTGTGGACTACCTGGACACCTAGCCAAGGACTGCCGTCATAGGAAAAACCAGAACATGGGTCAGAGTCAACAGTCAAATCGTGTGGTTGCCTTGGATGCACGTGGTGCGACAGGGTCGGATCCTCTGATGAGAGGTAAGCGTATGCATTGAGTATTATATTGGTTGGACCTGACAATAGCTTAGTTCTATCTTTTCCAAAGTTGCCGTTAGGATTACAAGGGCTCAGAGTCGTGTTGAGAGTAAACCATGGGAAAAGGGAGGATTCTAGTGGCAGTAGTCGAGGATTTCAAACTTGTGATGACAAACGATCCGAGTGGACGTGTCGAAATGGTTACAAGGCATGACTACAAGTCTTGTCGGCACCCTGTGTGGGTGATGGGTGTGGTTCATCACTAGAGGCAACGGAAGTACCGACTTACGCCTTGCGGTTTTTAACTATGAGTTTTTGCGGTTTTAAGGTTTAAAATGATTTTCAAATCTGGTTTGGAGCTTTGGTTTAAATAATTTGGTTTTGAAACTAGGATTGGAACTTTCGATCAGATGATACAATTTAAAATGGAAGGTGAGTCCTAAGATTTCGTTAACTTGCGATTTTGGTTTGCAAAATTTAACTTATCCAAAAAGGGATTTAAATGGAAAGGTTTTGATTTAAGGGTTTCAATGAATTTAAGAAAATCATGCTTTAAGATGATTCATTTACAAATAAAATGTTTATGACTCTTTTAATAAGGTTTTAACAATGGACTCATTTAGATTGAACTTGTTTTAAAGGTTTTGAAAAATACTACAAAATCGGCATTTGGTTTAAGGAAAAATCTTCAGATTCTTAATGACGATAATCAGAGTGACGCATTGGAAGGCGAGGGAGTTTTCAGACTTTGAAGCAGAAGTTAACTTCAGCACCTGTTTTAATCTTGTTGGAACCGCATGAACCGTTCGAAGTATACTGTGATGCTTCTCTAAAGGGTTTAGGTTGCGCGTTGATGCAACACTGGAACGTGGTAGCAGACGTATTAAGTCAGAAATCTTTAACAATTGCTTGGGTGAGAATCAAGGAAGAGGGGCCAGTGGGTAAGTTTTTGGATCTTAAGTTGAGAATTGGTGAAATCGCTGGAAGAGCTTGTTTATGTCAGTTGTGGATTTCAAATATGTTTAAGATGGAGATTCAAAAGGCTCAGCAAGATGAACAGAAGTTTCAGTAATTGTTTCAACCAGTGGGTGATAAGAGGCATGGAGAATTTACCAAGGATGATGAAGGTTTGTGGAGATATAAAGGAAGAATTTGCATACTGGATGTTGGGAGTTGAGGCAAGACTTGTTGTCGAAGGCTCACAACAGCGGGTTTTCTATTCATCCAGGAAGCACAAAGGTGTATTAAGGCTTAAAGAAGAGCTTCTGATGGCCTGGGATAAAAGGTGATGTAGCTTCAACGGTATCCAAGTGTTTGACGTGTCAGAAGGAGAAGGTAGAGCATCAGAAATTGTCAGGGATACTACAGTCTCTTGAAAATTCCTCAATGGAAGTGGGAAGGAATCATGATGAACTTTGTGACCGGTTTACCGAGGACTAGGTCAGGATTTGATGCGATTTGGGTGATCGTGGATCTCTTAACCAAATCCGCTCAATTTCTGCCCATCTGAGTGAACTGTTTTATGGAAGAGTTAGCAAGGTTGTACATAAAGGAGATAGTAAGGATGCATGGTGTGCCTTCGAGCATAGTATCAGACCGTGATCCCCGATTCACTTCAAGGTTTTAGGAAGCTTTCCAAAGAGCTTTCGGTACGAAGCTATGCCTTCGTACCGCATATCATCCACAAACTGATGGACAATCGGAAAGGACTATTCAGACGTTGGAGGATATGCTGAGAGCGTGTGTTTTGGATCAACCCGGAAGTTGGGACCGATATATGCCATTGATGGAGTTTGCGTACAACAATAGCTTTCATGCTAGAATAGGGATGGCTCCGTATGAAGCTTTATATGGATGGAAGTGCCAGTCTCCACTTTGTTGATATGAATCTGGTGAAGCAAGTATATTGGGTCCAGATTTGGTAGCAGAGACTACGGAGAAGATTAAGAAGATTCGTGCAAGGATTCTAACTGATCAGAGTCGACAAAAGAGTTATACGGACCAGAGAAGGGAACCGTTAAAGTTTGAAGTGGGAGAACATGTATTTCTGAGAGTTACACCGACAACTGGGGTTGGAAGAGCGATTAAGACCAAGAAATTGAATCCGAAGTATATAGGACCATTTGAGATACTGAAGCGATTCGAGTCGGTGGCGTATCAAGTAGCTTCGCTACCCCATCTTTCTAACTTGCATGACATATTCCACATGTCACAACTCCATAAGTACACGTCGGATGTGGCTCATGTGTTAGAGCCTGAGTCGGTCGAGTTGAGAGAGAGCTTGACATTCCAAGTGACACCAGTAAGAGTCGATGACACCCGTGTGAAGAGGCGGCGAGGAGAGGAAGTTTCATTGGTTAAGTTTGCGTGGAGGAGAGCAGGAGTCAAAGAGCATACTTCGAAATTGGAGAACGAGATGCTTTGGTAACTGGTTGGATTGGTAACGTTGAAAGTAGATTGCTTCGTAGAATATATATATCTAGTACATCGCGTGGATCGGATTTTCGAGGGAGAAAATCTTTTTAAGGAGGAGAGGATGCAAGAACCACATTTTTCACGGATAAAATCATTTAAATGCCCAAATTAAATTCCGGAAAGTTAAGATGAGAATTTGGGGATTTAAATATGATATTTGGACTCAGTAGGTCCTTCCGGGTCAAAAAATGTATTTTCTACGAAAAATTGTGAAAAATCTCGAACCGACAGTTGAACCGGTTGAACCAGTTCAAGTCTGCCCGGTACTGTGTGGGAAAAAGCCGAAACAGCCGAAAACCTTAGAAAAATACTAGAAATGAAAAACCGGGGTTAATTTTAAAGGTTTGACCCAAAGTTGGGCCAAACGGGCTGAAAACGCTAACAGATTGGACCGAGCCCAAGTTGGGCCCAAGCCCAACATATAAAAGGTTCATTAATGAACCCATTTCCAGCACACACACACATAAACACCACACACTCATGCTGAAATAGAAAAGGGAGAAGAGGAAGAAGAAGACACTATTCACTTCAATCTTCTTTTTGCGATATCTTGAGCTACAGATCTCCGATCGCCGCACCGTTTGTGGCTACGCATTTCTTGTGAAGAGCACTACAAAACCCATATAAAAAACTGGTAAGTTAAGCTCGAAGTTCTCCCAGTTCTTCTCTCAAAAATTTTAGGTATTTAGGACTTTGGGTTAAATGAGTTTTTGTGATTTTAGATGTTTAGGTTTGCTCTAATCCTTGCTTAGCATTGAATTTATTCTATCAAATCTGTTGGACAAGGAAAGAGACATCAAACCCTTGTGATTTTATATTTAAGTGGAACCCTAGGTTGATTTGTGATGGTTTATGCATATATAGTCTGATTATTATGAGTTTGGGAGCTTTTGGAGCTTGTTAGTGCTTGTTGGAGCTATATTGAAAGCTTGGTTTAGGGTTGAGAGCTTGCTTGTGCTCAATTTTGAGTTTTAGACGTATTGAGAATCGGCCAAGGTATGGTTTCGATTTTCTCTATGTAGTATATAATATTCATGGACACTTAGGCTAGTGACCCATAGGATAGGGTTGAATTTATGTGGTTGTTGACGATGGTTGGTTGATGTTGTATGTTGAATTAATATTGTTATGTTGAGAAATAATGATATTGAGATTATGATGTATGATAAATTTGAGTGGATGACTATTGTTGTTTATGGCTTGGAAGCATGAATGAGTTGATGATAGAAAATTGATGGTGATATAATGATGAATGGTGAGTGTGTTGGTGGAAAGTTGTTGATAATTGTTATATGTTGATATTGATTTTGAAAATAATGAAGTATGATGAGAAATTGGTATAAATTATGGTTTGTGACCTAAGAGAGTAGTTTTAGTGAAATAATAGAGTTTGGAGTGACTTTAATTGGTTTGGTATTGTTTTGGTTGGTTTGAGATATGAAGGTTGGAAAAATTGGTAATTTGGGTTATTTGGTTAAAGTGGATTTTTGGTGAACTTTGTCTGATCATAACTTTTGCCTCAATTTTCAAAATCTGATGAAATTTATCTAGAATTAAATTTCTTTGAAAATCCTTTAAATCGATATAAAGTTTGTGAAATTTGGACTTTTGTAGAGGAAGTTATGATCATCCAAAGATGGTGTTGAAAATCTGAAATTCTGCAAAGTTGCAGAATTTCAGGATTTCTGATATGTGCGCACGCACAGCCTTGTGCGGACGCACAACCCTGTAAAAATTTTGATCTGTGTGGACGCACAGACCTGTGCGCACGCACAGGCAAGGAAATGCGTTATGTTTGCAGTGCTAGCACAGCTTGTGCACGCACATATCTAAGGATGAATTGCAACACCTGTCTGGACGCACACGTTGGGAAGGCCAATCTGTTTGGGGTGCTGGCACAGGTTGTGCGAGTGAACATATTTTTAAGTTTTGACACATGTGAGTACGCACACATTTTAAAGCTCTCAGGAGCGTTCACGCGCACACCCTTGTACGGCTACACATGCCCTGTTTCTCAAATTTTATTTTGTTTTCAACTATTCTACCTTCCCAACAAGGTTGTAAGCTTCTCTAATACCATTTTAGGGCTATTGGGCTTAGTTTTAGACTTTTGAAGTATTGGGAAAGAATGTAGGCATAATAGACGATATTAGTTGGAGAACTTAGAAAACGGAGGCCTGGGTTTCTGGCGTGTTGAGGAATGATAAACTGTTGATGTGTGAAAACTGAGATATGAATGGACAGTGGTTGAGATGAGTCAGGAACTCGGAATGAGATGATGGATCCATGTGTACTGAAAATGCTTTCTGAAAACCACTGAAATAATGTTTTTACTGAGATTATGAGATGCTATGCGCCCATCAGGGACGGTGGTTAATCCCGCCTGTCGAGGTAGCGGCGGCGGCATAAGGGCGGTGGTTCGTCTCACTTGCGCTTAGATGTGAGGTCGGTGGGAATATATCCCGCTCGCATCCCTTCGGATCATCAGAGCGTACAGGCGCAAAACCCTGAATAGTGATCCGAGCACTATATCTCGGGGGTTCCCACACCATGAATCCGAAGGGCAACCTCCCCATGAAGATGTGTCGGGTTGCAATTGAACCGACAATGTGATATCACAACCAGTAGGGCAGGCATTCATCATGTGCATTTTCTATCTGTTTGTATGCTTTGCCGACTTGATATTGTTTGCCTATTTGTATAACATGTCTAATTGCTACTTGAGTTAATTACTTTATGTGCTTCTACCTGTGATTTACTTGTATTGTATATACTTGTGTTTTCTACTGGGATTGAGGAGGTTCGAAAGGCAGTGGCAATGGGATCGCATGGAGGATAGGGAAGCGAAGGCTGTGGGACAGTGGTGTTTGGTTAGAATAGAAATCCTTTAAGATAGAGAGCCCTGTTTAGTTATGTTAAGGTTTCATATATATATATATATATATATATATATATATATATGGTTTTATTATGTTTTATGTTTCACAAATAAGTTCTCGTTGCAAGTATAGTTTCTAAACCAACAATAATCCTTTCATACAAAAATTTGTTTGTCATAAGTAACAAACCCCTAATAAAATTAATAACCGAAGTATTTAAACCTCGGGTCGTCTCTTAAGGAATTGTAGGGAGGTGTGCTTAGAATTAGTTATGAAATTGTATCTTTTGGGGTTTTGGATAGGAAACAGGGAAAGTAAATTGCAGAGAAAATAAAATAGCAACAATAAAAAGCCTTGACTAGGAGAAGATTAATCGAAAGTTCTATCCTTGTTGGTTTTCCCAAGATTAATAATAATTGATTGTTGTTTCCACTTAGTTAACCCTTACTGAATAAAGGAAAGTCAAGTGGTTAAGCCAACTTCTATTCACAAGTCCTAATCCTCTCCCTTGGGAAGGATTATCGTTAGTAACTAAAGAGCTAGCCAACAACTTCTAATTACCAATTAATTCTTGAGTATTCCAACTCAAGGGTCTCCTGTTAATCAACTCCCAAGTCAAGTTGGGAGTCTACTCTGTCAACATGAATACCATTTTCGTAAACTTATAAGAGAAGTGAAAAGGGAACATGGTAATTAAAATCAATTGGATGCAATTAAAAAATAATAAAATTTAAATGGAAAAATACCTCTTGCATTAATAAATTCTAAAAACAATCCAATTGTAACTCTGAACAAAGATTAAGGATATGAAAGAGTAAGGAAAAAAGAAAACAAATTAGAATGATAAAGACTTCAACGGGGTAGTAACTCTGTCAATATCCAACTCAAAAGTATAAAACTAGGAATCCTAAATCCTAGAGAGAGGAGAGAGCCTCTCTCTCTAAAAGTTACATCTAAAAACCTAAAATTGTGAATAATGAGAAGTGTATGAATTAATGTCTGATTCCCCCACTCTGTAGCTTATATTCTGTGTTTTCTGGGCCAAAAACTAGGTCAAAAATAGCCCAGAAATCGCCCCCAGCGATTTCTGATACGTCCAACACGTGGCTCTGTCACGCGTATGCATCGTCCACGCGTACGCGTGGATTGAAAACTTTCGCCAGGTCATGCATACGCGTGATCCACGCGTGCGCATCTCCTAACAGCACAACAACTATGGAAAATTATATATTATTTTGAAGCCCCAGATGTTAGCTTTCCAATGCAACTGGAATCGCCTTATTTGGACCTCAGTAGCTCAAGTTATGGTCGATTTAGTACAAAGGGGTCAGGCTGGACAGCTAGTAATTCTTTCAGTTTCTTGTATTCCTTCCACTTTTGATTGCTTCCTTTTCATCCTCTAAGTCATTCCTGCCCTATAAACCCTGGGATCACTTAACACACATATCAAGGCATCGAATAGTAATAAGAGAGGATTAAAATTAGCAAATTTAAGGCTAAAGAAGCATGTTTTCAATCATAGCACAAAATTAGGAAGGAAAATGCAAAACATGCGAATTCTATGAATAAATGTGAGAATAGTGGATAAAATCCACTCAATTAAGCACAGGATGTACCACAAAATAGTAGTGCATCAGGCGTCCCGGGGTCTTATATCCTACATCATTGGGTACTGTTACATACTGAGAACCTCCGGTTCTCATACCATATTTCTATTGTTATTTTCAGATGCAGGTTGCAACCCACCCCGGTGAGTTGCTTTGGATGGTGACAACAGTGGAGGATCTCGTTACCTTTGAGTTCTTTTGATTTATTTTTTTTATATTTATCTCTCACTTTTGTACTTTGTTTTGCCTAGAGGCATGTATTGAGAGAACAAAAACTTGTATACGCTATTTTTACTGTCTGGTTTCTGTATATCTGTATATGGCTAGCCGGCTTAAACTCCGCGAGCCGTGGCTAGATTCTTATGATATTATACTCTATTATTTTGTTATATCATACTTATATCTTGTGCCTTAAGTTAGTAGCTTCGCTAGTACGTTTTGTGCTTTTCAAATCCTGTTTTTGAGCTATATCCTTCATCGGGCTTCTAGAGTATATTATTTCCTTCTATACATAAATATACATAAGCCTTAAAACTGTCGTTACCTCTGATTAATCTTTGTCTTACAGCTAGAGGTAAGGCTTAGAGTAATTAAGGTGTTACATCTTCCATCAGTTAGAAGCGCCATCAATGTACAATGTCTATTCTAGTTCCACATCATTGGAATTAGGCACAGTAAATTCGGCGAATAAGTCAGCCAGATAATGTGATTCAATTGATCCTCGAGATTGGTACTTGATATCAAACTAGGATAATTCAATAGACCATTTTATTAATCTTCCAGCTAGTTCTGGTTTTATGAGTACTTGTTGTAGTGGATGGTCAGTTCAGACATTGATGGTGTGGCTCTGAAAATAAGGTCGGAGATGCCTGGCTGAGAAGAATAAGGCAAGAGTGAGCTTTTCTATCTTTGAATAGCGAAGCTCTGTATTTTACAACGATTCCCTCATGAAATACACAGGTTGTTGAATTTTTTCCCTTTCTGTAACAAGAACAGAGCTAATTGCCCAGTTAGTTATAGATAAATAAAGGTAAAGCTGCTCTCCGAGCTGATGCTTTTGTAAAATGAAAGGTTTTGAAAGATTGGTTTTTAAATTTGAAAATTATTTTTACATTCATTGTTCCATTTGAATTTTTTTTCCTTTTAAGTGATTGAAAAAAGTAAAAAGATTTGGAAGCTAAACAGAGTAAGAATCTGGATAAAGCAGCGAGTCTCCTTATTAGTCTTTGGACTTCTTTGACTGTTTTAGGACTTTGCATCTCTAGAACAGCTCGGCATTTTTTAGAGTTTGCCTCTATACCTCGGCTAATCAACATAAAGCCAAGGAATTTAACTCCTTGGACACCAAAAGCACATTTTTTATGGTTCAACCTCATATTGTATTTTCGGATCTGTTCGAAGATTTCTACAAGGTCGTCTACGTGAGACTTGCCAACTTTTGCTTTTGCGACCATGTCATCAACATATACTTTGACATTCCGACCTCATGCATCTTTAGGGCATGCTTTGTTTAAGTTGGTGAAGTCGACGCACATGCGACATTTACTATTATGTTTCTTTACCATGATAACATTGGCTAACCATGTTGTGAATCTCAGCTCTCGGATGAAGTTGGTATCGATGAGATTCTTGGTTTCTTCCATAGACGGTTGTTTCTTTTCCATTCCAAAGATTGCGCTTTTTCTGATCTATAGGTTGAACCGAGGGGTTTATTGTCAGTTTGAGATATTACTGAGGGATCAATTCCTGGTATGTCTGCTGGTGTCCAAGCCAAAAGATTGGCATTTTGTTGAAGAAACCGGATGAGTTTTTCCCTTTTGGTACCATGTATGGTCGATCCTACAAAAGTGAACTTTTTTGGATCATTAGTTAAATTAACCTTTTCTAGTTTTTCATTTGGGTAGGTCGGTCTTGGAACTCGGCGCGTGGGTCCAATTCGGCTAATGGTGGAAGGTCGATGGATTTGTGAACGGCACTTACTTGCATGCCTATAGCTCGGTGGGGCAGTTTGAGACTGATATTGTAACAATGCCAAGCTTCACGATGTCACTGTGAACTATGGCAACAAGGTTATCCTGCACATGAAACTTCACACAAAGATGAATTGTAGATACAATTACACCAAACTTATTCAAGAAAGGTCGTTCAAGTATTAAATTATATGGACTAAAATAATCAACCACAAGGTATTGAACATCTAGAGTTTTGGACAGAGGATTCTCACTGAGTATGGTTTGTAACGACACTGAACCTAACACAAGTACTCATTCACCTGAGAATTTAACGAGCTCTCCAGTTGATGGTTGGAGTGTGTTGTCACTTAACTTCATCTTTGGTCAAATGTGGAATAAAACAGGACATCGGCAATGCTTCCTAGGTCTAGCAAAACCTTCTGAACTATTAGATCTCCTAGTTGAATAGAGATAACAACTAGGTCATCTAAATTGAGCTCGGTGGAAATAAAATCGGATGGTTGGAAAGTCATTTCGGGTAAGGTCTGCACTGTTTGATGACTATTAGTTGTGCTTTCTACTGTAAGCATAGCTTAGTATGTATGCTTGCGAGCAGAACTTGATGCTCCCCCACCAGCAAAGCCTCTGGATATGCAATTGATCACTCCATGGGGCTTGTTGGGTTGAGCTATATGAGTTTTGTCCTTGTCCCGAGAAGATTGACCTGCAGAAAATAAGTCAGACGGCTAGGCATTACCTTTCTGAATGTGGCCTCCGATGTATTTATCCAAATGCCCTTGCCAAGTTAAGCACTCGAGCAGGTCTTTGGCTATGACACACTCATCGGTAGTGTGCCCGTGCTTCTGGTGGAAAGCACAGTACTTGGTTTTATCTACATTCTTTGTATCTTGGTAGGTTCCAGCCTTCCGAGGGGGCTTGATTAGTTTTGAGTTTAGTATCTCCTTGATGATGTCTTCTCTTTTAGTAATGAACTGGGTATAAGAATCGTAATGTGGTAATAATCGAGAAGGCCTCTTGCTGTCCCGACCTTTGTCATCTTCCTTGTTAGTTTGGCTTTTCTCGAATTTCCAAGATTGCAGTAACTCTTCGATTTCAATTTGACTTTTAGCCTTCTCTCGAAACTAGACCAAGGTTTTTGGTTTGGCCACTGTGATGGTTTCTTGGAACTTGCTTCGGCGGAGTGCACTTTTTACGGCATATAGGTGCACCTCGGTGTGGAGGTCTGGAATGGTCATTGCAACTTTGGTGAAGCGAGTGATGTAGTCCTTTAAACTTTCATGCTGTCCTTGCTTAATAGTGTTCAAATAATCGGAGTCATGTAGATAGATTGAAGATGCAGTGAACTGATCTTCAAATTATTTGGCGAGCTCCTGAAAGCGCAAAATGGAATCTGCAGGCAAAGAAGAAAACCAGTCAAGTGTAGGTTTGTCTAAAAAGGTAGGAAAGCAACGACATAAAATAGGAGCAGAGGCACCGTTAATGATCTTCATAGATGGAATTTCTAAATGTGCTTTTTCGGGTCTCCCAAGCCATCATTGGGAGCCAATGTTAGCGATAAGGTGAAGTTCCTAGGTAACTTGAAATTTATAACGTCGGTCGTGAATGGTCCAACAGCATTGTCTAACTCGTCTTAGATCATAATTGTTGAGTCTCAGTGATGAGCGGATAATTTATACGCTTTTTGGCATTGTTTTTACATAGTTTTCAGTATGATTTGATTAGTTTTTAGTATATTTTTATTAGTTTTTAAATAAAAATCATATTTCTGGACTTTACTATAAGTTTGTGTGTTTTTCTATGATTTCAGGTAATTTCTGGCTGAAATTGAGGGACTTGAGCAAAAATCAGATTCAGAGGCTGAAGAAGGACTGCAGATGCTGTTGGATTCTGACCTCCCTGCACTCAAAGTGAATTTTCTGGAGCTAGAGAACTCCAAATGGCGTGCTCTCAATTGCGTTGGAAAGTATACATCCAGGGCTTTCCAGAAATATATAATAGTCCATACTTTGCCCGAGTTTAGATGATGAACGCCAGTTCCATGTTACATTCTGGAGTTAAACGCCAGAAACAGGTTGCAAAGTGGAGTTAAACACCAGAAACAGGTTACAAACTGGCGTTCAACTCCAAGAGAAGCCTCTACAGGTGTAAAGCTCAATGCTCAGCCCAAGCACACACCAAGTGGGCCCCAGAAGTGGATTTCTGCATCATTTACTCATTTCTATAAATCCTAGTAACTAGTTTAGTATAAATAGGACTTTTTACTATTGTATATATATCTTTGGATTATCTTTTGATCCTTTGATTATGTTTAGGGGGCTGGCCTCTCGGCCATGCCTAGACCTTGTTCTTATGTATTTTCAATGGTAGAGTTTCTATACACCATAGATTAAGGTGTGGAGCTCTGCTGTTCCTCATGAATTAATGCAAAGTACTATTGTTTTTCTATTCAATTCAAGCTTATTCCTATTCTAAGATATTCATTCGCACCCAAGAACATGATGAATGTGATGATTATGTGACGCTCATCATCATTCTCACGGCCATTCCTGAGATCTGGAAAGTCTAAATCTTATCTGTGGTATTCCGAGTAGGATCTGGGAAGGGATGGCTGTGATGAGCTTCAAACTCGCGAGTGTTGGGCGTAGTGACAGACGCAAAAGGATAGTAAATCCTATTCCAGTATGATCGAGAACCGACAGATGATTAGCCATGCAGTGACAGCGGATTGGACCATTTTCACAGAGAGGACGAGATGTAGCCATTGACAACGGTGATGCCCAACATACAGCTTGCCATGGAAAGGAGTAGGAATGATTGGATGAAGACAGCAGGAAAGCAGAGGTTCAGGAGGAACGAAAGCATCTCTATACGCTTATCTAAAACTCTCACCAACGAATTACATAAGTATCTCTATCCTAGTTTATATTTTATTTATATTTATTATCAATTTACCATAACCATTTGAATCCGCCTGACTGAGATTTACAAGGTGACCATAGCTTGCTTCAAGCCGACAATCTCCGTGGGATCGACCCTTACTCACGTAAGGTTTATTACTTGGACGACCCAGTGCACTTGCTGGTTAGTTGTGCGAAGTTGTGACAAAGTGTGATTCCCGTTTGAGAGCACCAAGTCTTTGGCGCCATTGTTGATGATCGCAATTTTGTGCACCAAGTTTTTGGTGCCGTTGTCGGGGATTGTTCGAGTTTGGACAACTGACGGTTCATCTTGTTGCTCAGATTAGGTAATTTTATTTTAATTTTAGGCATTTTGTTTTTATTATTTTTAATTTTCAAAAAATTTTCAAAAAAAAATATTTAATAAAAATAAATTATTCTATGTTCTTCAGAATTTTTAAGAATGAATTCTAGAGTTTCAGATGATGCTCTTATCATCACAGGAGTCAGTTGATTCCCATCAATTTGGCTGTTGTATGTAATGTCCTACTAAAGCTTGTTCTGCCCTGTCTAATCTCTTTAGACTGAAGCTTTAGACTAACATTGCATGATTCCTGGAATCTTTATTAAAATTTTTTTGAGTTTCTTATTTTCTTTTTTCAAATAATTTTCAAAAAATCCAAAAAAATTAACAAAACCATAAAAAACCAAAAACAATTTTGTGTTTCTTGTTTGAGTATTGTGTCAATTTTTAAGTTTGGTGTCAATTGCATCTTTTTAATTTCATTAAAATTTTCGAAAACTCATGCATGGTGTTCTTCATAATCTTCAAGTTGTTCTTGATGATTTGATTTGTTTGATCTTTGCATTTTTATGTTTTGTGTCTTTTCTTATTTTTCATATGCATTCTTGAATTCTTAGTGTCTAAATATTAAAAATTTCTAAGTTTGGTGTCTTGCATGTTTTCTTTGTTTGAAAATTTTTCAAAAATATATACTTGATGTTCATCATGATCTTCAAAGTGTTCTTGGTGTTCATCTTTGCATTCAAAGTGTTCTTGCATGTTTTCTTTGTTTTGATCCAAAATTTTTATGTCTTGTGCATTTTTTGTGTTTTTCTCTTTCTTCATTAAAAATTCAAAAATCAAAAAAATATCTTTCCCTTTTTCATCTCATAAAATTCGAAAATTTGAGTTGACTTTTTCAAAAATTTTTAAAATCTAGTTGTTTCTTATGAGTCAAATCAAATTTTCAATTTAAAAATTCTATCTTTTTCAAATATTTTTCAAAAATCAAATCTTTTTCATTTTTCTTTCATAATTTCGAAATTTTCAAAATTTATTTTCAAAATCTTTTTCTTATTTCTATTTCATATTTTCAAAATTAATGCTAACAATTAATGTAATTGATTCAAAAATTTTTAAGTTTGTTACTTGCCTATTAAGAAAGGTTCAATCTTTGAAATTTAAAATCATATCTTTTTGTTTCTTGTTAGTTGAGTAATCAACTTTAATTTTTAAAATCAAATATTTTTAAATTTCTTTTTCAAATCTTTTTCAAAATAAGTTTCAATCACATCTTTTTCAAAATCTATTTCAAAATCTTTTCTAACCTCTTATCTTTTTAAAATTGATTTTCAAATCTTTTTCAAACTAATCTTATCTTTTTGTTTCAATCATATCTTTTTCAAAACTACCTAACTAACTCTCTCTTTCTAATTTTCGAAAACCCCTTCCCTCTTTTTCAAAATTCCTTTTTTTATTAACTAATTTTTTTAATTTTTACTTTAATTTAATTTCAATTTTCTTTTTTTTTTGTATTTTTGAATTTTAATTTTAATTTTAAATTAAAAACAAAAATATTTTTCTTTTCTTTTCAATTATTTTCGAAAATTCCCTCTCTCATCTCCTTCTAATTATTTATTTATCTACTAACACTTCTCTTCTTCTTAAAAATTCGAACCCTCTCCCTCTTTCTGTGTTCGAATTTCTATTCTTCTTCTACTCACATAAAGGAATCTCTATACTGTGACATAAAGGATTCCATATTTTCTTTTTTGTTTTCTTCTGTTTTTCTTATGAGCAGGAGCAAGGACAAGAACATTCTTGTTGAAGCTGATCCAGAACCTGAAAGGACTCTGAAGAGGAAGCTAAGAGAAGCTAAAATACAACACTCTGAAGAGAACTTTACTAAAATTTTCGAACAAGAAGGAGACATGGCCAAAAATAATAACAATGCAAGGAAGATGCTTGGTGACTTTACTGCACCAAATTCTAATTTACATGGAAGAAGCATCTCAATCCCTGCCATTGGAGCAAACGATTTTGAGCTAAGGCCTCAATTAGTTTCTCTGATGCAATAGAACTGCAAGTTTCATGGACTTCCATCAGAAGATCCTTTTCAGTTCTTAACTGAATTCTTGCAGATCTGTGACACTGTTAAGACCAATGGAGTTGATCTCGAGGTCTACAGCCTTATGCTTTTCCCGTTTGCTGTAAGAGACAGAGCTAGAATATGGTTGGATTCTCAACCTAAAGATAGCCTGAACTCTTGGGATAAGCTGGTCACGGCTTTCTTAGCCAAGTTCTTTCCTCCTCAAAAGCTTAGTAAGCTTAGAATGGATGTTCAAACCTTCAAACAGAAAGAAGGTGAGTCCCTCTATGAAGCTTGGGAGAGATACAAGGAACTGACCAAAAAGTGTCCTTCTGACATGCTTTCAAAATGGACCATCCTGGATATATTCTATGATGGACTGTCTGAATTATCTAAAATGTCATTGGACCATTCTGCAGGTGGATCCATTCACCTAAAGAAAATTCCTATAGAAGCTCAAAAACTCATTGACATGGTTGCAAATAACCAGTTCATGTACACTTCTGAAAGGAATCCTGTGAGTAATAGAACGCCTATGAGGAAGGGAGTTCTTGAAATTGATACTTTGAATGCCATATTGGCTCAGAATAAAATATTGACTCAGCAAGTCAATATGATTGATAAACCACTATTTCATGGTTTATCTTGTGCTCAATTGAGTGAATTTTATCAACTCTTTACCCACTTATTCATACTATTTGCAAGGTTTTACATTTGCCTTCCTAATTATGTGCTTTGATTGAAAACATGTTTTCTATGGTTTTAAATTACTTATTATTAATCCTCTCTTGTTACCATTAGATGCCTTGATATATGTGTTAAGTGATTTCAGAGATTACAGGGCAGGAATGGCTCAGAGGATGGAAAGGAAGCATGCAAAAGTGGAAGGAATACAAGGAGTTGGAGAAATTGCTAAGCTGTCCAGCCTAACCTCTTCGCACTCAAACGGCTATAACTTTAGCTACAGAAGCTCAAATGATGCGGTTCTAATTGCGTTGGAAAGCTAATGTCCGGGGCTTCGATTTGATATATAATATGCCATAATTGCCCTGACGATAGGCGACGTCAACGCGTGCTCTACGCGGACGCGTCGCAGTGACGAAAAACCAGCGTGGCAGATTTCGCAACCAGCGATTTCTGGGCTGTTTCTGACCTAGTTTTCGGCCCAGAAAGCACAGATTAGAGGCTATAAAGTGGGCGAATGCATTCATTCATAAAAATAAGCTTTCATATTCACAATTATTAGAATTTAGATGTAGTTTTTAGTGAGAGAGGTTCTCTCCTCTCTCTTAGGATTAGGATTTAGGATTTCTTTTAGTTTTAGGAGTGACTCTCAATCCCAGGTTCAATGTTCTTTTTATTTATTTTCCTAATTTAATTTATGAACTCTTCCATGTTACATTTGATATCTTTATTAGTGCTAATTGAGGTATTTCAGAATTATGATTGCTTTATTTTATTTATTATATAAATAATTTGAATTTTTCCCTTTTGGCTTTGGTTGAGTCATTGGAGACACTTGAGTTATCAAACTCATTGTTGATTGAAAATTAGAATTCTTCAAGAATTAATTCAGGTTCCAATAACTCTAGCCTTTCCCAAGGAAAGACTAGGACCTGAGGAATCAGAATTAATTCATCCACATAACTTACCTTCATAGTTAGAGGTTAACAAAGTGGGAGAAAAATCCAATTCTCATTACAATTGATAAGGATAACCAGGATAGGACTTCCAGTTATAATACCTTGCCAAGAATTTATTTTATTATTGTTATTTTATTTTTCTTATCATTCAACATACTGCTTCCTTACTTTCTAAAACCCCTAATTTACAAGACTCATAACAAATAATAAGAACATACCTCCCTGCAATTCCTTGAGAAGACGACCCGAGGTTTAAATACTCGGTTATCAATTTCAAAGAGGTTTGTTACTTGTGACAACCAAAACGTTTGTATGAAAGGACTTTTGAAGGTTTAGAAACTATACTTGCAACGAAGATTTATCCGCAAATTTCTAGACCACGCAAAAGTTCTCTCATCAAAATGGCGCCGTTGCCAGGGAATTGCAAACGTGTGCCTTATTATTGGTTATTGTAAATATTTACTTTATGCTTGTTTATTTGTTTTTATTTTTGTTTTTATTTTTGCTTTTTTATAAATTAAGAGGTTATTGATTTTTTATTTAGTTATTAAAAATTTTTTCAAAAATTTGTTCTTCATGTTCATCTTAATCTTCAAGTTGTTCTTAGTTGTTTTCTTCGTTTTTGATCTAAAAATTTTAAAGTTTGGTGTCATTTTATTATTTTTCTCCTTCCTCATTAAATTAAAAAAAATTCAAAATTTAAAACTCAAATTTCAAATTTCAATTTTCAATTTTCAAAATTCAAATTAAAAAAAAAATTAATTTCAAAATTTAATTTTCAAATTAAAATTTCAAAAACCTTTTAATTTCAATTTGTTTTTATTTTCATTTTTTAATTTTTATTTGCTATCATGAGTTCTCACCCCTCTCGCTTTGAGTTTGGTTCCAATGCTGTTGCAAGGAATGGAAATTACAACAGGAACATGCATCAAGGTCAAAACAATCAGAGATTGAAGGAGCCACGAGGATCTGATCAACCCTTTTGGCAACAACACCTTCCAAGACATCATGGGCAAGGACCACTCAACAATGCATACCAAGCTAATTAGATATGGTGGACCCCCTTGTATTTACCAACAAGCCCCACCCTGTGCTTATAGACCATCCTCTCAACATAGCTTTGAACCACCAAACTCACAAGCCCCTTTACACCATTTACCTCCATATGACCCTAACCCACATCCACTATACCAACCACCCTATGAACCGAATGAGCCATACATAGATCCACCCCAACCTCTATTGGATAACAATACACTCATCTCTAACATCATTGGTCTCACCTCTACACTCTAAAATCTTATATCCCGCATGAACCAACCCTCTACCTCCAATATTCAACCCTCAAGCTCTAGTGCACTTCCTTTTCAACCACATAATGATATTTTCATCCCATCACCACCCTCCATGGAAGAGCACCCACATCCATCAATCCAAGAGCAAGATGATCCCAATTATGCTATTGATATGGAACAGGAAAGAAGGAATCATCTTCGCGAATCCATACTTCATAAAGAGCTAGAGGAGGCCCTATGGGTAAAGGTAGGAGAGACCCTTGAAGATGAAGAAGTAGTTGAAAGGAGTTGTCATGGAAAGAAAATCATCGAGGATGAGTATGATTTTATACTTAAACAACTGGACAAAGCAGCAATTATTAAAAAGGAAGAAGTGGTTGCAAACTTAAGAGATGTTGTACCTCCATTGGAAAGTCCAGTCACAGAGCCTCCTTCCACGGTGTTTGATGTTGATGTTGATGTTGAGGAGAGCGTACAACCTCCAAGGCAGATCATGGTTGAAGACTTTGTAGAGGTTGATCAAGAGATGGAGATTAAAGAAGCAGAAGCACAGCCTCCTATGCCCTTGGTGAGCAATGAAAAAAAGATTGAACTGGAAGAAAGCTACCAAGAGGAAGAGGTTAAAATTGAAGAAGCTTGCAAAGAGGTGGAAGTTGTCAAAGAGCACAAGGGAGTGGAGCTTGAAATCACCTTGCCAAAGTTATTGGAGACCCCTCCCCCTAAGTTTCCATCATCCTTCACAACATTCAAGTGGGTAAAATTCATATCCCTTAGCTTTCTAATTCCACTTGAATATGGGCTACTGGAGACGGATGATCAACTTAGAGCTCTTTGTGGCATTAAGAGTAAGAGGAAGATGGCCAGTGGTAAGAATTGTCCTGCAAGGTTCATTATGGTTGGAAGCTTTAAGTTTAAACGCAAAGGTTGGTGAAAAGCTCAACTGAATGAGTCTAGGAAGTTATTTGGACGCTTCAGTGAGAATTCTAAAGCTGAACCACCCGGATGGAATCATGATAATCAACTTGAAGACGGGTGCAAAAGCAAGGTTTGGGACCCCGGAATTCATTCCAACAATCAACACTCTTGGGGCCTTGTCACTTGCTTTAACTTACTTGAAGGCTTTCTGCGCCTAGTTTGGGACCCGGGAGGCCATTGAAATTACAAACATTGGTGGAGATTCCTGGATGAGTTCAAGCACAAGCCACCATAATAGGAAGCTCATCAAATGTCCAACTTAAGGACTTTAACTAAAAGTGCTAGGTGGGAGACAACCCACCATGGTATGATCGTTCCTTTTACATTTTTATTTAGTTTTATTTTCTTTCGAGTTTTGTTTTATTTTATTGTATTGAACCTGGAGTTTTGTATAACATCCATATTAGCATTGCATTCTGCATACTGCTTAAAAAAAAAACAACACGCACGCGATGCGGCAGCATCGCTGACGCGTCCGCATCACTAGTGCGTTGGGAAGAAAAGAATTGAACAGAGAGTCACGCGAAAGCATGGCTGGAGGCGCGCCTTTAGCATAATTTGACCCCACGCGACCGCGTCATATGGCAAAAGAGCCTTCCACGCGTCCGCGTCCCCCACGCGACCACGTGGCCCTGTAAATCGACGTAAAAAGGTGTATGGCCAAAAGTTGAGCTGGAATTGGGCTGGACTCGTGCTGGAAGCCCAAGCCCTCCCACGCGAACGCGTGCCCCACACATTGATGGATATTTTTGCGGAAAAACGAATTTCTCTAAAACACCCAAAACTCACCGGCAAGTATACCGGGTCGCATCAAGTAGTAAAACTCACGTGAGTGAGGTCGATCCCACAGGGATTGATGGATCAAGCAACTTTAGTGGGTGATTAGTTTAGTCAAGCTAACATTGAATGATTTGAGTGACAATTGAAGCCAACAGAATGTAAACTTGCAGGAATTATAAAGTGCAGAAACTTTTACTCAAACTTTTTATACCAGCTACCCTTATTTGCTGCTACAAACGTTGGGGCAAAAGTTAGGGGTCAAACTTTTGCTCCAACGTTGGCCTCCCCTTGCACACTCATGGCGCTACTTTGTCCTCTTGTCAACGTTGCCAATTTTATTCCCACTATAGACTATTATATATGGTTAGAAAGTTCTGAATGTCAGCTTTCTAACCCAATTGGAATCACCTCAATTGGACATCTACAACTCAAGTTATGCTCATTTGAAGAGGACAAGGTCGCTGGCCTTGGTGTGCAGCGTTTGAGGTAAAGTTTGCCTCAAACGTGGTCGAAAATGCCAGTTCTTGAGGCTTAAACATATTGTCCACCCCATACTATTATACATTGTTGGAAAGCCCTGAATGTCTACTTTCCAATGCCGTTGGAAGCGCATCATTTAGGGCTCTATAGCTCGAGTTATACTCCGTCGAAGGTGTAGAGGTCAGTTGGCCTCACTGCAAGTTGCCACCATGTTCATTTATGCTCATTGCGGGACAGTTTTCTCCCTCAATTTTAGTGTCCACCATGCAGTGCCATATATTCTTGGAAAGCTCTTGATTCCTACTTTCCATTGCTTTTTGAATCACCTCATTTGGAGCTCTGTACCTCAAGTTATTCTTGTTGGAAGTATACCCCTTGTATGCCTTGTGGCGCCAACGTTTGCCAAAAAGCTTGAGGCAAACGTTGGCGCAAGCTTTTTCTCCCCTGGGTGTGTTGGTGTGGCGCCAACGTTTGCCAAAAAGTTTGAGGCAAACGTTGGCGCAAACTTTTTCTCTCCAGGGTGTTGATTTGTGATGCCAAAAGTTTGAGGTAAACTTTTGCTCCAGCTTTTTGCCCAAAAGTTTGAGGCAAACTTTTGGTCCAGCTTTTTGCTCCCTGGTTCATTTTCAATTATTCCAAAAGTTTGAGCTAAAGTTTGAGGCAAACTTTTGCTCAAACTTTTTGTCCTCTCTTCCTCCTTGCTTCAACCTTTCTCCAAGCTTTCTTCACCTATCATTAATCAACCAAACACATCAAAGCTATGCTCAAAATCATGAGATATTCATTCTTTCATAATATGTGACAATTATAGCATAAAATCTCATGAAAGTGCATGAATTCATACATGGTTGATTGAATCAAAGGAAACATGGAAATCTACCCAATTGGCTTGCTTATGGCTCAAGAAAGTGCATAAAACCTATTGAAAACAAAGGAAAAAGCATAGAAAAACATGACATGGTGACATGTCATCACAACACCAAACTTAAACCTTGCTTCTCCCCAAGCAAGAAAAAAATCATGCAATAAAAATTGACAATCCAAGGCAAGAAGAATAGCAACTCAATGTTCATGGTAAGCTAGTTTTCTAAGCATGCTACAATCACAAAAGAAATGTAAATGATTGATGCTTCCATCTAGCTCAATTTATTAAATCTTTTTCTTATATTTCTTCCTTGAAACAAGCTTTTGATTTTCTTATTAGCTTCTCCTTTTGGGTGCTTTGCCCCATGACTTGATAACAAAGCTACGACTTCTAAATGCTTTGTTTTCAAGTATTACCACTTGATACATAAGCACCACAAGAATTTGATTAGAGGACTTCATTAAGCTCATTTTTCTTTTCTTTTCTTGACTTTCTAATCATTGATGCTCAGAGCCTTGAGCTTTGAGGGAGTGNTACAGCAAATAAGCAAACTAAAATGAAAGCATTAAAAACAAAGAATTAACTAAAGTAAACAGAATAACAAAATATCAAACCAAAAGAAAATTAACACTGCAAAGACATTATGGTTATGCAGACAAGTGGTGTTGCTGAATGATTTGCATAAAAAAATAGGTGGCACACCAAACTTAGAATCTTGGTGTGTCACTTTCATCTTTGATTTGATGCAATCATCCAAAAAGATTGAAAATAATTTGTTGCAAGGCAACACCAAACTTAGAATGTAACCATATGCCAAAGTTTGTGGGTTGTGAATCTTAAAAGTTTGAGTAAAAGTTTGAGTAAAAGTTTGAGGCAAACTTTTACTCAAACTTTTTATACCAGCTACCTTTATTTGCTGCTACCAACGTTGGGGCAAAAGTTAGGGGTCAAACTTTTGCTCCAACGTTGGCCTCCCCTTGCACACTCATGGCGCTACTTTGTCCTCTTGTCAACATTGCCAATTTTATGCCTAATATAGACTATTATATATGGTTAGAAAGCTCTGAATGTTATCTTTCTAACCCAATTGGAATCACCTCAATTGGACATCTACAACTCAAGTTATGCTCATTTGAAGAGGACAAGGTCGCTGGCCTTGGTGTGCAGCGTTTGAGGTAAAGTTTGCCTCAAACGTGGTCGAAAACGCCGGTTCTGGAGGCTTAAACATATTTTCCACCCCATACTATTATACATTGTTGGAAAGCCCTGAATGTCTACTTTCCAATGCCGTTAGAAGCGCATCATTTAGAGCTCTACAGCTCGAGTTATACTCCGTCGAAGGTGCAGAGGTCAGTTGGCCTCACTGCAAGTTGCCACCATGTTCATTTATGCTCATTGCGGGACAGTTTTCTCCCTCAATTTTAGTGTCCACCATGCAGTGCCATATATTCCTAGAAAGCTCTTGATTCCTACTTTCCATTGCTTTTTGAATCACCTCATTTGGAGCTCTGTAACTCATGTTATTCTTGTTGGAAGTATACCCCTTGTATGCCTTGTGGCGCCAACGTTTGCCTCAAGCTTTTTGGCAAACGTTGGCGCCACACCAACACACCCAGGGGAGAAAAAGCTTGCGCCAACGTTTGCCTCAAGCTTTTTGGCAAACGTTGGCGCCACACCAACACACCCAGGGGAGAAAAAGCTTGCGCCAACGTTTGCCTCAAGCTTTTTGGCAAACGTTGGCGCCACACCAACACACCCAGGGGAGAAAAAGCTTGCGCCAACGTTTGCCTCAAGCTTTTTGGCAAACGTTGGCGCCACACCAACACACCCAGGGGAGAAAAAGCTTGCGCCAACGTTTGCCTCAAGCTTTTTGGCAAACGTTGGCGCCACACCAACACACCCAGGGGAGAAAAAGCTTGCGCCAACGTTTGCCTCAAGCTTTTTGGCAAACGTTGGCGCCACACCAACACACCCAGGGGAGAAAAAGCTTGCGCCAACGTTTGCCAAAAAGTTTGAGGCAAACTTTTGCTCAAACTTTTTGTCCTCTCTTCCTCCTTGCTTCTGGCTTGCTTATGGCTCAAGAAAGTGCATAAAACCTATTGAAAACAAAGGAAAAAGCATAGAAAAATATGACATGGTGACATGTCATCACACGTCTGCGTCATATTGGAAATAAGGCCACTCACACGATCGCATGCCCCATGCGATCGCGTCACCCAATATTTGGCAACTAATGATTTTGAACAGAGAGTTGTGTGAATGCAAGGCTGCCCTCGCGCCAGTGGCATAAAACGGGTCACGCGACCGCGTGACCGATGCGACCGCGTCAATCAGTATAAGCGCAAGTTGTGCGACCGCGTGCCTCACGTGATCGCGTCGATTGCGCCGCACAAGCTTTCCTGATTTACCACTTATCTTATCTTTTCTTCCCCAATTCTAATTTCTCCTCCCTCCTTTCTTACTTACTTCTTCTTTCTTTCTTTCCCTTCTCATTCTTCTTATCTTTCATTTCATTTTATTTTCTTTAATTTATTTGCATACTTTCATTCATTGCATATTTTATTTTTCTTTTCTAAATTTATTATTTTACCATTGGTGTTCAAATGTTCTTATTTAACTATTATATATTTTCTGGTATTCTTTTGGTGCTTCATGACTTGTTTTATTCTGATTGGGTAATATTATTTAAATCAATGCTAATTTTTATATTACTAATATTCCTTTTGCATTGACATAAACTTACATTGTCTTACATTACCCACTCTCTTCCCCATTGTTGTAAATTTTGTACCACTGGTATGCCATGGCTTCTATTATTTTCTCACGTACATGCTGAAGCTTCCATGTAAATGAGACCTTTATCATTTGGCATTAACACCCATATTTTATTTATTTTCTATCTTTTGGGTTACTTTTCTTCTTTTTCTCTTCTTTCAGGCTGGCCACCAAAGATGGAAAAAGGGAGAAAATTCTAAAAGGGGAGACAAACAAGTCCATCTGCACAATTCTTGAAGAAAAGCATCAGTTGGAACAACCCATCCACCTGCACATCTCAGCATGCACCGAGGACGGTGCAATCTTTAAGTGTGGGGAGGTCGATACCGATCTCCATGGGTTAGCTATTTTCTTCTTTTCAACACCATTGTTTTATTTTCTTTGTTTGTTCATTGTTGCATTTGCATGGTTAATTGCATGTTTATCTGATTTTGTGCATTTAGTTACTACTTGGATGAAGTAATATTTTCTTTTTCAAGAAATTTTTATAGTATTTCACTAATTTAAATTGAAAAATTTTTTTTTTGTTAAATTTGTTTGAAGTTGTATTTGGAACATGATTTTTGAGCTAAAGAACACACAACCTGTGAGATTTGAGCTTATTTATATGGTTATATTATTTAACCATAAATATTTTATTCCTGTGTGTTTCCTTCTCTATGATTGTAATCTATATTTTGTTCCAATCTATATGTCCATTATTTAGTGTATTTACATGCTTGCATATGATTGAGGCCATTGTTTGATTTTAGCTCACTTATCCCAAATAAGCCTACCCTTTAAATCACCCTTGTCAGCCACTTTGAGCCTTTTAATCCCTATTTGTTCTGTATTTTACCACATCACTAGCCTTAAGCAGAAAAACAATTAAATATCCCAATTGAATCTTTGGTTAGCTTAAGATAGGGATTGTGCAACAATTAAGTGTGGGGAAACTGTGGGAACTTGGGTTAATAAGGGAATGTATCATGTTTTTAATTTTGAATATTGGAAAATTTGGGTACCTACTCATGTAAAATAGAAAATTAAAAATTTCATATGCATTGATATGTTATTCTAGTTTTTATGTCTCTCTAAAAAAAAGAAAAAAAAAGAGAGAAAAAAAAGAAAAAAAATATATAATATAAATAAATAAATAAGGGGACAAAATTACCCCAATGTTAAGTTAATAAAAGATCAATGCATATGTGATAAAATTAAAGAAAAATTGATATATGAGTATGTAATGCAAAAGTGAAGACTATGGGTAGCTAGGCATGATTCTAGAGTTATATAGAGTATATGTATGTTAGATGAAAGCATAGGTTAATTAAAGATTCAATTTATAAAGCTCACTCAGCCATATATATATACCCTTACCCTTACCTTAGCCCAATTACAACCTTGAAAAGACCTCATGATATTTCCATTGGTATATTAAATATTGTTGATTGGTTAGGTGAAGAACAAATTTTAGAAAGCATGACTATAGAAGAGTAGAGTGATTGACCCTAGACACTTGAGAGTTAGAGTGATATACACTACCAGTAAGGGTTCAATGCTTGATTCTATGTTCCCTGCTTTCATGAGCTATCTTCTTACAAGTTTACTTGTCTTTTATTGTATAATTTGAATTAGTGAAATCTAATTTATGTTTGTCTTGGAGAACTTATTTATTTTTAAACCAAGTAGATAAAAATATTTTGCATGTAGTTGCATTCATATAGATAGGTTGCATTTCATATATTTTACCATTCCTCTTCATCTTTATAGCTTCTCTTGAGCTTAGCATGAGGACATGCTAATGTTTAAGTGTGGGGAGGTTGATAAACCACTATTTCATGGTTTATCTTGTGCTCAATTGAGTGAATTTTATCAACTCTTTACCCACTTATTCATACTATTTGCATGGTTTTACATTTGCCTTCCTAATTATGTGCTTTGATTGAAAACATGTTTTCTATTGTTTTAAATTACTTATTATTAATCCTCTCTTGTTACCATTAGATGCCTTGATATGTGTGTTAAGTGATTTCAGAGATTACAGGGCAGGAATGGCTCAGAGGATGGAAAGAAAGCATGCAAAAGTGGAAGGAATACAAGAAGTTGGAGAAATTGCTAAGCTATCCAGCCTGACCTCTTCGCACTCAAACGGCTATAACTTTAGCTACAGAGGTCCAAATGATGCGGTTCCAGTTATGTTGGAAAGCTAACGTCCGGGGTTTCGATTTGATATATAATATGCCATAGTTGCCATGACGCTAGGCAACGCGAACGCGTGCTCCACACGGATGCATCGCAGTGACGAAAAACCAGCGTGGCAGATTTCGCAACCAGCGATTTCTGGGCTATTTCTGACCCAGTTTTTGGCCCAGAAAGCACAGATTAGAGGCTATAAAGTGGGGGAATGCATCCATTCATAAAAACAAGATTTCATATTCAGAATTATTAGGATTTAGATGTAGGTTTTAGAGAGAGAGGTTCTCTCCTCTCTCTTAGGATTAGGATTTAGGATTTCTCTTAGTTTTAGGAGTGACTCGCAATCCCAGGTTCAATGTTCTTTTTATTTATTTTTCTAATTTAATTTATGAACTCTTCCATGTTACATTTGATATCTTTATTAGTGCTAATTGAGGTATTTCAGAATTATGATTGCTTTCTTTTATTTATTATATAAATAATTTGAATTTTTCCCTTTTGGCTTTGGTTGAGTCATTGGAAACACTTGAGTTATCAAACTCATTGTTGATTGAAAATTGGAATTCTTCAAGAATTAATTCAGGTTCCAATAACTCTAGCCTTTCGCAAGGAAAGACTAGGACCTGAGGAATCAGAATTAATTCATACACGTAACTTCCCTTCATTGTTAGAGGTTAACAAAGTGGGAGAAAAATCAAATTCTCATTACAATTGATAAGGATAACCGGGATAGGACTTCCAGTTATAATACCTTGCCAAGAATTTATTTTATTATTGTTATTTTATTTTTCTTATCATTCAACATACTCCTTCCTTACTTTCTAAAACCCCTAATTTACAAGACTCATAACCAATAATAAGAACATACCTCCCTGCAATTCCTTTAGAAGACGACCCGAGGTTTAAATACTCGGTTATCAATTTCAAAGGGGTTTGTTACTTGTGACAACCAAAACGTTTGTATGAAAGGACTTTTGAAGGTTTAGAAACTATACTTGCAACGAGGATTTATCCGCAAATTTCTAGACCACGCAAAAGTTCTCTCATCAATGATCTCTCAGAGTCTGAATGGATTGAAGGAATCATCCAACAGTACTAAAGTGGCATCTTCTGAAGAAGAAGCTTATGATCCTGAGAACCCTGCATTAGCAGAGGTGAATTACATGGGTGAACCCTATGGAAACACCTATAATCCCTCATGGAGAAATCATCCAAATTTCTCATGGAAGGATCAACAAAAGTATCAACAAGGCTTTAATGATGGTGGAAGAAACAGGTTTAGCAATAGCAAACCTTTTCCATCATCCACTCAGCAACAGACAGAGAATTATGAGCAGAACCCATCTAGCTTAGCAAATATAGTCTCTGATCTATCTAAGGCCACTGTAAGTTTCATGAATGAAACAAGGTCCTCCATTAGAAATTTGGAGGCACAAGTGGGCCAGCTGAGTAAAAGGGTCACTGAAACTCCTCCTAGTACTCTCCCAAGCAATACAGAAGAAAATCCAAAGATAGAGTGCAAGGCCATTGACTTGACCATCATGGCCGAACCTACAAGTAAGGAGGAGGACGTGAATCCTAGTGAGGAAGACCTCCTGGGACATTCAGTGACCAATAAGGAGTTTCCCTTTGAGGAACCAAAGGATTCTGAGGCTCATCTAGAGACCATAGAGATTCCATTGAACCTCCTTCTGCCCTTCATGAGCTCTGATGAGTATTCTTCTTTTGAAGAGAATGAAGACGTTACTGAAGAGCAAGTTGCTAAGTACCTTGGTACAATCATAAAGCTGAATGCCAAATTATTTAGTAATGAGACTTGGGAAGATGAATCTCCCTTGCTCACCAATGAACTAAATGCATTGGATAGGCAGAAATTACCTCAAAAGAAACAAGATCCTGGTAAATTCCTAATTCCCTGTAACATAGGCACCATGACCTTTGAGGAGGCTCTGTGTGACCTGGGGTCAGGAATAAACTTAATGCCAATCTCTGTAATGGAGAAACTTGGGATCTTTGAGGTGCAAGCTGCCAGAATCTCATTAGAGATGGCAGACAACTCAAGAAAATAGGCTTATGGACAAGTAGAGGACGTGATAGTAAAGGTTGAAGGCCTTTCCATCCCTGCTGATTTCATAATCCTAGACACTGGGAAGGATGAGAATGAATCCATCATCCTTGGAAGACCCTTTCTAGCCACAGCAAGAGCTGTGATTGATGTGGACAGAGGAGAGTTGGTCCTTCAACTGAATGAGGACAACCTTATGTTTAAGACCCAAGGATCTCCTTCTGTAACCATGGAGAGGAAGCATGAAAAGCTTCTCTCACTGCAGAGTCAACCAAAGCCCCCACAGTCAAACTCTAAGTTTAGGGTTGGGAAGCCACAACCAAACTCTAAATTTGGTGTTGAACCCCCACATTCAAACTCTAATTTTGGTGTTGGGAGGTTCCAACCTTGCTCTGATTATCTGTGAGGCTCCATGATAGCTCACTGTCAAGCTATTGACATTAAAGAAACGCTTGTTGGGAGGCAACCCAATGTTATTTAATCATATCTATTTTATTTCCCATAAATCGCACCTACCTCCAATATTCAAATTCTTTTCCCTCCCAAACCCAACCCTAATGGCCGAACCCTAAACCTTCCCCCACCCCTATATAAACCCCTCATTCCTTCTTCATTTTCAACCCTTTCTTCTTACCCTTGGCCGAATACATACCTCTCTCCCTCTCCTCCATTCTTTCTCTTCTTCTCCTTCTTTCTTTCTTCTTTTGCTCGGGGACGAGCAAATATTTTAAGTTTGGTATGGTAAAAAGCATTTCTTTTTGTTTTTCCATAACCATCAATGGCACCTAAGGCCAGAGAATCTCAAGAAAGAGGAAAGGGAAGGCAATTGCTTCCACCTCTGAGTCATGGGAGATGGAGAGATTCATCTCAAAGGTCCATCAAGACCACTTCTATGAAGTTGTGACCAAGAAGAAAGTGATTCCTGAGGTTCCTTTCAAGCTCAAAAAGAATGAGTATCCAGAGATCCGACTTGAGATCCAAAGAAGAGGTTGGAAAGTTCTCACCAACCCTATTCAACAAGTCGGGATCTTAATGGTTCAAGAGTTCTACGCAAATGCATGGATCACTAAGAACCATGATCAAAGTGTGAACCCGAATCCAAAGCATTGGCTCACCATGGTTCAGGGGAAATACTTAGATTTCAGTCCGGAAAATGTAAGGCTGGCGTTCAACTTGCCAATGATGGAAGAAAACGCACGCCCCTACACTAGAAGGGTCAACTTTGATCAAAGGTTGGACCAAGTCCTCATGGACATATGTGTAGAAGGAGCTCAATGGAAGGTTGACTCAAGAGGCAAGCCGGTTCAATTAAGAAGATTTGACCTTAAGCCTGTAGATAGAGGATGGTTGGAGTTTATTCAACGCTCAATCATTTCTACTAGCAACCGGTCTGAAGTTACTATAGACCGGGCCATCATGATCCATAGTATCATGATTGGGGAGGAAGTGGAAGTTCATGAGATCATACCTCAAGAACTCTACAAGGTGGCTGACAAGTCCTCTACTTTGGCAAGGTTAGCCTTTCCTCACCTCATTTGCCACCTCTGCAATTTGGCTGGGATTGACATAGAGGGAGACATCCTCATTGAAGAAGACAAGCCCATCACTAAGAAAAGGATGGAGCAAACAAGAGATCATGGACCTCAATAAGAGCATGAGGAAATCTCCCACCATGAAATCCCTGAGATACCTCAAGGGATGCACTTCCCTCCACAAAACTATTGGGAGCAAATCAACACCTCCCTAGGAGAATTAAGTTCCAACATGGGACAACTAAGGGTGGAACACCAAGAGCACTCCATCATTCTCCATGAGATTAGAGAAGATCAAAGAGCTATGAGGGAGGAGCAACAAAGGCAAGGAAGAGACATAGAGGAGCTCAAAAGCACCATTGGTTCTTCAAGAAGAGGAAGATGTCACCCTCAGTAAGGTGGACCCGTTCCTTAATCTCCTTGTTCTTATTTTCCTATTTTTCGTTTACTATGCTTTATGTTTATGTTTGTGTCTTATTACATGATCATTAGTATTTAAGTGTCTATGCCTTAAAGTTATGAATGTCCTATGAATCCATCAGCTCTCTTAAATGAAAAATGCTTTTAATCACAAAAGAACAAGAAGTACATGGTTTTGAATTCATCCTTGAAATTAGTTTAATTATTTTGATGTGGTGACAATACTTTTTGTTCTCTGAATGAATGCTTGAACAGTGCATATGTCTTTTGAAATCGTAGTTTATGAATGTTAAATATGTTGGCTCTTGAAAGAATGATGAAAAAGGAGAAATATTATTTGATAATCTAAAAAATCATAAAATTGATTCTTGAAGCAAGAAAAAGCAGTGAATACAAAAGCTTGCGAAAAAAAAAAGAAGAAACAAAAGAAAAGAAAAATGGCGAAAAAAAAGAGAAAGAAAAAAAAAAAGCAAGAAGAAAAAGCCAAAAGCTCTTTAAACCAAAAGGCAAGAAAAAAAAACCAATAGCCCTTAAAACCAAAAGGCAAGGGTAATAAAAAGGATCCAAGGCTTTGAGCATCAGTGGATAGGAGGACCTAAAGGAACAAAATCCTGGCATTTTTTGGCATTATTTTTACATAGTTTTCAGTATGATTTGATTAGTTTTTAGTATATTTTTATTAGCTTTTAAATAAAAATCACATTTCTGGAATTTACTATGAGTTTGTGTGTTTTTCTATGATTTCAGGTAATTTCTGGCTGAAATTGAGGGACTTGAGCAAAAATCAGATTCAGAGGCTGAAGAAGGACTGCAGATGCTGCTGGATTCTAACCTCCCTGCACTCAAAGTGGATTTTCTGGAGCTAGAGAACTTCAAAAGGCATGGTCTCAATTGCGTTGGAAAGTAGACATCCAGGGCTTTCCAGCAATATATAATAGTTTATACTTTGCCCGAGTTTAGATGATGCAAACTGGCGTTCAACGCCAGTTCCATGTTACATTCTGGAGTTAAACGCCAGAAACAGGTTGCAAAGTGGAGTTAAATGCCAGAAACAGGTTACAAACTGGTGTTCAACTCCAAGAGAAGCCTCTAGACGTGTAAAGCTCAATGCTCAGCCCAAGCACGCACCAAGTGGGCCCCAGAAGTAGATTTCTGCATTATTTACTCATTTTTGTAAACCCTAGTAACTAGTTTAGTATAAATAGGACTTTTTACTATTGTATTTACATCTTTGGATTATCTTTTGATCCTTTGATCATGTTTAGGGGGCTGGCCTCTCGGCCATGCCTAGACCTTGTTCTTATGTATTTTCAACGGTAGAGTTTCTAAACACCATAGATTCAGGTGTGGAGCTCTGCTGTTCCTCATGAATTAATGCAAAGTACTATTGTTTTTCTATTCAATTCAAGCTTATTCCTCTTCTAAGATATTCATTCGCACCCAAGAACATGATGAATGTGATGATTATGTGACGCTCATCATCATTCTCTCTTACGAACGCGTGCCTGACAAACACTTCCGTTCTACATGCAAACAAGCTAGAATGAATATCTCTTAGATATCTAATACAGAGGACCGAGTCCGAGATATTAGAATCTTCGTGGTATAAGTTAGAACCCATGGACGGCCATTCCTGAGATCCGAAAAGTCTAAACCTTGTCTGTGGTATTCCGAGTAGGATCCGGGAAGGGATGGCTGTGACGAGCTTCAAACTCGCGAGTGCTGGGCGTAGTGATAGACGCAAAAGGATAGTAAATCCTATTCCAGTATGATCGAGAACCGACAGATGATTAGCCATGCAGTAACAGTGCATTGGACCATTTTCATAGAGAGGACGGGATATAGCCATTGACAACGGTGATGCCCAACATACAGCTTGCCATGGAAAGGAGTAGGAATGATTGGATGAAGACAGCAGGAAAGCAGAGGTTCAGGAGGAATGAAAGCATCTTTATACACTAATCTGAAACTCTCACCAATGAATTACATAAGTATTTCTATCCTAGTTTATATTTTATTTATATTTATTATCAATTTACCATAACCATTTGAATCCGCCTGACTGAGATTTATAAGGTGACCATAGCTTGCTTCAAGCCGACAATTTCCATGGGATCGACCCTTACTCACGTAAGGTTTATTACTTGGACGACCCAGTGCACTTGCTGGTTAGTTGTGCGAAGTTGTGACAAAGTGTGATTCACGTTTGAGAGAACCAAGTCTTTGGCGCCATTGTTGATGATCGCAATTTTGTGCACCACTCAGAAACGTGTGTTGGATCATAATTGTTTTCTTCATCCTCTGGTTGCTCGTTGTGATTATCGTTATGCTCCATCCGAGCATTGGTTAGCTCCGCTATTTGGTATGCCATTTCTTGATTTTCTTCCACCATGCACTGATTGGCCTGTTGTAACTCTGTTACCATCCGTAGAAGCTCGGATGGTGTGGGAGGAGGTAAGTCAGCCAGGATCAAGGAAGAGAATTTTGAGGCCTACAGAATGAAGCCCCATAATGGGTGCCAATTGTTCTTGCTGAGTTTTGACTGATTTATAGCTCGTCCACCGATGAATGCTTGTGAGCTCTCCCTCAAGATGAGATATACGTCGGTGGCAAGAAAACAAGGGGGTGGGTACCTACAAAAGGCACTCCGACGCTCAAGTAAGTAAGTGAATATTAAGTTTTGCAAAATGAAATGAATTGAAAAATCTTCTTACTATTCCCTTTATATCAGAAAGTGGGGGATAACGATTATATCTCCAAGTAATGATATTTTGATCGGAGAGTAAAAGCATATCTGATGTTTTAGTGCTGTTTGATGAACACCAATCTTAGGGTTTATTTTGTGTAGAATTTAAAGGGTTTTATCAACATTCAATCACACTTATCCATGTAAAATTCATAATTTTGTGTTTTCTTCCCAATTTTGCTTGGTGGATGAAAACATGCTTTTTAGGCCTTAATTGTGCTATATTTTTATCTCCCTCTATTATCATTCGATGCCGTGATCTATTTATTGAGTGATTTCAGAGTTTATAAGAGCAAGAATGGTCTAGAAGAGAGGAAGGAAGCATGCATAAGTGGAAGGAGCATGAAAAATGGAGCTTTGGAGTATTAGCATCAACGCGCACGCGTAGCTGACGCGCATGCATGGAAGCTTAGAGTTGGGATTGGCGCGCAAACATGGACGCATACGCGTGGCTGGGCAGAATTCTCATCGATCTGTACGCACGCCTGACGCGTACGCGTGGATCGCAAAAACCCAGACAACGCATACGCGTGACGCTCACATGTGACCTCTTTAGTGAAATCGTGACTGGCGACCTCTGAGGAGCTTCAGGCCCAGTTTTGAGCAGAATTTTGGAGGGAAAAGATCTTAAGAACCAAGGGATTGAAGGAGATTCACACTTTTATAGATTACACACATTTTTAGATATTTTGGTAGTTAGTTTTGGAGGTTTCTAGAGAGAGAAACTCTAACTTCTCTCTAGGTTTTGACTTTCTCAATTCCAATTGCACTTGGATCCGTTAGTTAGATCTGAATTCAATTTTAATTCTACATTTTTCTAGTTGTAGATCTTTCTCTTCTTCTCTCAATTTAGTGTTTTTGCTACTCTAGCATTGTAGATCTTGGATTTGGATCTTGTTACTTTGATTTCTATTAAAGCATTGAGGAATTTCATGTTCACTATTGTTAATTATTTCATTGTTGATTGATTGCTTGTGTTAGATAGCTTGAATTCAAATTCTCTTCTCAATTTCACAATGCCTTTCATTCTTGTTCACCAAATGTTTGAGAAAATGTCAACTATGGCTATGGAGTAGAATTTCACTCTTGGCTTAGGGGTTGGATAATTGGAGACACTTGAATTGTCAAGGCTTTTGTTGATTGATAATTGGAAATTGCTAATTGAGTTGAATGACACTAACTCTAGTCTCTCCTTAGGATTTGACTAGGACTTGTGGACTCAAATTGATTATTTCCACTTGACTTTCCTTCATAGTTAGAGGTTAACTAAGTAGAGCAATAACCAATTCTTAACACAATTGTTGGAGGCAATGAGGATAGAAATTCCAACTCCCAACCCTAGCCAAGGCTTTTACATTGATTGATTGTCATTCACTCTTGTTTAGTTCAATTACTTGTGTCCTTTAGCCTTCTTGTTATTTCTTCATTGCTTCTATGCAAGCTTGTTTACATTTCTTGTATTCAACCTCAAACACCAAGAGAACTCCTAACCAATGATGTGCATTTTAGGGCAGCTCCTAGGGAGAATGACTCGGGACTAATACTCTCGGTTATTGATTTTGAATTGTGGACACACATTTTCTATGTTTGATGTGTTATAGCTTGTTGGTTTAGACTATACTCATGACATAATTCTTTTGCAAAATTCTATACCGACAAAATATAGTTCATCACTGCTATTAATGGCCGATCTATAACGTTCATGGTTGAATTATAACTTTATAACCAATGTATAATGGTCATATTACTAATAATGTTCACCATAACAAAAGCATTATACCTATTTAGTTTGCAATTGCAAGATATTTATATAACCATTTACCGAATAATCCTTATTTATATTCAAAAAAATTTGACAAGGGAACAATCTTACATAACTGAGCTAGTATCTATCAAATTTATATACCTACCCTTAATTTAATGCATTATTCGACTCTCCGTGCAAGGAGTAGGACTTTTGACCAAACAATGCTTCGTTCGTCCATTGCCATCAGTCTATTGATGCCTAGGAATCTTGGCTAGTTTCACAAGCCATTTTTAGCATATTTTAGGTTAGTTTCTTACATTTTCTTAGTCAATAAGTAAGCATTTGGATGAGTAATGTATGCATGCCTTGATTCAATCAAACATTATGAATTATAAACATTTTGATGAGATTGAAGCAAGGATTACTTGATGCAATAAATGATGCATTTGTTTAGTTGATGATAGGTAAGGAGAAGCAAAGGAGAGGCAGAGAAGAAGTAGAAGCTGTGGAATTAGTGGCCAAGTTAACCCACTAACTCCATGGTTAACGTTGGCTCAAGAAAGAAGAGCTGGCGTTAGTGGCCAAGTTAGCCCACTAACGCCAGTACTAACATTGCAAAGGAGGAGAAGGCAACGTTAGTGGCCAAAGTTGGTTCACTAACGTGACTCAAGGAAGAAGGAAGCAACGTTAGTGGCCTAAGTTGGCTCACTAACGTTACAACAAAAAAGAGGTGCCAACGTTAGTGTGCTAACGTTACTCCAAGTTAGCACACTAACGTCTTCGACAATTTCACAAGTTGGGGGCTGGATGAATCGACTAGTGTGCGTACGCACGAAGCAGTGTGTGTATGTAGCAGAAGAAAATTTGTTAGTGTGCATAGGCACAAGTGGCAAAACTCGCAAGCCACGCGTGTGCGTGGGCAATGCGCACGCGTGAGGATAATGTTAACACACTAACGCTGTGTCACTAACGCTAGTATTAACGCTAGCATTGGAAAATTTGGCTAGTATGTGTACGCACAGTGTAGTGTGCGTATGCACAAGAAGAAAATTTGCCAATGTGCGGACGCACGAAGCTTTGTGCGTACGCACAAAAAGAAAACCGTTAATGGCCACGTTATGTGTTAATGCCAACATCAGAAATAATAGGGGTACTGAAAGAACTGAAAATTGATGGTTTAGAAGTTATAGTAAACTCTCGTTGCAAGTATAGTTACTAAACCAAGCAATCAACCTTTCTTACAAACATTTTGGTTGTCACAAGTAACAAACCCCTAAATAAATTGATAACCGAAGTATTTAAACCTCGGATCGTCTTCTCAAGGAACTGCATGGAAGTATGTTCTTATTATTGGTTATGAAGATTGTAAATCGGGGTTGTGAAGATGAGGAACAAGTAATTTAAATTGCAATTAAAATAGGTAAAAAACTGTAAAATAAATAAATAACTGTAAAAATATACTTTTGGCAAGGTGTGAGAAATTGGAAGTCCTATCCTAGTTATCCTTATCAATGATGATGAAAATTGAACCTTAATTCCACTTAGTTAACCTTTGCTAGAGCAAGGGAAGGTCAAGTGACTAATTAGTTAGATCCTTAAATCCTAGTTAATCCCTAAGGAAAGATTGGGATTATTGAAGTTCAATTCAATTAGCAAAGATAACAATTATGAATCATGTTGAGTTTGATAACTCCTGAGTTACTGATTTCTTAACCAAGACCAAAAGGGAAAAGTAAATCTACTGGAATGAAAATGTCTTCAGATTGGAAGCAACAGTAATATAAATAAAAGAGAGCAATAATAAACTGAAATACCTCAAATAACATTAATTCAAAAGAGTAATCTGTAACATAGAAGAATTCATAAATTAAATTGAAAAGATAAATAAAAAAAAATGTTGAACCTGATAGAAAGATATAATCCTGAAAGCGAATAAAATCCTAAATCTAAATCCTAAAAGAGAGAGGAGAGAACCTCTCCCCCAAAACTACATCTAATTCATGAATATTAACTAATTGGAGACTCCCCTTGAATGAATGCATTCCCCCACTTCATAACCTCTGATCTGTGCCTTCTGGACTTGGATTTGGGCCAAAAAGGGCTTCAGAGATCGCTGGGAGCATTTTCTGTAATTTCTGGTGCGTAGCCTCTATCACGCGTCTGCGTGGGTCACACGGTCGCGTCATTTGGACTTTTCCTTGCCACGCAGTCGCTTCAATAATGCGTCCACGTCATATGCGTTTTCGCTTAAGGCGCGCGATCGCGTCAAGCACGCGGTCGCATCACTGCCATTTTGCGCTGGCACGCGGTCGCGTCGTCCATGCGATTGCGTCACTGCCAGTTTCTTCAAAAACTCCGTTTTGTGCTTTCCTTCCATTTTGTATGTTTCCTTTCCATCCTTTAAGTCATTCCTGCCTTAAAAGATCTGAAATTACTCAACACACGAATCACGGCATCGAATGGTAATAAAGGGAAATTAAAATAATTACTTTTAAAGCATAGGAAACATGTTTTTCACATACATCACATAATAAGGAAGGGAAAGTAAAACCATGCAATTAACATGAATAAGTGAGTGAAGGATTAAATAAATCACTTAAATTAGGCATAAAATATATCATAAAATATGGGTTTATCAACCTCCCCACACTTAAACAATAGCATGTCCTCATGCTAAATCCAAGATAAAGAGTAAGGTAAGGTTGAAGTGGTGGAATCTCATCCAATGCAATCTATTCTAAATGCAACTACCTAAATGCATCATGCAATTCTAATTATTTTTATTCACTTGTATATAAAGCTTACATGTAGTTGAATTAATTCACATTTCTCAAGGAGTTATATATATAGCCAGACCTTAGATAATGATAAAGCACTTTTACAATTGAGATGGGAAAGAAAAAATATTTTACAAACTTGCAAGACAATTAATAATTCAAGCAGAGATATATGTTAATGAGCTATTGAACCCTCACTGGATTTTGTGTTTACTCTCTAGTCACTCAGTGTTTATTGGGTTAATCACTCTATTCTTCTTTTTATCCTTACTTTCTATAACTTTTTTCTTCGTCTAATCAATCAACAATTATAGAATATAGGCATACAAAAGTCATGAGGTTTTTAATTAAGGTTGTAATGGGGCCAAGGTAAAGGTAAGGGTATATGTATAAGGCTAAGTAAGCTAATTAAGCGAATCCTTGATTAGTCTAAGATCTCACCTAACATACATATTTTGTAAAACAAAGCTTCTTTACCTATTTTACCCATATTTTCCAACTTTTGATGTTACATGCTCATATTTCAATTTTTTTTATCCCATGTGCATTGCTTTATTTTACATTTGGGGAATTCTTTGTATTCCCCTTTATTCAAAAAAAAATTTTTTTTTAATGCACATGGTAATTCAATTATTTTGATTTCACATGAGCATGCTTCCCAAAAATTTTTTTATTTTGAGTTATTTTATTCTTTTCAACTTTCTACCCTTTGTTTTTTTTTTTTTTTATCATCCATGTTCCCAATAGGTTTTCCACACTTAAACAATTACACAATTTCTATCTTAAGCTAACCAATGATTCAACTTGGGATTTTTATTTTGTTTTTCCGCTTAAGGCTAGTAATGTGGTTTGTAGAATAAGAGGGGATTTAAAGGCTCAAGGGGGCTAACAAGGTGATGTAAAAGGTAGGCTAATTTGGGATAAGTGAGCTAAAATCAAACAATGGCCTCAATCACTCTCTTGGTATGTATTTCTATTCTATAATCGGACATATAGATTAAAACAAAGTAAAGAACACCAGAATAAATAAGAAGGGCGGAACACACAGAAATAAAAATTATGGTTTGAATGTAACCATATAATTAAGCTCAAAACTCACAGGCTGTGTGTTCTCTAACTCAAAAATCATATATCAGTTATGTATGTCATGCAAGTAAAATTAAGAGTTCCCATTATTCTCAATGTAAATCTTAAGGTGGCTTTAAAGTTCTAGTGTTTCTCCTTGATGAAATGTTGTTAACTAACTAACATGGAATGCTATATATACAAGGTGTGTGGATTGTTTCTATTATGTTCAAGTCTCTAGTTTACTTCCTTTTATATTTTCAATTTAAACTAAGCTATCTTATGCTAAAAAGGGTAAACTATACTAATTAATCCACATTTTCTATAACTAATAAGTTAGAATTACAACTAAACTAAATAGCTAAAATATGAACTAAGGTGCAAAATGCAGAAATAGAGTAAAAATACATGAAAATAGCAATGTATAAGTGCTGAGAAAATAAAATAAAAATAAAGAGAAAAAATACAGAAAAATAGCAAAATAAAATGAAAGAGTCTGTAGTGGTTCACCAAAAAATACGCCAAAGATGGCAACCTCCCCACACTTAAAATGAAGCATCGTCCCTGATGCTCACTCAAGCAGGGTGTGAAGGGGTGTCATGACTGGAAGGGTGGGTAGCTGGAGTCTCTGTGGTGGTGGTCTGAGGATCTGCCTGCTGTAGAGGAGGTGCTGACCGAATAGAAACCTCTGGGACTGCAGCCTGGATCTGAGGCAGGGCCTCCTTCTGTGAAGCAGCCTGCTCTGTGCTTGCCTGCGCAGCCTCACTCTGTGGATGGGACTCTGCCTCGTGATCATCCACCTCGTCCTCAGATGGCTCTGATGGTGTGTCAGGCTCGGAGGGGATATCGCCAGATCGTATCATCAGCTTCAGGTGCTCATAGCGTCGCTTGCTGCGACGCTCAGCTCTCTCATATCGGCGCCGATTGCGGCACTCCATCTGGTCTAGCTGTCGAAACAGGCGGTGCACTAGATGATAAACTGGCTCTGAGGCAGGTGGAGGTGCAGTGGTGGTAGCCGGGGTAGCTGGGGCAGCTGTAGAGGAAGAGGGGCCGGCAGATGGTGTGGCTGTCTCAGCAGTAGCAGTGAGGAATGGAGGTTTGTAGCCCAAAGCCAGAAAGTTCCTGCTGTGAGGGATAATCTTCTTGCATTCTGCAGTAGGTGGCTTCTCATCAGCATCCTCCCAAGGTACGTCAGCTCGACGGCCTAGCTGTGTAACCAGATAAGGAAAGGGGAGGGTGCCTCGGACGTGGACCCTGTCCATATAGTACCGAATGAAGCGTGGTAGGTATAGGTCCTTACCCTCCAACACACACCATAGGAGGGTGATCATAGCGGCAGGTATCTCAGTCTCATGGGTACTCGTCATAACAAAGTTGCTAAGTATCTGATGCCATAGCCGAGCCTCATCATTTAAGTAAATCCGCTTGATTCCCTTTGGCATGGTGGTGTTCTGACCCATGATCCATGGAACGGTCGGGTCAAGGGCTATCCTGGCCTTGACTGCATCCCAATCAAACTTCATGAAGCGCATATCCTCCTCAGCTTTTTGATAACCATCCAGCTGATCGGATTTAGGTAGAAGCTTCAGAACATCCTTTATGGCCTCTTCAGTGACCAGTATATGCTTCCCTCTTAGGTTCACTGCATCTAGGGAAGTTTTGAAGTAATTGCAGTAAAATTCCCTTACCCAAGATGCATTGACCTCAGTCAGGTTTCTCTCCAGGAAGAACCAGCCTCTTTGTTTGATCTGATCAGAGGTGTATTGCTGGAGTTCTTCTAAGATTTTCAAAGTCCTCTCCAGGTACAGGTTCCTGGAGGTTGCAAACACTGGATACTTCAGCTCGCAGTATCGGTTTGCAAATCTAATGGGATCAGTAGCAGGGAGTAGCTGGTCAGCCTTCTCCTGCGGGATAAAGTGTTTTTCCCGCCATGAGTCATCGTGCATGATGTCCAGTGTGGATATAGAGGATTTTCCTCTTTTTCGTTTGCCAGTTGTTGCCTTTCCTTTTCCCTTTCTCTGGGTGTCAGACATCCTAAAAAAATAGAAAACCAGGATATAATAAAAATAGGAAAGCAGGTAGGCAATTAATCGAAAAAAAGCATAAAATGGCAAAGGAGCAATAGAATAATGAAAAAGAGTTAAGTAAATGTGCATTAAGGATTGTATAGGAGTTGAAAGTCCGAGAATAAAAATTCACAATCCAAAATGTAAAAGGATTCATGTTAAGTAGGAAAAACGTCCGTCATGCCTTGGTTAGAATGTTAGAGAGAATAGTGAAAAACCAGAAGAGATGTTTTGAAAGGTAAGTGGGTTAGGAATGAAAAAGAGGTTAGGAAGTTAAAATTTGTGGATTAGTAAAAAGTGGGTTAGAGTAAGTGGCATGATTAGCATTTTCTAAATAACGAGAATTCACAAATTAAAGCAACAGATAACTCAAATTCAAACAAGGAAGGTAAGGATGAATCAAATGAAAATAGCAAAAAGTGGAATTGAATCATCCAAGATGCAATTTATAAACCAGAAAATTAAAAAGAATAAGAAAGCTTGCCCTGTCATTCATGAATTGGCTTGGTAAAAGCTGAGTAAAGCAGAGTGCAAGTTTGCCAAAACCAAAACAGGAATAAAAATCAAAATAATTTACAGAAATTTGGACAGCATCCTGGCTAAAATTGGATGTTCCCAGAAAATAAATAGCAATTAGAATAGCTCATATGAATTAAAATATAGCTGCAATTACATAAAGGGAATATGAACATGAAAAAGCAGTGTAAAAGCAACATGAAACAAGGAATTACAGCATATGAACAATACTAACATCACAGCAACAGCAGAATTACGAAAATTAGAAAACAAGAAACATGAACAGCGCAATTAAACAGGCCTAAATCTACTAACCACATCCTAAGCTACCTAACAACCTAGAATCCACTACAACATGCATATCTAACTAGCCTAATTATGAACATAAACAGAAAAGTAGGAAATTAACGATGAATGGAAAGAAGGGTGGCATTTAGCGGAACCTGGAAGGCGTAGGAAAGAAAGTGGGGAAGAGAGGTGGCCGGGAGATAATGGTGGTGGCGGCCGACGCGGTGGTTGACAGTGGCACGGCGGCGGTGGCGGCTGTGGGCGCAGGGGGGTTTCGGGAAGGGTAATGGGGTTAGGAGGGGAAAGGGGAGGGAAGGGAAGGGGGCGTTGGTGGCGGTTGGGGAGGCGCGGCGGTGACGGCGGCGCGGTGAGGTGGTGGTCACTGAGGTGG
>NC_029789.2:59947046-59971696 GCF_000816755.2 Arachis ipaensis | reverse complement strand
GAGGGGGCTGGGGGGGCGCGAATGGGTAGGGTTTCGCGTGGCTGGGGGTTATTAAATTTGAATCCACGTGATCGCGTGGGGCACGCGGTCGCATGGCTAGGGTGAAATGGGGGTCGACGCGATCGCGTGGGTCACGCGATCGCATGGAATGGATAAAGGAGTAAATGACGCGGTCGCATAAGGCATGCGACCGCGTCATTGGAAATTGTGCTAAACGCACAATTCCAGCGTCGTTTCAGCGCAACTCTCTGTCTCCTTTAAGGTGGTGTGCAATCCACGCGACGCGATCGCGTCGCTCACGCTATCGCGTGGGATTGGTGTTGTGCAAATGACGCGATCGCGTGGGTGGCGCGATCGCGTGGGCGTTTTGTGCGAAACGCACAATGGCCGTACGATTCCAGCCTAACTTTCTGGACGTTGGATATTTAAGCCGATTTCCAGATCACGCGGCCGCGTGGGTGACGCGGATGCATGGGAGGTTGTTTTTCGCAACTTACGCGAACGCATGAGCGATGCCGTCGCGTCGCTGATAAACCCCATTTTTAGGGTTTATCTTGTATTGAATTTAGAGTATTTTGATGACCTTTTCTCGCATTTAACCTATGAATTAGCATGGTTTTGTTATCTCTCCCGTATTTGTGCTTAAGTGTAAAAACATGCTTTTTAGGCCTTATTTTGATGAATTTTGATTTCTCCTTGATTCCATAAGATGCCTTGATGTGTTTGCTAGTAATTCCAGGATTGAAATAGGCCAGGCATAGATCAAAGGAAGCAAGGAAGGAAGCATGCAAGTGGAGAGAAGCACAAAAAGCCAAAGAATTGATCACGGCCATGCACGCGCACGCGCACAAGGCGCTTGCGCGCACATTGCGGAATCAACCAGGCACGCGCACGCGTACCGTGCGCGCACGCGTCGATGTCTGCACGTGACTTCATTAATGCAACACGTGCCTGGCGATTTGGGGGGTTTCTGAACCCATTTTTCTGGCGCCAATTGCTGATAGAAAGGAATAAAAGGATCAAGGATTAAAGGGGAGAGGTAATTAGATTAGAAGTGAGTCATAGCTTTAGTTTAGAGTAGTTCTAGAGAGAGAAGCTCTCACTTCTCTCTAGGATTAGGATTAGGTTAGGGTTAATCTCTCTTCTTAGATCTAGGTTTAATTCATGCCTTAATTCAATTCTCCTTTGCCAATTCTTAATCTTCTCCTCTTCCTCTCTCTAGTTATGTACTTTGATTCTTGTGATTCTTCACTTTGTTTGGATAGGTTGTTGTTTCTTTTACTCCCTTTCAATAATGCAATTTGAGGTAGTTCATGATAATTGTGATTTCCTTGATTGTTGTTGTTAATTCTTTGTATTCAATTGTAGTTAGAATTCATTCTTGTTGTGATTTGCTATACTTTTCCTTTGTGTCTTCCGAGTGTTTGATGAAATGCTTGGTTGGATTTTTGTATAGATTTTGTTTCTCTTGGCCTAGGTAGAGTGATTAGTGACTCTTGAGTTATCTAATTCTTTTGTTGATTGATAATTAGAGATTGCTAATTGATTTGAATGCCTCTAAAGCTAGTCTTTCCTTTAGGAGTTGATTAGGTCTTGAGGAATCAAATTGATTCATCCACTTGACTTTCCTCCATGGTTAGGGGTTAACTAAGTGGGAGTAATGAACAATTCTCATCACAATTGAGGAGGATAACTAGGATAGGATTTCTAGTTCTCATATCTTGCCAAGAGCTTTGTTAATTGTTAGTTTATTTTCTTTGCCATTTATATTTCATGCACAAAATTTTAAAACCCCAAAATAACTTACCACCAATAACAAACCACTTCATTGCAATTCCTAGGGAGAACGACCCGAGGTTCGAATACTTCGGTTTATAAATTTAGGGGTTTGTTTTAGTGACAAACAACTTTTTGTATGAAAGGATCATTGCTTGGTTTAGAAACTATACTTCGACGAGATTTTATTTGAGAAATTCTAAACCGTCAAGAATTCGTTCATCAAAATGGCGTCGTTGCTGGGGACTTGCAATGGTGTTGTGTTATTGGTTATTGTATATATGTGAATAGTGTGAATACCTTGCTTTTTTTCTTTATTTGCTAGTTTTTGTTAGTTTTATTTTGCTTTTCCACTATGAATTCTCACCTTGGCTATGAGTTTGGTTCTAATTGTGTTGTAGGAAATATGAACTTCAACGATGACACTCATTATGGATGGAACCAACAAAGATGGGAGGAGCCTCAAGGAATTGATCACTCCTATTGGCAACAACCTCCAGATACTTATAGGTATAATTACCATCCTAATACATGTCAATTCAATGGCTATGGTGACTCCTTTTGTGATGATCAAGCACCACCACCATATGCTTATGATTCTTATCCTCAACATGAACCTCAACCATTCTCACAAGCCTTTCATTACCAAACACCACCATATGACCCATATCCATCATATAACCAATCATCCATACCATATTTTTATGGCCATTATGAGCAAGAACCTCTAGAATCACCACAACCATATCAAGATTACTCCCAAGAACCACCTCAATACTCACCATCTCCATACCTTTACCAAGATGAATCACCTTCCTACTATGAACCCTCTCTCCAAAATGATGAACCTTCCTACCCACCCCAAGCCCCAATAGACGATCTTCTCACTTTGTTACTTCAAGGACAAGAAGCTATGAAGCAGGATACACTTGAGTTTGTGACCAATTTGACCAAGGTGGTGCACACTTTAGCCCACCAATGTTTGAATACTCGAGGTGCTTCCGTAGCCACATGTGGAACCGCGAAAGAAGAGCAAAGCATGAAGGAGAGATTGGAAACTCCGGTGGGGGATGAGAAATGCCATTTTGTGTTGGAGCAACTGGAGGAAGCTATAATCATTGAAGAAAAGGAAGAAGTGGTTGAAGATTTAGGAGATGTTAAAAGTCCAAGGGAATGTAGCACCATGGGGCACTCTTCCAAGGAGCTTGATATCGAAGTTGAAGAAGGTGCGCAACCTCTAAGGCATACCGTCGTTGGAGACTTGGAAGAGGTTTATCAAGAGATGGATTCAATCATGGATGAATTTCTCTCTACAATGGAATCTTCTCCCATTGGACATGAAGTTGAAATTATAGAAGAGTGTGCACAACCTCCCATACCCTTGGTGAGCAATGAGAAAGAGAGCTACCAAGAGGAAAACGTTGGCATGGTGTATATTGAGATTGAAGACTATAAATAGGTTGATCAAGAGATGGATTTAGTCATCAATGAATTTCTATCCAAAATTGAATCACCTTCCATTGGGTAAGAAACCGAGGTTCTTGAAGACAACACCAAGCCAAGTAAAAGGGAAATGGTTAAAATTAAAGAAATTTGTCAAGAGGTGGAAATACACAAAGAAGAGTACAAGGAAGTAGACCTTGCATTGTCTAAGTGTGGGGAGGTATCCCTTCCCAAGTTACCATCCAACACAACATTTAAGTGGGTAAAATCTCTATCTCTAAGCTTTAATTTCTCACTTGAATATGGTTTGATTGAGAATAATGGACAACTTAGAGCTCTTTGTGGACTTAAAGGAAAAAGAGAATTGTGTAGTGGTTGCAAGTTAGGAATTAGGCTCATTAAGGTCAAAGTTTCAAGGCATATGAACGATGATTGGTAGAATACCACTTTGCATGGGTCTCAAAGGAAGGCTGGGTATATTAAAGAGAATTCTATATGTCTACCACCCGGAAGGAAAAAGTATGAAGATCAAATTGAAGACGGGTGCGAGGATAAGATATGGGACCCCGGCTTGCTAGGTGAAGACCAACTATGGGGACTCATATCTTGGGTAGAACTTTGCCCAAGCTTGACGAAAATGGTTGGAAATTCTGTCAACCAATTGAGAAGCAAGGATCCTTGGAGATTCAAGGATGAGTACAAACATAAGCCACCATGACAATAAGCTCCTCAAAATGTCCAACTTAAGGACTTAAACTAAAAGTGCTAGGTGGGAGACACCCCACCATGGTAAACTCTTTCCATTCTCTTTTAAATTTGCCTAATAAGTGATTTGAGTTGCCATTGTAGGTAGATGTTCCACATAATTTGGTTGTACAACTTAATTGTTAGCTTAGTCACGTGTATGTTGTGTTTAGTAGTAGATGAATAATATCAAATTGTATTTTTGTGAATTGTATGATGGTTGATTGAATAAAGAGTTGCGAGCAGTATAGGGAGCACCTGAGCATAATTTTTCTGCAAAAAAAAAGGGGTGGGGAGGACGCGCGCGCACACCATACGCGCACGCGTCCCTGAGCGGATGCATCATCACCCATATTCCAGAGAGTTGGGCCTCTCTTAGGCCAGCGTTGTACCTCAAGCCCAATTCCTTCCACGCTGACGCGCGCTACGTGCGTGCGCGTCCATACAGCTATAGGGAAACGCACGCGTACGCGCATTTGCCGCGTACGCGTCGATCCGCTGCTACAACTTCTGGGCCAATATCCAGAGAGTTGTGCTGGATCTGGGCCAACTTTAAGCCCCCAGCTCAACTCAACTCACGCGAACGCACGCTGTACGCGTCCGCACCCCTCTCTGTTTCGCTGTCCACGCGTTGGCGTACTTCACGCCTCCGCAACCATCCAATAAGCTCAAGCCGTCCACGCAATCGCGCACAGTGCGCTCGCGCGTCGATGCGTCTTAGCATCCTTTAAGCCAAAGGACCTGAGAGTTGTGCCAACTCTGGGCTCCTTTTATGCCTTCAGCCCAGCACATCCGCGCCGACGCGCACCTTGCGCGTCCGCGCCCATCCCGATTCCTTTACATACGCGCATGCGCGCATGGCGCTTCCGCGCCGTTCTTCCATTCCCTCCACCCACGCGAACGCGCACAGTGCGCGCGCGCGTGGATTCGAATTTTCACTTACCCCAGAGACGCGAGCCCTAGCGCATTCGCGCACTACACTTCTCTCCCTCTAACGTTCCATTTCCCTTCTCCCACCACTCAACCTTCAATCTTCTCCCAGCAACCACCTCACCTCCGCCGAGCGCTCCGTCATCATCGCCGCTGCCGCCATCATTGCCTCGCCCTTCTCTCTTCATCACCCCCTCTCTTCCACTCACCCTTCCTCTCTGTCTCTGCCCATCTGTTTCTCAGCGTCTCAGTGCCGCCCAGCGCCACTCACCGCGACCGCCGTTGCTTCCGGCGCAAGTTCAACCACGCTGTCTTGTCCAGTTCCTTCTCACCACTCCGCTTCACCTTCTTTCCCTTTGCTCCGTTCAGTTTCCAGCTCCCAGGTTCCATACCCCCCCTGTTCTGTTTCCCTTTGCTGCTTATTGTTGTTTATGTTAATGTAGTTAGAATTAGATTAGTTAGTTAGTTTAGTTTAATTTAGGTGGTTAGCGAATCTGGGCTGAGTAGTGGATTTAGGCATTGTTTGATTTTCTGTTGCTGTAGAACTGCTCTGTTTCATTGCTGTTTATGCTGCATTATTGGCTTGTTCTCGCATTCATATGAATTCAAACCTGATTTCTGTGTTTCTGATTCCTTAATGAATCCATATGGAATTTGTTGCGACTGATTAATTTTGGGGATTAGCCAATTTGCTGCTAAAATGCTGCCGGATTTTCATTAACCACAGTTTTTATATTGATCTTATTTGATGAATGTAACAACCCTAGTTGATGAATTCTATTCAATTAGTGTTCTGTTGCCTATATGGTTTTTGAAAACTCCTCAAGAACAAGTTCTTTGGTCATGTTTCCATATTCCTGCTTGTTATTCATGTTGATTTGCTTCTATGCATTGCATGGTTGAATAAGCTTTTCAATTGACCATTGCTTGTAGTTCTCTGGAAGTTATACATTACTAGTGATCCTTCACATTGATTGATGGTTTGTTTCATATTAGTTGCTTTCTAGCAATATCATACTTCATCATCAATGACTTGTTGCAATTCATGATTGTGAACGTGCTTGCAGCATTGTTTTGTTCACTCTTTTCAAATGGAGATAGTAATTACCATATCACTAATTTTCAAACTGATTTCTAACTCTAACTCGTTTAACCAACTAACTTCTTTTGGTTTTCAACCTAACTCCTTATGTCATTCTTTTGGATATGGTGCTTTCTGAACTCAATTAATGAATAATGTGCAAGACATGGTTTGCATTCTTGGTTTGAAGTTCGATTTGAATTCTGTATTCTGTTGCTTGCATCCCAAGAAACCTTCTTCCTTTATTCACTTCATGAATATGCTTTGCTTTGAGTGCTTTGTATCTACTTGGCTATAGGCTTATGTTATATTATCTATGTTTTCAGGATGTCGGATAAAGGAAAGGCTATAGCCACTGCTTCCAAAAAAGAGGAAGCGCTCCAAGACCTCTACACCCTCACCATATGCTAACTATGCTAAGAATCCGCTGAATGATGAGGAGAAAGAAAATCAGTTACTTCCATCCACTGATCCAACCAAGTTTCCAAATCTCTACTACGAGCTACGCCTTTCCCGTTATGCAAAAAAAAATCTGAATATTGAGAAGAAGCTGAATCTTCCCAATGATGTGAGGCATGCCATAAACGCCCGTATTTCGGAGCTGGGTTTGGATTTCGTCGATAGGGACTTGGGACGGATTAACATCTCGTGGGTCAAGGAATTTTACTGTAACTTCTTCCGACAAAACTTGGATTCAGTATACTTGAGGGGTAGAGAGATTATGATCACTGAGGATGCCTTACAGGATGCACTGCTCTGCAGAGTTGGTACTCCTGAGACTTGCGCCTACCAGCAGGCAGAGGTAGCTCTCCTCTCCATGACTTTTGACTATGAGGCGCTTAGGCGCATGATCGCTACACCAGATGCTTCCTGGGTGATGGATTCGAGCAACACAAAGCCCAAGGGCATGCTATTTGCATATCTGACTAGGGAGGCTAGGACTTGGCAACAAATATTTGCCCATTATGTCTTCCCTACCACTCACTTTTCAGATATTCCGATGGATATGCTAGTCTTGATTGGGTGTGTCATGGAGAGGAAGGAGGTATATTTTCCCCGACTTATTAGGCATAGCATGTGGAGAGCTCATATTCGCGGCTTGTTACCGTTCCCGACACTGGTTACTAGCTTAGCTGAGCTAGCTGATGTCCCGTGGGAGGACAATGACGTGACACCACCACCTCCAGATGACGATGACAAGGAAGTTACTATTCCCTGGGGTGTATGGGTGCACGAGAAGCCCCCGACTAGCCGCCGTTCTAGAGCTAGAGCAGTAGTAGGGACGGCTGGACCTTCAGCTTCGACAGCAGCCCCACCTCCTTCAGCACCTGAGCCCACTTACCTACTGGTCCAGCGTCTGTTTCGGTTTTTGGAGCGCGAGAGGCTCCATGTCAGACGCCGACTGGATCGGATGGATCAGGCACTCATCTCCCTTGGCGTTGAGTTACCTCCGCTTCCAGACTCTCCGGCCTCCGATAAGCAGGATCATCAGGAGGAGGATGCGGATGAGCCGACTCAGCAGGATGCACCTCCAGCTGCTCCTGACACTACAGAGATTCCACAGACCCATGAGGAGCCGGTTCCACAGCCTCAGACAGATTCCGCAGCTACCGTTCTACCTTCCACTGATCCTCCGGTTTAGCATCGAGGACGATGCTTGGTCTTAAGTGTGGGGAGGTCACCGGTAGCATCATTAGAGGACCGGTGAACATTTTGGCCACTTTCTTAGTTACCTTACTTTGCATCTTGAGTTTATTTTGGATACTCTTGCTATTTTGGCTCGTTTTGGGATACCTTTACTGCTTATTTTGGATTTTAGATATTTTGATGCTTTTGGATATCTTTAGATGTTTTAGATGATAGATTCCATATTTTTAGTTGGATTTTTCTTTATACATTTTTGCATATCTTCTTTTGTATATCCTTCTTTTTAGTTTGCGGTTGTGATTAGAAATCATGTTTTAAGTGAAAACTTTGTCATCCTTTTTGCATAGGAAATTGGTTTTAAGTGAAAAAGAAAAGGGTAAACTAAGGGAAATTTTTTTTTTTTTTTTTGCATTTTTCAATCACAACAATGCTTAGTCAAATATTGAGATTTTCCAAGAATTTTAATTAAAGGACATAGGGCACCAACCCAATTGATTGAAGGAAACTTTTGGTGCAACTTGCTTGAATTTCATACTTTGTGAAGCATGTATTGAATTAAGAACACAAGCTTGTGAGACTTGAGCCTATTGATGTGGTTACATTTTATAACCACTTATTTTCCATTCTTGTGTGCAATTGTTCTCTTTCTATGATTGTGATCCTTGATTTGCTTGATTCTATATGTCCATTTATTTCTTGTATTCATGCATTTGTATGATTGAGGCCATTATTTCATTAGCCCACTTACCCAAATAGCCTACCTTTTACTCTCCACTGTTAGCCAATTTTGAGCCTATGCTTAACCAACTTATTCTCATTTTAGTACATTACAAGCCCGAGGCGGAAAACCAATGAAAAGTCCTTGTTTGGATCTTTGATTAGCCTAGGCTAGTGAGAATATTTATTATTCAAAGTTGGTGAGGCTTGGGAACATTGGATGGGATAAAAAGGGGTAGTACACTTCCATATTTAGGAATTGGGAACATACTCATGTATTGATCGAATGTATAAGACCTTATGCAATTAATGTCCTTGTACAAAGTATAAAAAAAAAAAGAAGAAAAAAATAATAAAAGGGGACAAAATGCCCCAAGGTGAAGTTCAACAAAAGGGAATCAATGCATAAGTATTATGAATCAAGAAATAAGATGCATGAATATGTAAAAAAAAAAAGTGAAGAATGGGTAGTTAGAGTAGTTTGAATTTGTATAGGTTATTATATAGTTAGGTGGGAAAGTCTATACTAATCAAAGATCTAAACTCTAGTCCACTTAACCATAAAAGATCCTACCTTGACCCTAACCCCATTATAACCTAAATGAAAGACCTCAAGATGAATTTATGCATACATTGAATAAGTGTTGATTGTTAGAAGAAAATCAAATTTTGGAAAGCTTGATTAGAAGAGAATTGAGTGAATTAACCCTTAAACACTTGAGTGAATAGAGCGGATACACATCCGGTAAGGGTTCAAAAGTTCAAGTACATGTGTTCACCCATATTATTTATATTCTTGCAAGCTCGAATACAATTGTGGTTTGAGCTTAATTCCTATTGCCTAGCTATTGTGCTTATACATATCTCTTGGGAATTGATTTGTTTGAACTAAGCATTTCCATTTGCTTTCGGTATTTGCATATAGATAGGACTCATATAGTTTAGTTGCATTTAATAAATGTCATACCCCTTAGTTCCTTCATATTTTAGCATGAGGACATGCTAAGGTTTAAGTGTGGGGAGGTTGATAAACCCCATTTTTAGGGTTTATCTTGTATTGAATTTAGAGTATTTTGATGACCTTTTCTCGCATTTAACCTATGAATTAGCATGGTTTTGTTATCTCTCCCGTATTTGTGCTTAAGTGTAAAAACATGCTTTTTAGGCCTTATTTTAATGAATTTTGATTTCTCCTTGATTCCATAAGATGCCTTGATGTGTTTGCTAGTAATTCCAGGATTGAAATAGGCCAGGCATGGATCAAAGGAAGCAAGGAAGGAAGCATGCAAGTGGAGAGAAGCACAAAAAGCCAAAGAATTGATCACGGCCATGCACGCGCACGCGCACAAGGCGCTTGCGCGCACATTGCGGAATCAACCAGGCACGCGCACGCGTACCGTGCGCGCACGCGTCGATGTCTGCACATGACTTCATTAATGCAACACGTGCCTGGCAATTTGGGGGGTTTCTGAACCCATTTTTCTGGCGCCAATTGCTGATAGAAAGGAATAAAAGGATCAAGGATTAAAGGGGAGAGGCAATTAGATTAGAAGTAAGTCATAGCTTTAGTTTAGAGTAGTTCTAGAGAGAGAAGCTCTCACTTCTCTCTAGGATTAGGATTAGGTTAGGGTTAATCTCTCGTCTTAGATCTAGGTTTAATTCATGCCTTAATTCAGTTCTCCTTTGCCAATTCTTAATCTTCTCCTCTTCCTCTCTCTAGTTATGTACTTTGATTCTTGTGATTCTTCACTTTGTTTGGATAGGTTGTTGTTTCTTTTACTCCCTTTCAATAATGCAATTTGAGGTAGTTCATGATAATTGTGATTTCATTGATTGTTGTTGTTAATTCTTTGTATTCAATTGTAGTTAGAATTCATTCTTGTTGTGATTTGCTATACTTTTCCTTTGTGCCTTCCGAGTGTTTGATGAAATACTTGGTTGGATTTTTTTATAGATTTTGTTCCTCGTGGCCTAGGTAGACTGATTAGTGACTCTTGAGTTATCTAATTCCTTTGTTGATTGATAATTAGAGATTGCTAATTGATTTGAATGCCTCTAAAGCTAGTCTTTCCTTTAGGAGTTGATTAGGTCTTGAGGAATCAAATTGATTCATCCACTTGACTTTCCTCCATGGTTAGGGGTTAACTAAGTGGGAGTAATGAACAATTCTCATCACAATTGAGGAGGATAACTAGGATAGGATTTCTAGTTCTCATATCTTGCCAAGAGCTTTGTTAATTGTTAGTTTATTTTCTTTGCCATTTATATTTCTTGCACAATTTTAAAACCCCAAAATAACTTACCACCAATAACAAACCACTTCATTGCAATTCCTAGGGAGAACGACCCGAGGTTCGAATACTTCGGTTTATAAATTTAGGGGTTTGTTTTAGTGACAAACAACTTTCTGTATGAAAGGATCATTGCTTGGTTTAGAAACTATACTTCGACGAGATTTTATTTGAGAAATTCTAAACCGTCAAGAATTCGTTCATCAGTCGCACTCCCTCTTTTTTTTATATGTAGGTATGCAATTATGCAGTATGCAATGCGAATGAATAATATTCAGGTTCAATTGAAAAGGAAAACAAAAAAAAAATAAATAACACGAAATAAAACTGAAAAAGAAATGACCTTACCATGGTGGGTGACGTGTTAACGTTAGGATTTTTGCCGGTAAAGAATTTTATAAAAACAGTCGCGTTGTAGATTATAGTCTCTAAACCAACAGAAATCCCTTCGTACAAACGTTTTGGTTGTCACAAGTAACAAACCCTTTAAAAATTGATAACCGAAGTATTTAAACCTCGGGTCGTCTTCTCAAGGAACTGCAGGGTAGTATGTTCTTATTATTGGTTATGGAGATTGTAAATCAGGGTTTTGAAGATGAGGAACAAGTGATTTGAATTGCAATTAAAATAAGTAAAAAGACTGTAAAATAAATAAATAACTGTAAAATAAACTTTTGGCAAGGTATGAGAAATTAGAAGTCCTATCCTAGTTATCCTTATCAATGATTATTAAGATTGAATCTTAATTCCACTTAGTTAGTCTTTACTTAAAGCAAAGAAAGGTCAAGTGACTAATTAGTTTGATCTTCAAATCCTAGTTAATCCCTAAGGAAAGATTGGGATTATTGAAGTTCAATTCAATTAGCAAAGATAACAATTATCAATCATGTTGAGTTTGATAACTCCTGAGTTACTGATTTTTTAACCAAGACCAAAAGGGGAAAAGTAAATCTACTGGAATAAAAATGCCTTCAGATTGGAAGCAACAGTAACATAAATAAAAGAAAGCAATAATAAACTGAAATACCTCAAATAACATTAATCCAAAGAATAATCTGTAACATAGAAGAATTCATAAATTAAATTGAGAAAATAAATAAAAAGGAATGTTGAACCTGATAAAAAGATAATCCTCAAAGCGAAAGAAATCCTAATCCTAATTCTAAATCCTAAAAGAGAGAGGAGAGAACCTCTCCCTCAAAAACTACATCTAATTCATGAAAAGTAACTAATTGGAGACTCTCCTTTTTGAATGGATGCATTCCCTCACTTCATAACCTCTGATCTGTGCCTTCTAGCCTTGGATTTGGGCCAAAAAGGCCTTCAGAAATTGCTGGGAGCGTTTTCTGTAATTTCTGGTGCGTGGCCTCTGTCACGCGTCCGCGTGGGTCATGCGGTCACGTCATTTGGAGTTTTCCTTGTCACGCGGTCGCTTCAGTCATGCGTCCGCGTCATATGCGTTTCGCTCAAGGCACGCGATCGCGTCAATTACGCGGTCGCGTCACTGCCATTTCGCGCTGGCATGCGGCCTCGTCATCCATGCGATCGCGTCAGGGCCAGTTTCTTCAAAAACTCCGTTTTATGCTTTCCTTCCAATTTGTATGTTTCCTTTCCATCCTTTAAGTCATTCCTGCCTTAGAAGATCTGGAACTACTCAACACACGAATCACGGCATCGAATGGAAATATAGGGTAATTAAAATAATTACTTTTAAAGCATAGGAAACATGTTTTTCACATACATCACATAATAAGGAAGGAAAAGTAAAACCATGCAATTTATCTGAATAAGTGAGTGAAGGATTGAATAAATCACGTAAATTAGGCACAAAATATATCATAAAATATGGGTTTATCACGTGTACGCGTCAAAGTGATATTTTTTGAAGACCACGCGTACGCATGGATGAAGTGTACGTGTGAAAGTGTTATTTTTAAAAGGCCACGTGCATGCATGGGTGACGTGTACGCGTGGAAGAGCGCCCTTGGCGCGAGCGCTACACTCTTCTCAAAAGCGCTGACGGTGAAGCGTATGCGTGGGTGACGCATACGCGTGACCAGTGCCAAAAAGTCTTATGACGCGCACGCATGGGTGTCACGTACGCGTGGGTGCAAGAGCGCTCCGCTCTCCTGAAAAATGCTACGCCATCCTGAAGCCTCATTTTAATTCATTTTTCAATCAAAGTCCACTCTAAATGCAAGCAAGCAAGCCCACAATTGTTAAGGCCACAAGAATCATCTAGAATAGTTAATTTTCATTTAATTGTAATTTTTTTTCAATTTCATTTCAATTTGTAATTTAGGAAAGCCTATATAAAGGCCTAAGTTTCATAGAATTAGGCATGCTGTATTGGGGGAAAGTCTTCGGACCCTCTCTGTTCACCATCATCTTCTTCTCTTTTCTTTCTTACTTTGTAAATATTTTAGTTATGAATTACTAACTCTTTCCATTGGGAAAGAGAGCTCTATTGCTATCTGTTGCATTGATTGTTTTTATTCTTCTTCTCTTCATCTCTTCATCTCTCTTTGATTTACTTAAAGTATTTCCGTTCTTCATTCTAGCATTCAATTATCTTGGAAAAGAGATTGAATACAAATTGGGTTTCATGGGAACCTTGGAAGAGGAAACATGAAACCATGCTTGAAAATCCTTCTCACACTTGAATAGATTTGGGTATGGAAGGCATACTGTGACATTTAATCTCTCCATTATTTGGGTCTAGGAAAGTGTGTAGTAAAATTAGGGACCAAGCTTATCTCTCTTCATGAGCAATTAGACCAAGGAATCGGCTGATTATCAAGATTTAAGAGATTGAGTCACCAAGGAAATGGGGCTTAATCAATCATGATTACCAAGAGGTCAATAAGTTGCATGATTGAAGATGAGATTAAATCAATGATCCGGAGAATGCAATATCTCTTTATCCCAATATTTATTTTATCTTATCTTTATTTTACTTACTTTAGGGTTATTTACATTTTTTTTCACTTTACATTTCCAGCACTTTACTTTCTTGTACTTTACATTTATGTCATTTACTTTTCTGCACTTTATTGCTTTCCTTTACTTTCATGCAATTTACAATTCTGTTTGCTCATCACTCTAATATGAATAGTCTAACTAGGCTAATCAATTAACTATTGTTTGCTTAATCCATTAATCCTTGTGGGATTTGACCTCACTCTATTGTGAGTTATTGCTTGACGACAATTCGGTATACTTGCCGAAGGAATTTATTGTAGAGATACAATTAAATCTCACTGATCAGGTTTGTGTTGTGCAAATTCCGAGTCAAGAAGAAGAATGCATGAAGGTTAATGCCAGAGACCCAAACTTGAAGGAGGCACTCAATGAGCCAACTCCAAAGCTTTTACATCCATGCTTGAAAGACAGAGAAGAAGTAGAAATGGTGCAACAAGCTCAAGAAATCAAGAAGGAATTACAACCAAAGCCTCCATATGAGACCCTGATGAATCCATATTTGACGATAAATTTTGGATTGATTTGAGTGGATTTCATCATATAAACCCACATTTATTCATCCAAATAGCATACTTTTGTGTTCTCTCCTTGAATTGAGATTAATTATGAAAACATGCTATTTTGTGCTTAATTTAATCAATTTTATCCCACTTTCATCCCATTCGATGCCTTGATATTTTTGATGAGTGATTTCAGGTATAATGGGTTGGAATGGTTTTATGGGAGTGGAGGAGAACATGCAATTGGGAGAAAACATGAAGAAAACAAAGAAGAAGCACACACTGGAGAGTGCGTACGCACAACCTACTATGCGTATGCACAAGAAGCACAACAGCATGTGTGCGTACGCACAACATCCTATGCGTACGCACAAGAGGAAATTTAGCACGTGTGTGTACGCACACATCTGTACGTACGCATGCATCAGCGCACATTACCTCATTAATGCAAATCGGTGGGGGCAATTTTTGGGCCTCCAGAGCCTAGTTTTGGAACTTTTTGAAGCTGATGAGTGCTATATCAAAGGGCCATCATTCCATGTGAAAAGGAGGGAAAAATTAGGGTTAGTTTAGCATCATGTAGGTCATTTTCTAGAGAGAGAAGCCCCCTTCTCTCTAGAACTAAGGCTTTTTAGTTTAAATTCCTTATAATTTCTCTTTTTAATTCTGGTTTTCATCTAGTTTCTTCTACTTTTCTATGTTCTATTGCCTTAATTTCCTTAGTTTGTCTTGTTACTTTCTCAATTTTGTGACTTTTATGTTTATGGATACTCTTGTTAATTTTAATTTCAATTAATGCAATTTATGTTTTCATGTTAATTGTTGCTTCCTTAATTGTTGTTGTTATTTCCTTGCTTTTGGTAGCTTTAGAATTTAATTTCATTGCAATTTAATTTGATTTTATTTTCATGCACACCAAGTATTTGACAAAATGCTTGGCTTAGTTTTTGCCTAGTTTTTCACGCTCTTGGTTGAAAAATTGGGTAATTGGGTGAACTTGAGTTGTGGATATCCATTCCACATTGTGTTAGGATTGTTAATTGATTTGGTTTCCACTAACTCTAAGCCTTCCATTAATAGAGTTGGCTAGGACTTGTGAATTGAGATCAATTATGCCCTTTTGACTAATTATCGATGTTAGTTTTGACTAATTGGGATTAATTCTACACAATTACCATGTTTGTGGTCCATAACTAGGATGGGAAGTCTTAATTCCCCAATTCTTTCCAAGAGCCCTTTTTAGTATTTGAATTCCCTTTTTATTGCTTTAATTGCTTTTCAATTAATTCCTTGCATGCTTATTTACTTTCTTGAACTTTAATTTCTTGTCATTTGCTATCCCAAAACCCCCTTGTCTCATAGCCAATAACTTAGCATTTCATTGCAACTCCTAGGGAAGATGACCCGGGATTTAAAACTCCTGGTTATTTTCTTTTGGATTGTGACAATTTCAAGAATTAAAATTTGATTAGGGTCAATTGTTGGTTCGGAGCTATACTTGCAATGAAAATCTATTTTGTGAAACTCCTAACCTACTTTTGGTCCTTGTCAAATTTTTAGCGCCATTTTTAGCATATTTTAGGTTAATTTCATGCATTTTCTTAGTCAATAAGTAAGCATTTGGATGAGTAATGTATGCATGTCTTGATTCAATCAAACATTGTGAATTATAAATATTTTCATGAGATTGATGAAAGAATTACTTGATGCAATGAATGATGCATTATCTTGTGATTATGGCAAAGCTTTGATGCATTTGTTTGATTGATGATAGGTAAGAAGAAGCAAAGGAAAGGCAAAGAAGAAGCAGAAGCTGTGGAGTTAGTGGCCAAGTTAACCCACTAACTCCATGGTTAACATTGGCTCAAGAAAGGAGAGCTGGCGTTAGTGGCCAAGTTAGCCCACTAACGCTAGTACTAACGTTGCAAAGGAGGAGAAGGCAACGTTAGTGGCCAAAATTGGTTCACTAACATGACTTAAGGGAGAAGGAAGCAATGTTAGTGGCCTAAGTTGGCTCACTAACATTACAACCAATAAGAGGTACCAACGTTAGTGTGCTAACGTTACTCCAAGTTAGCACACTAACATCTTCGACAATTTCACAAGTTGGGTACTAGATGAATCGACTAGTGTGCGTACGCACGAAGCAATATGCGTACGCACAAGTGGAAAAACTTGCAAGCCACGCGTGCGCGTGGGCGACGCGCACTCGTGAGGATAATGTTAATGCACTAACGCTGTGTCACTAACGCCAGTTTTAATGCTAGCATTGAAAATTTTGGCTAGTGTGCATACGCACGGTGCAGTGTGCGTGCGCACAAGAAGAAAATTTACCAATGTGCAGACGTACGAAGTTTTGTGCGTACGCATAGTAAAAAAAGCGTTAATGGCCACATTAGTATGTTAATGCCAGCATCAACGTCAGTTCCAGGGGCACCCATGAGACTGTTCGTGCACTAACATCAGCGTTAACTTCAAAAAGAGCCACTCTCAACTTGCTTCAACTAAGGCCAAAAGCCCACATCCAAGTACTCGAAGACACATTTTGAAGATGAGAAGAAGAGTATATGTAGGAGAGTTTTTGAACTTAAAAGGGGACTCTTGCACTGGAGCATTAGAGACTCCAAAGGGAGCGTAGCATAGGATTCTAGTTTTATACACTTTTACATTCTGCAAATTTTACGTTGTTGCTTGTATTACGCTTTGGTTTACTTTCATGCAATTTAAATATCCTACAAGTGTTCTTAGAGCAATGATTAACTAAACCCCAATTATTAGGGGGAGGAGCTCTATTGTAATTCGAATGAATGAATAAAATTCTTCTTCTTCTCAATCCGCCTATTGTAGCTAAGAGATAACTTCCGTCTTTAATTGATCTACTCACTCCGGAAGGGGGTTTAAATCCATTGAATTTCTATGTGAGCCTCGGAAGGAGAATCATAGAAATTAGTTTGAAGCTCTTTCTTTCACAACTCTCTTGATCAATACATTCGGAATGAATTGAGACCTTGAGAACTTGTGTGACTCATGGATAAGAGAAATGAACTTAACCTCTTCTCTTGATAATTAGATCAAGAAATTGGCAAATTGATTGTGTTAAGAGAAATTGGGTTGCCAAGGAATTGGGACTCAATTAATTACAATCCGTCATAGATTTACTTCATATGATTGAGAATGAAGTTGAGACCCATTGATTCATGATGAATTATGATATCTCCAATCCCTAATGAATCTCTCTCTGTGTTATTCTTCACTTTAATTGCCTTGAGTTTACTTTAATTGCTTTGAGTTTACTGTTTTCTTTAATTTCCAGCTCCCAAGACCCATTTACATTTCATGCAATTGACCTTTCATTGTCATTTACATTCTTGCCTTTATTTTCTTGTCATTTAAGCTTCAGCTCATTTAAGTTTCTTGCCATTTAAGTTTCTGCCATTTACATTTTGCAATTTACTTTCAGCACTTTAATTTCCAGCAATTTACTTTCTGTTGATTCAATTTCACCAAAACCATCAAATATTAGCTTGACTAGATAAATCACCTCACTAAAGTTGCTTAATCCATCAATCCCTGTGGGATCGACCTCACTCAAAGTGAGTTATTACTTGACGATTCAGTACACTTGCCGAAGGGGTTTGCCTTGTGTAAACGAGCTAAATATTATAAAATAAAAATAAATACATAATTATACCAAATAATTTTTTTAAATAATAAAAATTATCTGTAAACAAAATATATTTATAATGATCCAAAAGTACTTGAATAAAGTTAATTTTGAATATTTATACATCTCACACTAAATTAAGCATAGCCATATCAAAATAAGCATGAGACTACTTAGAATTTACTACTAATACTCTACGAAAAACTAAAATATTATATCCTATTCTGGTAAGATAGAATTTTAACCCTTCATTGATGTTGTCTTTTCTCTTTCGAAACATGGCTATGGCAGCTTCAATCTGCTTGTAGCATTTTTCACGTGAAGCTGAGATATTACAAGGAAATAATGAAAAGATCAACCATCAGACGCGTAGGGTGACTACACCAAAAAAAAGGTAGCATTTTGTATGAAATAATAAGAGCCATTTCAACTATACCCATGAAATAGAAAAGAAGGCCCATTAATTAATGCATCAGTTTAAACAATTTTCTGTTGCTGGTTAATATTCAATTTTGTGTATGTTAAAATCAGATTCAATATTGAGGAGAACAGCTAAATACGATATCCCTTTATAGTCATCAAGATTTAAATATTATAAAATAAAAATAAATACATAATTATACCAAATAATTTTTTTAAATAATAAAAATTATCTGTAAACAAAATATATTTATAATGATCCAAAAGTACTTGAATAAAGTTAATTTTGAATATTTATACATCTCACACTAAATTAAGCATAGCCATATCAAAATAAGCATGAGACTACTTAGAATTTACTACTAATACTCTACGAAAAACTAAAATATTATATCCTATTCTGGTAAGATAGAATTTTAACCCTTCATTGATGTTGTCTTTTCTCTTTCGAAACATGGCTATGGCAGCTTCAATCTGCTTGTAGCATTTTTCACGTGAAGCTGAGATATTACAAGGAAATAATGAAAAGATCAACCATCAGACGCGTAGGGTGACTACACCAAAAAAAAGGTAGCATTTTGTATGAAATAATAAGAGCCATTTCAACTATACCCATGAAATAGAAAAGAAGGCCCATTAATTAATGCATCAGTTTAAACAATTTTCTGTTGCTGGTTAATATTCAATTTTGTGTATGTTAAAATCAGATTCAATATTGAGGAGAACAGCTAAATACGATATCCCTTTATAGTCATCAAGATTGAAGAGAGCCGAGAATTCATCATTTTAAGCTTGTAAACAGAAGCAAAAGGTTGTTAGAATCAAATGATGCCTCAATATTTTGAGCTATTTCTTCACAAATATGGTCATATTTTGCTATTTCTTTCTTAAAGAGATCCCCATGAGAGCCAGTGCATGTCATCAACTTTGGTAATATATCATCCTGAAGATATTTTTAGAAATATAAGCAAAGATAACTAGTACATGTTATAGATTCATGATCAATTACATAGGATGGAAAAAAATTCTATAAGCAGCATCCTACTCAGGTACCTTTCTTTTCATCTCTTTAAGCATGTCTTGAAGACCAGCCCTTTGGACTCCAAAAGTTTCTAGTTGCCTCTGAAATAGCAGTGTTGTAGTCATTATTAACATTATAACCCTATGAAACAATTAGTACATTTATTACCAATATTCCTTTTGTAAACGAAAATCTATTTTCCTACTGCTAACTCTAATCAATACTCCATTCAGTTTCACATCTCAGATTTTCCTCCTAAATTTTCTAGCTTTGGTAAGGTTTCTTAATTCTGATTGTACTTGGAAGAAAGCTATTCAGTGCTCAATACATTGTCCCACAATATGACACAGATAGGATGAACTGAAGAACTATAAAACAAAAATATTACTGAAATTTCCAATACAGCAAAAAATCTGTCATATACCAGAAAATTCTAAAGAGAAAAATAAGAGTTATATAAATTATTTATTCAAGAACTGGTTGTTGATCTTATTCTTTGAAAATCATAATATAGCAATCATAAAATAACAATAATGGGACTAAAAACAACAACTAACCAGGCTTTACTTAAGAGATCCCACAATAGCATCTTCATTTTGATCTAAAGACCTAATCGGCCTTGCCAAGGTTGGAAGTGCGGATTCAATCTGGCAAAGTGCATAACCGAATGCTCAATTTGACCATCACTTTCAGCAACTTGCTTCAAGTTACTTGCAAACCTGTTCAACCTATCCTGCAAGTTCTTTGTCAAAGTGCTTGATTATAGATATGTTGATGGTTTGCAAAGCAAGAGTAATTAATCGATTTTCTTTGTTCAACAAAATTAAGAACACCGACTAGACAAGAAAAGGTTGTTATCAAAATTGGACACTTTTTGGGTGCTCAAAATATTATCTCTATGCTACCATAAGCTATCCACATTAAATCTACATTCTGAGGGTACCATGCGTTGATAAATCAAGCCAGTTGTCATAAAAAGCAGATAGAAAGAAAGTATTTCTCAACTAGAACAAGAATTCTTTCATCACCTCCAGAAGAAAGACTTAAGCTAACTCTAATATTGTACAATAGCTACGCTAGATAATCAAATTTTTATTAGTGGGTTGACTATCTATTTACAATAGCAAAGCAATAATTTTTTTAAGATTAAGAGGCAATTAATCTGGACCACTCGTAAGTTAAACGAATCACCATAACATGTTCCTACTAGTTATTAAATATGTGAGCTAACATAAAATCAAGCAACATCATCTTCCTATACTTCAATTATTATCCTGTTCATAGTAATTGTATTTATCCACACACCAGGTAACCCTTACTTAGAAAGATGGCTATAGAAGAGTGGACAAAACAAAAGAAATGTGGTGATCAAATGGACAAGTGGAAAGAGGCTGATTTGTCTGTCTAAGAGTTTAGCAATCTTCTCAACTAATTCTTCTTTGTTTCTTTAGTAAAGAATCTAATTCCATCATAATTTTCTAATCAGCTTTCACATAAAATAAATCAAGAATTATTATCCAAACCATCAACAATACAACACTCAAGAACTAGAATAACATGCAAATGGGAGAGCACATGAAGAAATAAAGGAGAAGAGCACACAAATGTGTGCGTACGCACAACCACCTGTGCGTACGTACAAGACGAGATTCAGCCAGTGTGCGTATGTACATAACCCTGTGCATACGCACAAGTCTTGATGCATGACTTCATTAAAAGGTCACGTGACTCGCGATTTTGGGGGCCTTTTAGCCTAATTCTGTAAAGTCTAAAGCTGAAATGGAAGAGATAACAAGGGGGCAACATAAGATATCATACATACAACATATTAGATAGTCTTAGGGAGCTTTTTATTTGGTTTTTCTTAGGATTTTCTCTCAACTTTATTTGGGTTTAATTCGGGTTTATATTAGAAGTTTACATTTTTTATTTTGATCTTGGATTCTAGCTTACCACCATTATAAGTAATACTTAATTTTCTCTTTGATTATATTACTTTTGTTATACTTTCTTATAGTTAAAGTTATATATATATATATATATATATATATATATATATACCTTTTGAATCTTTTAGTTCTTGGTGATTAATTTGATATTTCCTAGTTATTACATGTTTGATTGAGTTGCCATTGTTGATTTTATTTATTGGTTGGTTATATTTTCAAGTATTTTTGCAATATCACTATGTTTGGTCATTATGCCCACCAAGTGTTTGTGAAAATGTTAATTTTGAATATGGAGTAGATTTTTACTCCTTGACTTGGGAAAATAGATACATGAGATACTAGAGTCATAATGTCCAACATTTAGTGGTGATTTTGGATTGTTAGTTGCTCTTGTTTCTACTAACGCTAGAGTTTTACTAAGTTAATTAGTAAGTTAGCTAGGATTTGTGGATTAAGAACAATTATGCTCACCTAACTTACTCTCGATGTTAAGAGTTGACTAAGTGGAATTAATTCATTGTAATTGCCATAGTTGTGGTTATGACAAAGAAAAAAGTCCTTAATCTCCAACCCCAAGCCAAGGTTCCTCTCATGCATTGAACCACATTTTCACTAGTTTTGATCTTGTTCCCCTCTATTTAGCAATGATTGTTCTTTGATTCATTATTAGTTCATTATTTGCGATACTATTACTTAGTTACCATTAATTATTTGCTTGCTTGATATTATTGGTTCCATTAATTCATTGTTTAAGCTATTGATTATCTAATTCCTTTAATTTTCATTCTATGCTTGGAAACCCCCAACATTACAACCAAATTTGTGCACTTGTAAATGTTAGCTCCGTGGGAAGACGACCCGGGATTTAAAACTCCTGGTTTTATTGGAATTAAATTGTGACACTCCTTATTCTAAACTTTGATTTGGGCCAATTGTCGGTTTGGAAATATACTTGCAACGCCGATTCTTTCTAAGAAATTCTTAACCGAAGTTGGCAACTGGTGCGAAATTTATAACCCACAAACTAACCGGCAAGTGCACCGGGTCGTACCAGGTAGTACCTCAAGTGAATGAGGGTCGATCCCATGAGGATTGATGGACTAAGCAACATTGGTTAAGTGAATTACTTAGTTAGACAAACAGAAAAGAGTGTTAAGAGTTCAAATGCATCAAACAGTAATTTAGAGAATCAGAAAACAAGCAATATATAAATTGAGGTGAAATATATATGGAGAAAACAGTTAAGGTTTCAAAGATATCTGTCTTCCGGATTGACTTTTCTTACTAACTATTTTAATCATGCAAGATTCAATTCATGGCAAACTATATGTGACTAAACCCTAATTCCTTAGACCTTTTTAGTTTCCTCTAACCTTCATCAACCGCCAATTCCTTGGTCACTTGATTCCAATTAGAGGGTTAAGTTCAATTCTAGTTTATATGCCACAAAAATCCTAATTACCCAAATATAAGAGGGTTATATGTCACGTATCCCGTTAAGTCCAGATAATTAGAAGTTTAGGAGAAATTTTTTTCAAGTTGTTGTTCAAGTAAAGAGCTTTTCCATATTTTACAAGAACTCAATTAGAACAAGGGCCATACTTTCGTTCCACCCAAATTCATAAGATAAAGAATGAAAACAATTCTTGAAATAGAAATTAGTACATGAATTAAAATAGAAAAATAATAGTATTAATCCATACAATAGACAGAGCTCCTAACCCTAATAGTGGAGGTTTAGTTGCTCATGGTTCAGAGAGAAAACAAGGATTCAGAAAAACTGTAAATTGCGGAATGAGGTAAAAGAGAAGAGAAAAGCCCAAAGGGCTGATTCTTTTCCCTTTTATATCTAATCATAATTAATGTGAAATATATTTCCTAAAACTAAATAATATCTTTTCCTATTTTAAAATAAAATAAAGTTTAATCAAAATTAATTAAATACATCTCGTGCAAGCCTTGTACAACGAATGGGGACCACATGATTTGCTAAAGGTGGCGCTAAACATGGAGAATCCAAGTTTGGCGCCGTTGAGGCCGCATGCAATCTTCAAGGTTCTCCTTAGCAGGCGCCAAACTTGAGGTATCTCAAGTTTGGCTTCAAATGAACGCCCTATACTTCCTGGAGTCTGTGAGTGTGGCGCGCCGTTGAGGCCAAAAGGAATGGGAGTTGTAGCACTTCCTGGCGCCAAACTTTGAGAATCCCAAGTTTGGCGCCGTTGAGGCTGAGTGTGCTGGAGAAGAAGTTTGCACTATTATACATCGTTAGAAAGATCTGGACGTTAGCTTTCTAATGCCACTAAAATCATGTCAATTGGACAATTATAGCTCAAGTTATTTCTGTTGGAGTGCAGGGAGGTTAGAGTTGACAGCATCATTCACTTTCTTCTCTTTTTCTACAGAAACTCCATCAAATCTATCTTAATGCTACCTGAAATAAATAGAATTTCACACAAATCAAAGTAGCATTCATAGTGGCTAGAAGATAATTAATTCTTGATTAAACTCAATAATTTGAATGCAGATTCACTCGGAAAAGATAGGAAAGATGCTCACGCATCACAAGACCAAACTTGAATTGTTGCTTGTCCTCAAGCAACCAAAACTAATACATGATTAAGATGTGAATTTGCATGAGAAGTAAGAGTTCAATTAGGCTCGTGTCTCTTCTTGAAGTGGGGTTTATCTATTTCAATACTGAATAGTTTTGGCATCTCACTCTCCTTTGAATCAGAGGAATGTCACTGTCATTCGGAATTAGAATCTGGATACTATTATGAATTCTCTAATCTTTATATTTCAGTTTAATCCTTGAACACAGCAAATTTCTTTTAATTCTTTTTTCTTTGGTGCTTTGCACCTTGAGTCTAGCCGTGACTTTAAATGTTTTGTCTCAAGCTTCACTTGACACAAAAACACCACAAGCACTTAACTGGGGAACTCTCTTGAAGTTCTGATTTTTCTTTCAGTTACTCCTAGACAGTGGTGCTCAAAACCTTTGGCATACTCCGTTAATTGTATTTGATCTCGACTCTTAGTGTTTTGTCTCAAGGATTACTTGACACAATCACACCATAAGCATATGACTAGAGAAACAACTCTTTGAGCTTTTAATCATGTATGACCTCCCTAGTCATTGATGCTCGGAGCCGTGGACCTTGCTTTTTATTTTTCTTTGTGCTGTTTCTTTTGCTTCAAGGATTAAGCCTTCACTAAATTAAGAGAATTCATAATAGTTCTCTAAATTCCTGTTCCTTATACATCAACATCCCTTGATTCAAATTCAATTATCCACGGTTCATGTCATGTATTCAGAATCACAAAAATAAATGGATAGATGGATATTATATTCTTTAACAAATTTTAATTATAAAACTAGTAGTCTACACATTTTTATTTAGTTAGATAAATTCTTATATCAAATTGTTTAATTATATGAATAGACTTTTATTAAAAATTTTAAAATTTTTTAAAGATTGTTATAT
>NC_029789.2:59945510-59946929 GCF_000816755.2 Arachis ipaensis | reverse complement strand
TTTGTATTAGATAGCGATGATTTATCTAACTTTATGTCACAATTTGATGCGAAAATTATTTTGTTTAATAAAATAAAAGATTAGAGATTAATTTGGTGATTAAAAATTTTTAAGAATTAAATGTATACATTTGGATTTTTGTTTTTTACGGTATTTTTTAATCTGGTAGGCTAAAGACTAATTCGTCGTGGATCGGAACTCCATTAAGTATTTGTCGCTGGCCAATGAATTGTTGCATACACAAAGCGAGATTCGAATCTCCGACACTTACTTAAACAAACTAATAAGCTAATCATTAGATCAACCCAACTTGGTTAGTATGCATTGGGATATTAATCTATACCGTTTATCTAGATCGATCAATTTTGTTCTCAATTGATTTTGAAAAATGTGATCTTTATACAATAAAATTTTCTAACATTTTTATCTTAATCGATCTCATCTACGTCTTGTATGGTATAAAATTATATTTATGAGATCAATTTATTAAAAAAAAATTGAGAAATTCTGATACATTTTCAAACTTTTTATTTTCCCAAAAACAAGTAGTAAAAAGATAGATATTTGCTGCTTAATTATTTAATTAATTTGATATTTAATTCGGATAAAACTCTTTCAATTTTGAAAATCACACTAACTGTTGGATATATAGTTGTTTGGCTTTTACATGCATGAAGTATATATCTTATTGCTTTTCTTCTAAGATTTGGCATTTTATATGAGTTAGTCAGTTTTTTTTTAAATAGATTAAAAACCAACCAAAACTAAATGGGTTCTATATCATATTGGCATATATATATATAGGGGTGGTGTTTCTTATATAAAAAATGAGAGAGTTTAATTATAGCCGTTAGAGCTAAATAAGTGACTAGGATTAAACTTTAAAGATTAGAGAAAAAATGGGTTAATGCTCAAATTCGTTCCTGAAAGATTACGTAATTTTCATTTTGGTCTCCGGATGATTTTTTTAATCAAATTAGTCCCTCAAAGATAAACTGTAAGTCAAATTAGTCCTTCCATCAGTTGGATGATGACGTGTCACGTTAAGTGTCACGTAGCATGATGACGTGGCACGCTACGTGGCAGGTCAGTGACACGTGGCATGCCACGTGTCACTTGACATGTAAAAAAGTTTTTTATTAGTCAAAATAGTTCTTGAAAGTCCAGATGTAAGTCATTTTCATCTCTCAAATTTTAAAAATTAGTCAAACTAGTCCTTATATAATTTTTTTATTTTTTCATAATATTAAATTTGAAATATTTGTTGATACTACTAATTTTAATAGAAATGTAATTGATAAACAAAACATTAGTGATTATATCTTTTCTTCTTAAAAATTTTTTCAATAAAATTATCTCTCTCCTTTAATTCTTCTCAAAATCTCTCTTATTCTTTTCTATTCTAAAATATTTTTCTTA
>NC_029789.2:59945095-59945404 GCF_000816755.2 Arachis ipaensis | reverse complement strand
AAAATAAAAAAATTATATAAGGACTAGTTTGACTAATTTTTAAAATTTGAGGGATGAAAATGACTTACGTCTGAACTTTCAAGGACTATTTTGACTAATAAAAAAATTTTTTACATGTCAAGTGACACGTGACATGCCACGTGGCACTTAACGTGACACGTCATCATCCAACTGACAGAAAGACTAATTTGACTTACAGTTTATCTTTCAGGGACTAATTTGATTAAAAAAAGCATTCGGGGACGAAAACGAAGATCGCGTGATTTTTCAGGGACGAATTTGAACATTAACCCGAGAAAGAATATGTAT
>NC_029789.2:59942475-59944818 GCF_000816755.2 Arachis ipaensis | reverse complement strand
TTAAATATTTTAATTATATTATTTAAAATATAATTTTGTCTTTTGATTTCCACCTCTTTTGAGGACTATCTCAACTTCACCACTAAACTCAATTCTAATTCTTCCATAGTTTTTTGTCATTTTCTCTTCCAGTTTGCTTATAATTTAATCACAGTAAGATCACATACATAACCAATTATTTTACATTCTTTTATTAAGATCATATATGTTTTTTAATAGGTAAACGAAGAATAAACGTACATCTTGTGAGTTATTCCAAATCTAAAATTTCTTTAGATAAGTAAAACAAGGTATAGCTATTTGATAACTCGTTTATTTAGGGGTATTATTATTCTAATAAGTGACTCATCAATTTTTTTTTTTTTTTAATTTATTAGGCATATTTTCAATGGACACACAAGAGACAATAGAATTGATATGACAACAGGAGTGCCAAATAAATTACATGATCCAGTAAACATAGTACAAGAATGAATTCTAGCTTGTGAGGATGAATTAAAGCATGTGATTGACATGGTATTTGATACATAGAAGGGAAAATTTTCTATACAAGATATACTCATCTTGTTGGATTTAGTGTATGCAAGTCGCCTGTTACAAAAGATAAGGAAGGGATTGTTAGTTGAAGAAAAAACTTGCCAAATACTAGAAATAGAAACTTAATAAGAGAAAGGTGCAATGCTTTAATAGCTTTTAAAAGAATGAAAGGAAAATTTGTAGTTAATAGATTTCATGAAAGTCATACATATGCAATAGCTACACATAAGAAAAGACCATTCTTACTATCAGCAAGGAATGTAAATATTATTCATAAAAACTTGTTGGTTTTATATTGCAAAGCAGATTTAGGGCTTGAAAAGTTCTATCCAGTGTATAAAGAGTAAGTTGGAGTTATGAGAACATAGGCGGTACAAAAAGAGATCTTTTAAATTATTCAAAGAATCTAAAACCCCTAGAGACTCTTATGAACATATTTGTATAGATAATGTGAAGAGAAAATATAAAAAGAATAATTCATTCCACTTTAACTTCCAAACTGACAGTGAAAAAAAGTTTAAATGTCTTTTGGGTAGATGGTCTCTGTAGAAAAAATTATGCTTTATTTGGAGATATTATTTTATTTGACACAAGATATAATATAAACAAGTATAGTATGATCTTTACACAATTCACTAGGGTAAATCATCATCAGCAAAGTATAACCTTTTGGAATTGCCTTCGTAGCTAATAAGAAATTTGATTCCTTTGTTTGGTTGTTTGAAATATTTCTTAAGATATGATCATAGCCATGAAAATTGCAATAGAACAAGTTTTTACGGCTCTTCTCATAGATTTTGCATGTGCCACATTTTAAAAAAAAATTCAGAAAAAGTCGGTGCTCATTTGAATGCCAATAATGAGTTAAACAATCTATTTAAGTCATGTGTTTGGAATTCAGAGTCACCGGAAGAAATTGAACTGCAATAGAAAAAATCTATCACTGATTTTGACTTGAAAGAAAATAGTTGGCTATCTCAAATGTAAGATATTTGAAGCAAATGAATACTAGCTTAATTTTAAGAACAACTTTAAGATCAAAGAGTGAAAATTCTTTCTTTGGTCATTTTTTTAATAAGAACCTTAGCCTAATAGAATTTTGGATGAAATTTGACTATGCAATAGAATCCCAAAGACAATAAATTATTTGTTGATCATAATATACTTCATTTTATGCCAGAATTAAAATTACATAGGAATATAGAAAAGCATAGCAGAAAGGTAGTCTATACCGACAAATACTTCTATATATTTTAAAATGAGTTAGAGTCCATGTGTAAATTATGGAGTTAAAGGAACAAGTAAAGATGATGGAAAGTTAATTCACCTAGATATAAACGTTTCTAAAATTAAATTTTACATATATTATTCATTTATTTATGGACCAGTCAGCTCCATACTATTCATATTAGTATGCATACTATAACATTAACATACAACAAAGAGAAAAATATAAGTTAATCTTTTGTGATCACCTAACAATAATTACAATAAATGCATGTTTCATACGCTTAGAAAGATTTATATATTATTTCAATTACAAAAACTCATGTAATACCTTTGAATTATGATAATATTTTTTTTTTTACTTGAATTATGATAATATACTAATGCAAATTATATAATTACTATGATAATTTTTTTTATACTTGAATTATGATAATATACTAATATGCAAATTATATAATTGAGAAGTTCTCAATTTGTTTCTTATTTTTATTTATTACTCTACCCATCGTCAATAAAAATAAATACTATTGGATGAAAAAAAAAATCATTTTATTTTTTTATTGAATAAAAACAGTC
>NC_029789.2:59922098-59942406 GCF_000816755.2 Arachis ipaensis | reverse complement strand
TAAAATTATATTTACTTATTTATTTATAACATTTACTTATATATGATAAAATAGTTGAAACGCACGTCATTTAAGTATTCTTCCTCCAAATCCCAGTAGGAACACCATAACATATTGGAGATGCCCGTCATAAAACGAAGCCTGCAGGCTTTACGTGCTTGGCCCATGAAAGCTCCAATTTTAGGTCGGTGACCACAGTTGATCGTAGGTGAATCAGTTTCTGCCGATTCTTGTACTTTCTTTTTTGCACCTTTTCCTCTTTGTTTTAGAACCCTTTAAGTTCATAGCCTCCAGTGGAAGATCATACCTTTGTCTCAACCACGCATCAAGCATAGCCATACTAAATTTATTGATTTACTGGCTCTCTATTAACAGAGTCATCAACTTCCATAAAGAATACAATGCAATTGAGTCTGAAACGTATCTCAAGTGGGGTAAAGACATATCTGATTCACTACAGTTACCTTTATTTATCGTTACTCACAAAGGCACGGCAGTGAATCAGATATGTCTTTACCCACTTGACATACGTTTCAGACTCAATTGCATCTCCAATTATTTCATAGATAACTCCTACCTCCATAGATGAATGAAATCGAATTGTAGTGCATAACAAAATACCACCAATTCACCAAATAGATTTGACTCAAAGTACAAGATAAATGATGTGACAAAGTCAAGCCTGAAGAGTGCTCTCTAGATACTGCAATATTTTCTATGGACTAAGATAACATTCTTCCAAGTGCCATGATGTAATTGTAGAATCAAATAGCAAAGCTCCCTTAGCAACTGATTTTATCATTTCAAGTCTCTCAAGTTCCTTAAGATCCTCTGAGAAATTAAATGGTGGGCTTCCTTAAGATCCTCAATATTTTCTATGGACTAAGATAACATTGTACTCTTTATGAAAGAGCTGAGAATGTAAATGGTGGGCTTCCTTTGCAAATGAAAGAGCCTAGCAAATAAATAAGAAAAAGAGATACTGTGAGCTGGGGAAAAATGTAAACCGATGCTATATATACTTAAAAAGAAGAATACAACATGTCCTTCATTGATTAGGTCAACTAAAAGTAACATTGTTAGCTCTTGTTACAATTTATGCATGGCCCTAACCCTAAAATGGGACAACCTACACCACCCCCTCCCCTTTCTATGTATTTTTTCTCCATCAGTAAAAAAATTAGTTATGCCTTATACTAGGTCAGAGAGAAATATCTTTATTTCTAACAAGTTAATGAAAAAAATTCAACCCATTGCAAACCAGCACGTATGGAATGAAATTAACTTGATATATATTCTTTCAAGAAGTCAATTTGAATTGGAAGAAGATAAGACACGTGTCCATAGACCTACAGCTACAAGACAAAGAATTTTGAAGTTAATAAAAAAACCTTGTTTTAAAATAATTAAGACGTGCTTGAATGAAAAGGTAGAAGCTAGAAGGAGGAAAGTAAAAATGCATTTGGACCTATATATAGATGTATTAAAATTTTTGAATTTTTGACTTTGATTTAGACCATTTCATGAAAGGGACCCTTGGAGCAACTGTTTAGTTTTCTCCATTTTACCTCACAGTCACAAATGTGGTGCTTGCCGTAGGTTAGACCACTTACATTACCCATTGAGTACAGCCTTTCCAGAAATCCTGTGTAACACAGGATGTTTGTGCACTGGACTGCCCTTTCTTAGACCATATCATGTCCAAATCCATTTTCAAGTTCATGTATGTTTTCACTATTAACCCAAGTCGGAGATAAAATATACACCAGTTTTGCAATCTCTTATTAAAATAGAACAATGAAGACAAGTATGACACATGTTTCAAATAGCACTTATCTATTACTTAAAAAATTTAAGGCAGCCAATGGGTAACACAAGAATTTAGATTGAATCAAAATCAATGATACTTACCTCTATTAACCGTCCATTTGCAACAAGCCTTGGGCAGTGGGCACAAATCATAGTAAATAACTAAATATAACCAGCAAGAAAAGTGGAATGATTTGAAACAGAAACCTAGGATAAGATTAAAAGAGAACAGAGTGATGATTTTGGATAAAAGAGCATGATAAAATCTGCCTGAAAAAGAACCTTACATTTGAAATCAGTTCCGGAGCAGCCTTTTGAACATCATCAGCTGTAATGTCATTTTGAAAAGGGTTTTCATTACAACAAGAGTTCTTATGAGAGCTAGAAAGTAAAAATGAGAAAATCTGCTGAAATCCTATTAATGATGAATGGTTTCGTTTAAGATAACGTGTCTAGGATTCAATATTTGAAAGTTCATTAAAGCGCTCTAATGAATTCTGGAATGCCTCACAAATAGGTGAAACACATAGGGCATGACTTAGCCTTCTACTTTCCCAAAGAAAAGTCAACCACGTCTCAATTGAGATATTCTTCCATTCAAACATTCTAGTCAGCAGCTTGTATGCATTACCGGAGAGTTCCATGAAACCCTGGGGATATGCCAATGAAAACCAAAATCTTGTCACTGAACATATTATGCAACAACTACAGCAACCAATATGACAAAAGAAGTAATCTGAACCTTCAGTTGCATTAAATCTATTATATTGCAGACTAGAATCATTCTACTGTCAGGCAGAGAACAGTCTCCATCCTCAAAGCAACCAAGAGGAGAAATATCCAACCATAGATCCAATGTAGCTTTGACATCTTCAAAGATTTGCTGGTTAATATACAAAACAAAGTAAGCTTACTAGCTTAGCAAAATAAGAAATTCAATAAGACAAAGTATATAATTGATTCTAAGACCATAATTTGAGGACAACATTCACCGACCGTGTCAATGCCCTTCCAAATATTAAAAGAAGAGAAATAAATAATAGTTTATGTTCTAGTACCTTTGAACTTGGTTCATGTAACGACCCAACTTCTAACACATCATGATCGTACCAAAAGTAAGGCGTTACTGACCTGTTTTCCTTTATTATCTATTTAATATTGAGCCTTTACGTCAATATCGTGTTTCAGTTTTTAAGAAAATTGCAGAAAATTTTGTTTTTAATTATTAAAATCATATATCAAAGATTTCCAAGAAATACTAGTCACATAGTTATTAATAATAATAAATATCATATAGAAGATAAAGGAATTTAAACGAAACTCAGATACAACTCATATCCCTCTCTATAAAATAAAAATCTTAATCAACAAAGGCGAGGGAACTCTATGAAAACAACATGAAATATAAGTAAAGTCCTACTAATCGTCCGCGGATTCAGACTGAGTTTTCGAACATGTATCACTGAAAGGGTGAAAAATTTTTGGGGTAAGAACAAACTACACGTTCTCAATAGGGAATGGGAATGCCGTAAAAGTATTGAATAAAATACAAATAGTTAACTCATATTCCAAAAACAGTTTTCTTTATTAAACCTTTAAAAATTTCTTAAGTCTTACTTAAAATAGGTTAAATCCCTTTTTTTAAATCATATTACTTAAATAAAATCTCAGCCATATTAACAATTTATCAGCCACAAACAGCATTCCTCAATCACTGCAATAACTAAGTAAATCAGCAACATAAGTAATATACCCAAATCCAATACACAAATATTACTCCTCAATACATTACTGAGTTCACAGCATCAACAAAATATCCAATCAAGCACACAAGCAAGTCACCAAGACAAATAGCACAAACACAGAAAAACAAGATAAGCAAACACAATCAAATACAAATGCACAAACATGGATGATGCATGTCTAGCCCTAATGCAGGCCATGAGCTTATGTGTCGGTTATCTACCCGCATCCCGACATTATCCATTCACGAATCCACGTTATTCCGGATATGATTTTCCAACTCGTGCACAAATAAATAGCTACCCTTCTGTGGCAGCCTCTGCTCTACTGTGGCAGACATAGAACTTTCTGGTCTACTGTGGCAGAAATCAAACAAATCATCACTTGATATCTTTCATCATAGACATATCTTTAACTAAATCATTATATTTTTATAAAAGTTCGGACATAACCTCCCCTAAAAATAGGACTTAACCACCCTTACGGGTTCCCTCTTTCTCAACAATCCGCCAGCCTTTTATTAGCAATTATCACAACAATGGATTCTCAATAAACATCTCATCGTAATTCAGTTTAACGACTAACATCCTTTCATCAAATAAAATCAGAATTTCCCTCAACCATTCTTTAAAAATAACCCAGTCCAACTTCAAAATTTCATAACTAATTTCCCTAAAAAAATCAGCCTTTAACCTCATACAGTTTCGTTCACTATCAAATTACTTATTCATTTTCAAAACTACTATTTTATCTTAAAATTCAGGTTTTAAGAAAAGTGATTTAGTAATCAAACTTCAAATTCTTTAACAGTTCTCAAACCTAAATCTAGTTAATTATAAACCCATATTAACAACCACCATAATGTCATCAAATGAACAATTCAATAGCAACCAACATGACATAATCAGCTAAAATCAGAATTTCCAGCAATTCTAAAATAATCAGAAAACCAGTAACAATCACAGCCTCAACCAAAGTAAATCTCACCAGTTAATTACTCACGACAACGAATCCAGTCAACATCACAGCCATAAACCCAAACTCAATTCACAACCGCATCCAACTTAACAAACATCACACTGCTCACAAATATTGTCAACACATACTTTAATTCTTGTTTTTTGAAGACATTACAATATTCATATAACTTTAAAATGACTTAATCATATTAAATATATTATCACAATTTGATAACTTACCTTTGTTATTTAACAATAGTTCACACTACCAGAGCAAGCAAGCACTCATCAGTTTAGTATAAAACTTCCTTATTATCACGTTTACATCACTAACTTCATAGTACATTCAACACACTCTTGCGGACTACAGCATTCCCATATCAACATGTTCTACCTTACTATCGTAAAATCAACAAGAGGCAAAATCAGTCACACATTTAATCCACAACCAAAATCCATACTTCATCTATTCGCAATAATCCAGTAAACTTTCCAGGCATTCAAAGTTTAAAATATTTAACTTAATAAAATATCCCCTACCTCCGAGTGTAGAAATTAGAAGAAATCCGAGACGGGTTGTGGCGGCAGTGGCTGAGCCAGCGTAAACAGTAGCAGAAACAGGGGCTGAGCAGAGGACAGTGACTCCAACAGTGGCATTTTCCGGCGTCAATGGCGGTGAGAAACAGTTACAACAGCGGCAGCTTCGTTCGTCACTTCTCCTCTCTCGCAGCTTCGGTCTCTCTCGCTTCCTCTGGGGCGCTTGCTTTCTCTCCCTCTGCGAACAGCGGCGGAACGGCCTTGATGGAAGGCAGAACGGCGACCGCCAAGCTGATAGCGGCAAGGCGCGGCGGCGACGACATCTTCCTCTCTTACTGGCTTGTGCGTCGCTCTCTCACTCCCTCTATGACGGCAAAGCGGCGGCGATTTTAAAATTTAATATATCATAAAATTTTATTTAATTATTTTTAATAAAATAATTTTTTTAAAATAAAATTTTTTACAAATATATTAAATTTAATTTTCAAAAAATTCGAGTCGTTAGCGTTCAGCTACTTGGGTACAAAGTGCCCACATGAAATGTTAATAAGCCACCAACAACTGATGCTCATTGGCATTTTTATCGGCACCCATCTCAAGAAACATCTCCTTCTATTTAAGAGGAATTGCCTCGAATAAGTAATTTATACATCAATAGTAAACAACAGTTTGCAAATAATAAAGGTTACCATGATAGTTATTGCTTCTGAGAAATATTGAATGCAGTCCCTAAGATCGCCAATACCACACATCATTAGTGTCTTTCCCTTTTTAACCAGAGTTTATGCCTTTTGAAAACAAGTATATCGTGTGTTGTATTTATCATTCAGGAGAAAATGTATAATTTTTCTTTGCATTTTCTGACAGAATTCTGGATATTTATGATAAAATAACTCATATGCTTGAAGTTCCTACAGTAAACAATCACAAAAGGTGCAAAAGCATTACATACATAGTAGCAAAAATTAATGAAATTCTATGCAAAGGAAATATCTGTTATCATACTGAACCTGCTCCAACATGATGCTGATGTTCCTCTTGGAAAACTTAGTGGAAGATGACAGCAAAGAGTACAAGGTAAGAGAATCAACTCCCTCATCTACCTGCTTAGCTTGTTGACATTCTATCTGCATGACCATATTAAAACTGAGTCAAAAGAAGTAAACATAAACACAAAACTGCATACTTGAAACTAAATGCTTTGAAACAACACCTGCACCCAAAGCTCCAAGACAGGAATAGGAGTTGGCAGATCCTGAACCATATTCTTGGTAGTGGACCAGTTTGTAAGTATCTTAATCACTTTCTTTCGGAACTTAAGACTGTTGACTTGATAAAGATGATTTAAGAGATCAACACTTCTTTCATAAGTCAATATTCCAAACTCTTTCAGATCCCCTTTTGTCAAAAAAGCACAATAACCTTTAATACAGGTCCAAGATTCTTTGCAACACAGGTTTAGAACCTTATAAGCCTGTAGCAAAATGTAATACATAGTATTTGAGCAACTTTAAGATATATCTCTTCCACATTTTCATTTGTTCTCCCATGATCTACATATTTGCACTTTTTTTCACAAAATCAACGCCAGTGGAAGGATATAGCAGCCCTACATTATTCTCGGAGTTTTTAAGCAATTTATGTATGATTTACTTGCAAACACAACCCTGCTCGTTTTTTCCGGGCTTAGCATTGGCTATGTAAAACATAGGCCAGGTTAATTTTTTGTGAAAAATTCATAAGTAACTATATGACAGATTATCAATGACATTATATAAAAGATGTCAACGGAAAAAAGGATATCAATACCTCATTTAGCTGCTTGTTTCTATACAAACCTCCATAAATATTTTTGAGAGCAACAGTCATGTAGATTATCCCTTTCCAATGAATCCATTTACTCGCCATCATCTGCTTAACTAATCTTGTGCTCTCCTGATATGTTGAAAACAAATAAATAAATTGTCAAAACACTAGATCTAATAACAATTTGTTTGGAAACTCAGGAAGCCATTTTTAAGTTGGGGAAAATTAGAACAAAAATTAGAAATAATAGGAGGACCTGGAGCTTAAGATTAGTTCTGATAGAAAGAGTGAAGGTTGCTAGAGCTACAGCAAGCAATGTGTTTCTGTTTTCTTCAAATTCTTCTGTGTTCTTTTCATATGTAAAGCTACAGGGGAAAGAAATTTAGAGGTTTATTCATTTATGATAACAATTTATAAAGAAGACCTCTTCAGCATTAACATGACAGGTGAAGATTCTAAATAAACTGCAGAAGTGAACAATTTTTTGAAGAAGACATGTTATGAGAGGAATAATAATTCCATTTTTCTTAAAACTGAATAGTGAAAGAGGACTGTGCTGTATTACAATGAAAACAAACAAGAACAGATTGATTGATAATATACACAAAGGACATAAAGTAAAATTAATTTTTCAAATATTTAACTGGATGTACTTTAGACTAGAAAGAAGAATTTGACATAAGATATAGAATGCATCTCGGACTGTGGGTAGCATTGTTATGGCAGAAGCATCATCCTCTTCAGTAACTAACTGCTTCCTTTCTGAATTAACTGAATTAGCAAGTGGACTGCATAGAAACTCCAATGCCTCTGAGTAAGATGACAGGTAAGTCATATAAGTCTCACAGCCAGAATCTATGGGCGAAAGCTAGTGCACTCTAGGCAAAGTAGGGAGTGCAGCACTCTTTAAAAGTTAACCTGCTATAAAAAATAATTAGGTAAATTAAATTTATTTATTATTGTTATTTTTTTTGTCATGGGCTGAACAAACAAACCGGCACTAACAAAAAAAACTAATTCGCTCGTTTAACACAGGACTATCTTTACACCAGAAAAGTACTCAGAAAAATTTGATCAACTTCCTCCGTTATTCTGTTATTGTTGATGTAATGTCTTCAAGCATTTTCACTGTTTTGTTTGCTAGCAGGTGCTTCCACTATTGTTCTGTCTAGCCACAGATTTTGATGCTCTTGAACCCACCCCATTCCACATCTACCATAAATGGACCTTCAAAACCCGAAAAATTGCTGCCATAGAAAAGGAAGACGCTGTCTGTCGCTGCTGCTGGTTGGCTAACTCCAAACGTAAAATTGATTTTATAGAAGAATTCGGTCTCCATGAAGGCGCCATGATTCAGATGACAACGCAATCAAAGCACAAAATACATGACAGTTACAACAAGTACATTATCTTTTATTTCAAATTATCCTCAATGTGTATGTAATAGAAAGAAAAATTAAAATACAATTATATTTAAACAATTATTTGTATTATTTTTATTAATTTATTCAAAAAATAATTAAATTTTGAATGTATTATTTATTTTAAATAAAGTCCAATAATTTTTTTTTTACAGACATGTTGTTTTTAATATTTATATACTATTTTTTTATTTTGAACTTCAACCCAATACTTGAGACTTACAAAAAAAAATCTAAAACTTATCAAAAAATGATTAATCTGATTAACAGGTTACCTTTTTAAATTCAGACCATTCAAATAAAATATAATAAATGAAGAGTTCAGATTTACGAATTCATAAGGTGTGCAGCACTCCATACTTAGTAAGGAGCGTTTAAGGATGAGCCGAATCTAACAGCAAAAGTGATGAAGTCTATATCATTTTTTGATTTTCCAGTAAAATTCTAGATATTTTTTTATTTTATTTTTCTTAAATTATACATTATACTGTGTATTTAAAAAGTTTCATCTTTTTAAAATAAGTGTGACATTATATACTCTTTTGGATACAAAGAGATAATGAAGTTGAAATGAGTAACAAAATTGATTATATAATAAGATACAAAATTTTAGAATTTCTAGTACAATTGACAAATTTTCAGTTTCAAAATAAATTTTTACTCCATTTTTTATCTTTTATTTGATTTTTTTAATTAATTATGATTGTAATAATTCATCACAAATTTGTGTTTTGTAGAGAAAATTTATGAATCATAAAATACAGAAGACTTAACTAAAAAATTTAAAAAATATTGATTAATCACAAAATAAAAAAGTATGAATGTGCTTTAATTATGTTGTAAAATACAAATTGAGACTATTTAAAATTATTTTTTTACCATTAATGTTAACTTAAATTATAATAAAGTAAAAAGTAAAAATTATATATAATAATTTAATTTAATTATTTATACTACCAAAATTATTCTTTATTATATTCCATTTATTTTTATTGATTTTTCAGTATTATATATAAATCATAAATTGTTATTCTATCTCAAATATTTTATAAATTCTTATATTACTCGTATATATTTTACTCTAGGAAGAAGGGACAAAATTACACCTAAAAGTTCACACGCTGGACACAAATACATTTCAATCATTTAATGAGTCACGCGTGCACAGTAATTATATACTCCGGCGGACACATTCACCCTTCCGGGCATCAGTATGTGGCGTCATTAGTTTGAGTGGACACATGGCTCTCTTTACTCCTTACTGTCACCTTTAGTTGAGTGAGCTGTCCATTTGGTGCCAACTCAAAAAAAATCTTTTATTTAATAATTAATTAAACAAAATTAAGGCTGAAACCCTTCGTTCTCTTTTATCTTCAGAAAAAAGATGCTCTATGTTGAAACCCTAACACAGAGACCAATAACTAAGAATATGGACTCACTTCAGGAAAAATCGAGCTCTTTATCCCTAAATTGTGGCAACGCTGTTGGTGGTAGATCTTCGTTATTGAGGAACAACAAGAAGAAGAAGTTTGACTATAACAATGGCAAGTGTTTGCACGGAATTGAAGCTGTGGTACTTAAGTCTGGAACAGAGTGGAATCCAGACAGATTGTTTCTGCGATGTCCTTTAAGGGAGGTAGGTTTCGAAATTGTGTTGCTTCTTGTTATTGGCGTTAGGTTTTCATCCATTTGTTTCCTTCTTCACCCCTCCTCCGATTGTTGTCTAAAATTTTCAAAGTGTTGAACATCGGTGTGAGTATTTTCTTTGGCTGGACGAAGTTGAAGGAAAAATAAAAAATGTGGAGATAGAGGTTGAATCTGAAGAAAGGTCATTGAAACAATCATACCAGAAGATGAACGAGCTTACAGAATGTGCCACAAAATTGGAAGAAGATGTGAAACAATTACAGAAGACAGTTAATCTGATTAGGGGTGAAATAAAGTGTATTAAGAATATGGTTATGGACATTTGTTTGGGGCTGGGATTTTGTGCATTATAAATTTTTAGGATATATGCTCAGAAGTGAGGATCATGTGTAATCATTTTCAAAGTTGCATTGAATAAATAGAAGAAAAAAAAGCTCTGTGTTCTTGTGAATTACATATTGTAATTGGTATAACATCAACCATTGACAACACAAAAAAATATAAACCTGTGTAAATTAGGGACAAAACAAGCAATTGTCAAATTCATGAGTACTGACTTGTGACTCATAATCAAGCTAACTCATTGTTATTATAAAGACAGATAATAATATCCAACAACTTCTTTTCAATTAGAAGTCTCTGCTTCATTGTAATAACAAAATAGTCAGAGTAGTGACTATAATTAAGTTTTCAAACAAGGGAGAAATATCTAATTAAGAGGCAAAGTGACAATGTATATAACATATCACATATTACCAGGTACCAAAAAAGATAAAAGTTTATGATGCTAAACAAAACAGCCTTATCCATCTAGTTGCTCAAATAGCCTAATAACCAAAAAATAAAACATGCACACATCCTGGGTCCTATGTCTTTGTTGCAGACCCTTGCATGGCCCCAACTCCACTTGGGCCACCTTGGTCAATTGGTGCAGCTGGGCCATTGGTTCTCCCAAGAACTCCTCTTGGGACCAATTTTGATGGTCTTGGGCCAGGCTTTGGTTATTGTCTCAAATTTGGGGTTGGCATAAACGGTTGAAGCCTCTCCCTCATTGATGGGCTTACAACATTCATGGTTTCAGTTGAGACCACAGGGTTAGATTTGGGTCTTGGAGCTGTAGCAACATTATTAGCGTTCTGTTGTTGGGGTGCATTAGTTGGAGGATTTTCTTGGGGGTGGTGGTGGTTGTGCAGGATTTTCAATTGCAGGAGCAGCTTCCTCTGCTTCCATAGTTGCTACCTCATCAGCCAGCTTTTTCTTTACAACTCCTACTATTATGGCCACTCTACAATATATAAATATTGTTTGTGTAAATATAACATTATGAGTGAGTTCTAGAAACAATACGTAAAACATGATATTCATACCTCACCACAGTAATTGCAAATTATTGTTCTATATCTCCTTTTAAGCTTATGTGGGTTGGGGTTTGGTCTTACCTCATTTCTCTCCTTTCTTCTCTTTTTTGTTGGTCTACCAATAGGTGTCTTATAATAAAGGGGCAGTGGAGGATATCCTTCAGCCTTATCCCAAAATTCTTTACTTGATACAGGGTTGATGTTATGTTGATATGCTGAGTTATATGCAGCCATTTTCAGCCAATTATGAATCTGATCTTCTGGCCTACGACTCCTCAGAGAAAGTGCTGCACAAGCATGTCTGCAAGGCAAGCCTGTGAGCTGCCAAAATCTACAGGTGCACCTTTGATTTTTCAAGTCCACAGTTACTTTAGTAGGATGCTTCTCAACCTCATATATTTTTCCATTGTCATCCCCTGCCCATGTGGGAGCCCATTTGTTGCTTTCTTCCTTCTCTCTCTCAAGCCTACTAAGCTGTCTTGGTGCAACCGAACCAACATAGCCACTAAGAGACTTTTTGTTCCTTGCCATAACCCTCATGATATGCACTCTGATTTCCTCTAACATTGTGATGATTGGCTTGCCTCTGTACTTGAGAATCTTTCCATTGAAGGTCTCACAGTTGTTGTTGGTCACATTGTCCACCTTCGGCCACTCACTAAAATGCGCCTTTGTCCAAGTCTTTGGGTCAAGCCTATCTTGGCAACATTGTTGATTCCCTTTAACATCATCATTGCAGCCTCAAAACTCATTAACAGTGGTGGCTCTACAACATTCCCAGACTGCTCCTTTCAACTGTTTATCCTTCCACCTTTTAGTGAAGTTATTCCAAATGTGCATTGCACAAAAACGATGATGCACTCCGGGCATAACTTGCTCCATGGCTGGTATGAGACCTTACAGTCACACAAACAACAACAATTAACAAGTTCAGTGAGCCAAATGAACCAGAAAACAACAACAATTAACAATTACCTTCTATTGGTCACTAATGAAGTTCCAACCATGCACCCTATAGTTCTCCAAAGTATGATGCAGGAGTTCTAGAAACCATCTCCAGTTATCTCTTGTCTCAGAGTCAACAACTGTATATGCAATGGGAAAGATTTGATTGTTAGCATCTTGTCCCACTGCTGTAAGCAACTGGCCACTGTAATACCCTTTTAGGAATGTACCATCCAGTCTAATAAATGGTCTGCAACCTTGTATGAATCCTTGTTTGCAAGAATCAAAATATATATAGAGTCTCTTGAAAATCGGGAGGGAATCAGGCATAGGGGTAGTGTCCATGTCAATAGTTGCTCCTGGGTTAGCTGTCAACAGGGCAAAAATGTAATCCCTCAACTCAGCATACTGCTCTCTCTCTGAATCCTCAATATTCTCCCTTGCCTTCTTCATTGCTCTCTGTATCTTCTTGTAGTTAATGGTTAGATTGAACTCCCTCCTAAATCATGCCTCAGCTTCAGCAGTTTTAAAGTCCATTTGGTCCCTCAACTTCTCCTCCAGCTGTTCAATAACTCACTTTTTATTAGCTAATTTATTGGTGTGGCTTCTTGCACAAACATGTTGGTTGACAAACGTCTTTACTTGAAAGCTCTTTGGTTCATTAGACCTTGAACAGTAGATAGTCCAAGGACAGTTGGCTTCACAACAAATTGTCTTACACTTCATAGGTTCTACTCGGCTAAACATGATACTCCTTCCAATTTGTATATTGAACTTCCTAACTGCTCTTTTGAATCGGTCCATAGTTTCGAATTCCATCCCCAGCTCTAAATGTACTGTGCCAAAAGTAGCATTCAGATTTCCTTGAGGCCAAACAGTGTGCTTTGCCTCATAGTCACTATCACAGTCTGATGAATAAGGGCTGTGTAGCTCCTCAGACTCATATTGATGGTAATCTGGGTTAGAGTCATCATCATCACACTCTGAAGACTCACTGGTTGTACGAGGGACAAATATTTTTTGAGCTTCACCTATGCCTCCTTGCACAAAGGTCTGTCCACTAGGAGCTGGCCTCTTGCAAGAATTTCTTCTGTTCTTTTGTTTTCCTCTTAATTCCTAGGTAGGGACCTCATTTTGTGCAAGGTTGGGTTATGGTTGAGTTTCAGCCTCAGAATGTGTTGGTGGTTCAGTTTATGTGGTTTGGGTTTGGGCCACAGGTGGTGTGTGTTGGGCTTGGACCACAGGTGCTGGATTAACTTGTTTGGGTTGGACTTGGACTATGGGTGAGATTGTTTTGGGTTGGGATTGGGCTTCAGTGGCTGTATTAGATTGTGTGGTTTTTTTTGTCTTTTCCCTTGGGTTGGTTCTTCTGGTTGAAGTTAAGGATGTCTGGGATGACTTCTGACCTACTGTTGTTGTTAGTTTTCTTGGCCTCAGAATCCTGGCTAGTTTTAGAGTCCTTTGTGCCTTCTTCTTTGTCCTTCCACTGGGTGAAATTACAGTATTTGCATTTACATTGGATGGTTCTGTTTCAGAGGTAGGCATCTCTTCTGCATCTACGTCAACCACCTCAACCTCAGTTGGAATATCTACCGTATGCTCCCAATACACATGTACAACCCTATCATCATTTCTAATTGCATCCTCATACATGTTCACCACATCCCTATCAAGCCTAAGTAGTTTAAGAGCAACACCACCCCGGGCATCAGGCTTTCCTTAGTAAAAACCCTTCCAATGAATATATCTCAAATCCTTGAATAACCTCTCCATGAAAAAAAGATTTAGCGTATCCACATTGACTCTCGGTATTAAGGACACTTGACCACCACTGTATACTGTAACTCCTTTTGAATTTTTCTCCAACCTCCCCCTATGGTAATACACGAGCGTGATGTGACTTGACATCTACGAAGAAAACAAAACCCTCATAATCACTACTAAACCCAGAAAACCATCATTTTTTTGGACAATCACTAACTAGTAACTAAACAAAGATCTAATAGCATGTTCGATCATAATCGGTATAGTCAGAAGTTCAAAAGATATTACCTTTAGATCGTCGCTGACACCAGTGTGTGATCGTCGCTGTGGTGGTGTGGGTTGTCTTCTTCGAGTAAACTAGCAAAGTATTCCTCCAACAATCAAGTGAGTGACGACTTCAGAGTAATGCCATTGCCTCTCTACTAGGGCTCTCTAACTCTCTCAACGTGCAAACTATCTTACATTGAAGGTTCATAATTCAATTAAGGGAGGGTTTCAGCCTTAATTTTGTTTAATTAATCATTAAAATAAAAGATTTTTCTAAGTTAGCACTAAATGGATAGGTCACTCAACTAAAGGTGCCAGCAAGGAGTAAAGAGAGCCACATGTCAACTCAAACTAACGATGCCACACGCTGATGGCCGGAAGGGTGAATGTGTCCGCCGGAGTGTATAATTACTATGCACGTGTGACTTATTAAATAATTGAAATGTATTCGTGTCTAGAGTGTGAAATTTCAGGTGTAATTTTGTCCCTTCTTCCTTTACTCTTACTCTAGCCCTAAGTTCCGTAATGATCTAATATGTTACTCCCTGACCAGTCACTCAGTTACACGTATCCTGTCACTCACCCTTTTCTCACTACTCCACGTTACTCATTTTTCACCACTTGCACAATACATGTTCTCCACAGTTTCTGAAATGAAACATAAGCATAGAAAGCAAAAGGGAAAGACAAAAAAGGGGGTTCGGAGGGAAGGGAAGAAAGGGAGGAGGAAGGAATGGCGCAGGCTAGAGCCTCGCCGCCATTGTCGTTGCCATTGTTGCACGAGGGAAGAGAAAGGCTCGCAGTGGAGTGAGAGAGAAAGCTAAGCGCGACAGAGAGAAAGCTGCTATCGAAGCCACCAAGCTGTCACCGTCGTTGGATCCACGACCGCCGCTGAGGGTTCCGTCGCTGTCGTTTCAGCGCCGCCGTCGTGGGTAGTGTGGCCGTCGCTATCAAAACCTAGCCATCGCAATCATGCCCGTCACTGGAAGCAAATAGAGTCACCGCTGTCCGCCACTAGAAGGAGATCTCATCGCTGTTGGAAGCAGTTAGAGTCGTCGCTGCTGTTGCACCAGTTGTCGCTGCCATTGAAGGAGTCAACGCCGCCAAACACTATCGTAACCGCTAGGGCTTGCTATCAGAGATTTGACCGTCACCATTTTGTTTGAACTACTACCCTCGCCAAACAGAATCGAGAAGGGGGAGCTTCGCTGGAGTTTATCGCAGAGCCGCCATCACCTTCCATAGCTGCTTTCATCGCCATACCTCTGCCACTGGGAGCCAACACTGGAGCTGTTGCTAATAGTTACAGTCTGACATTTTCTTTGATTTGGTTTACACATTTTATTGTCATTTCTATGCTTGTTCTAACATTTTCTTTGATTCGGGTTCATTTACACATTTTATTGTCATTTCTAAGCTTGTTCTGAATTGATTCTGGTATATACCTTGTCTTGAAATTTCTAGGGCTGTAATTTCTTTTAATTTCCATCCAATTTGAATCTTCTATTTTGCTGCAACCATGATTACTGCTGTGAGAGCTAACATTGCTGTCGTTCCGGTTGCATGGGAGTTGCCACTGCTGACATGAAACTAAAAGGGAAGGGACTTGTCATGTTTAATCTATGTGAACTCGGTTAATTAAGGTAAGGGGTTCGTTTTAAGATTATAAATTTTTAATTCATGGATGCTCAAAAGTTTAATGAGTAATTACAAATAATTTATTAATGTTTAGATTGGTTGAATAATAAATTTGTGTTGGATTTGTGACTGTGAAAATAATTGAATTTAATAAAATATGTGTTTGGTTCTGAAAGTTTGAAAATGCTAAAAATTATGATTTCTAGCTGATTGTGATGAGAATAGTATATTGATCAGAATTGTGTGGGATGGATGAAATTGCTGGCTTGACTGATTTATTAATTAATTTGGTTGATTCTGAAATGAGTGCTGGTTTGGATTGAGATAAGTTAAGGAATGATGAAAGAGAAGGAGTCCGTAAGGGTGGTGAAGTCTAATTTTTAGGGGAAGTTCTGTCCAAATTTTAGTAAAAATGTACAAAAAGTGATTTTATTTTAGAAATCTAATTTATATATATTAAGAAACGAACTTTGTACTAGAAATCCGATTTACAACTTACAAGCTTATTTTGAGAAGTGATTCTATGTTGAGAAAAGATTTGGTTTACATATTTATACACATCAAGAAAATGGTTTAATATTTGAAAGTTTGATTTATACTTCTAAAGTAAGGAATGATTTGGGTTTACAACCGTTGGAAATAGTTTCAGAAAATGTTGGTGATGGATAGATTTTTGTCGATCTAGATTTTATCAACAAAGATCATGTCATAGTATAGTCCTAAACCGACAAATAACCACTCTATCAAATTTTAATATGATTGTCACAAATTCAACCCCAGTAAAAAGTAACCGAGAGTATTAGTCTCGGGTCATCCTCAAGAGAATGAGTAAGCATGTGCATCAAGATTGGTTAGAATTCCAGTGTTGAAAGATATATGAGCAGGAATTTAAACTAACGCAGCTTATCATGCAAGAAACTTAAAGTGCAAGAAACTAAATCAAAGCAATCAAAGTAAGGTATAAGTAAGTGCAATTTAACAAGATAATATATAAATCTATTTCTATTCTAGAACTAAGTAAACAACTAAACTAACTATAACAAGAGTCAAGTAATCGGGATTTTTGGGTTTCAAGTATGAGTTATAAAAAGGACTCTTGGCTAAGGCATAGGAGTTGGGATCACCATCCTTGTCTAACAACCATATATTGACAATTATGAGGAACCAAGCCCATCAAATCCACTTCTACAAGTGAAGTATGTCAAATAGGCTTGATCAAATTCAACTCATAAGTCCCAATCTAACTACTAATTGGCTTAGTGATGCCAGGGCATCTTGGCTAGTTCCACAAGCCATTTTAAGTATGTTTTAGGTTAGTTTCATGCATTTTCATATGTAATAAGCAAGCAATTGGATGAGTTATGCATTCATGTCTTGATTATTATGAATTCTAAACAATTTCATGAGAATAATGCAAAGATTAAATGATGTAATAAATGATGCATTATTTTATGCTTAGAGTAAGGCTTTGATGCAAAATTGTTTGATTGATTTCAGGTAAGAAGAAGCAGAGAAGAGCCACGTTAGTGCCACTAACGTGAGCCATTAACGTGGAAAAGTGGGAGCTTGTGGCGTTAGTGGTGGCGTTGATACCACTAACGTCCTCGAGGCAGGAAAGAGCCACGTTAGTGCCACTAACGTGAGCCATTAACGTTGAAGAGGGGCAGGTTGTGGCGTTAGTGGTGGCGTTGATACCACTAACGTCCTCGATGGTTAATGCAAAGTCAAGGAAAGCCACGTTAGTGGCTACGTTAATGCCACCAACGTGGGCATTCACGTGGAAGAAGGCAGGCCTGGCGTTAGTGGTGGCGTTAATGCCATTAACGCCAGCGATGGTGAAGATTGAGTGACGTTAGTGCCACGTTAGTGCTATTAACGCCACCATTAACGTGGGCTTAGGCAAGGTGTGGCATTAGTGGCCATGTTAGTGCCACTGATGCTAGGAGTAATGTGAATTCAAGGGGTTTTGGGGACGTTAGTGACCACGTTGGTGTCACTAATGTCTTCGAGCCATGAAAATACACATCACGTTACTCACACTAATGGCCTAACTAACGTGACTACTGCCTAACTTAAACTCCTCCAGCAAGCTGAGCAAAGCCCAATGAGTTTGTTAACTGCTTCAACCAAGGCCAAGGGCCCACATCCAGATACTTGCAGATTCAAATGAAGATTAGAGAAGTAGTATATATAGGAGTAGTTTTGAACTAGAAAAGGAATTGGAACCTGGAAAGGATATAGGATTGTAAACACTCACCATTTACTCTTCTCTGTAATTAGTTTGTTTCAAGATGCACTTTACATTTTCAATTTCATCCAGAGCCATGATCAACTAACCCCACTTCATTGGGGAGGGAGCTCTATTGTAATTCAATGGAACAATTATAGTTCTTATTATTCTTCTTCTTTTCATTCTCTTTGATTTGCTTGAAAGCTTTTGATCTTCATCGAATTGAGCAATTGTCTCGGAAGAGAAATTGTTCATACTTGGATTTCCTCAGAACCTTGGAAGAGGAATAAAAAAATTATGCTAGAAATGCTTTCTCATGTTAGAATAGATTGGGGGTTGGACGGATATAGTGACATAATCCTCCCGATGCTTTGATCTAGAAAAACATGTGGTATAATCAGTGATCGCACTTCATCTCTTTCTATGAGAAATTAGATCAAGGAATTGGCAATTGTTCAAGTTTAGAGAGATTGAATTGCCAAGGAATTGGAATTCAATCACCTAAGATTGCCAAGAGATCATTGAGTTACATGGATTGAGGAAGAGATGATAATGAACTTAATCCGGAGAATGCAACATCTCCTAAACCCAATGAGCTTCCCCATTCTTATCTTCCTATTTTCTATATTTTGTTTACTTTAATGCTCATCACCCCTATTCCCATTTACTTTTCTGTAATTTACTTTCTATGATTTACTTTCTGCAATTTACATTCAGTTATTTACTTTTCCGTCATTTACATTTCTTGCTATTTACGTTTTTTGCCATTTAATTTCTGCAATTCTCAATTCAATTCTGTTTAGTTCAACTAGACCATTCCTCTTATTAAAGTTGCTCAACCAATCAATCCCTATGGGTTTCGACCTCACTCTATTGTGAGTTTTTACTTGACGACAAATTCGGTATACTTGCCGAAGGAAATTTGTTGAGAGACAGATTTCCCGTTATCAAGTTTATGGCGCTGGTGCTGGGATTGATTTTACATTGACAATGATTAAATCAGAGGATAACTAGATTGAACACTTTTCTTTTCTTTTGTTGTTTAGTTCATTTCAGTTTGTTTACTTTCATTTTCATCAACTTCAATTACTTTTCATTGTTGTTTACATACTTGCACACTAATCCACTAACTGTTTGACAAATTGCACCAATCACTCTAACCATAACTCTTAACAAGAGTGATTCCTTCACTTGTTTTCCTGTGTTTGCTTTACTGTGTATATGACAGGTAGAAGAAGAGGAGCTACAACCTCTTTTGAATCTGATCCTAAGAGGAGCTTCCTTATTTTAAGGAGGGAAGCAAGAGGTAAAGGAATAGTTGGCGAGGAAGAGGTGGAAGAAGATCTAGACATTACCATGGAGGAAGAAGTACACAATCATGTTAGAGAGGGTGCTGGCAATCATGTTGGGTAGGAGAGAAGAGTTTTAGGCTCTTTCATCAACCCAAACCCAGCAAATTGTGGTAGTAGCATCCTGAAACCAACCATTCATGCCAACAACTTTGAGCTAAAACCTCAACACATCACCCTGGTTCAAAACAATTGTTCATTCGGAGGAAGTGCCCAGGAAGATCCCAACCAACATCTAACTACATTCCTGAGAATATGTGACAATGTGAAAGCCAATGGTGTTTATCCTAACACCTATAGACTGCTCTTATTCCCCTTTTCTCTTAGGGACAAAGCATCTAAGTAGCTTGAATCCTTTCCAAAGAAGAGTCTTACCACCTGAGAGGATGTTGTCAACAAGTTTCTAACAAAGTTTTACCCTCCACTGAGGATAATCAAGTTGAGAACTGGTGCACAAAATTCTGATCATCAATGGCGCCAACAACTTGGTACGCACAATTGTAATCTCAACTCTTTGTCACAACTCCGCACAACTAACCAGCAAGTGCACTGGGTCGTCCAAGTAATAAACCTTACGTGAGTAAGGGTCGATCCCACGGAGACTGTCGGTTTGAAGCAAGCTATGGTCACCTTGTAAATCTCAGTTAGGTGGATTCAAATGGTTATGGAGAATTGATAATTAAAAGATGAATAAAACATAAAGTAAAGATAGAGATACTTATGTAATTCATTGGTAGGAATTTCAGATAAGCGTATGAAGATGCTTTGTTCCTCTTGAACCTCTTCTTTCCTATTGCCTTCTTCCAATCATTCATACTCCTTTCCATGGCAAGCT
>NC_029789.2:59908589-59922054 GCF_000816755.2 Arachis ipaensis | reverse complement strand
CCGCACGGCTAATCATCTGTTGGTTCTCGATCATGTTGGAATAGGATCCATTGATCCTTTTGCGTCTGTCACACACCCAACACTCGCGAGTTTGAAGCTCGTCACAGTCATCCCTTCCTAGATCCTACTCAGAATACCACAGATAAAGTTTAGATGTTCCGGATCTCAGGAATGGCCGCCAATAATTCTAGCCTATACCACGAAGGTTCCAATCTTAGATTAGAAACCCAAGAGATACACATTCAAGCTTGTTTGCATGTAGAACGGAAGCGGTTGTCAGTCACGCGTTCATAGGTGAGAATGGTGATGAGTGTCACATAATCATCACATTCATCATGTTCTTGGGTGCGAATGAATATCTTGGAGAAGAAATAGACTTGAGTTGAATAGAAAAACAACAGTACTTGTATTAATTCATGAAGAACAGCAGAGCTCCACACCTTAATCTATGGTGTGTAGAAACTCCACCATTGAAAATACATAAGAACAAGGTCTAGGCATGGCTGAGAGGCCAGCCTCCAAAACGTGATCAAAGGATCAAAAGATAATCCAAAGATGAAAATACAATAGCAAAAGGTCCTATTTATAGAAAACTAGTAGCCTAGGGTTACAGAAATGAGTAATTAATGCATAAATCTTCTTCCGGGCACACTTGGTGTGTGCTTGGGCTGAGCATTGAAGCTCCCATGTATAGAGACTTTTCTTGGAGTTAAACGCCAGCTTTTGTGTCAGTTTGGGCGTTTAACTCCAGCTTTTGTGCCAGTTCTGGCGTTAAACGCCAAAATTCTTGAGCTGACTTGGCACGCCTTTTTAGACCATCAAATCTCGGGCAAAGTATAGACTATTATATATTTCTGGAAAGCCCAGGATGTCTACTTTCCAACGCAATTGAGAGCGCGCCAATTGGGCTTCTGTAGCTCCAGAAAATCCACTTCGAGTGCAGGGAGGTCAGAATCCAACAGCATCTGCAGTCCTTTTTCAGCATCTGAATCAGATTTTTGCTCAGGTCCCTCAATTTCAGCCAGAAAATACCTGAAATCACAGAAAAATATACAAACTCATAGTAAAGTCCAGAAGAGTGATTTTTACTTAAAAACTAATAAAAATATAATAAAAACTAACTAAAAATAATGCCAAAAAGCGTATAAATTATCCGCTCATCACAACACCAAACTTAAATTGTTGCTTGTCCCCAAGCAACTAAAAATCAAATAGGATAAAAAGAAGAGAATATACAATGAATTCTAAAAACATCTATGAAGATCAGTATTAATTAGATGAATTCCAAATAGTGTTATTGATTCTCCTAGTAAAGTATGTTGATTCTTGAACACAGCTACTTTATGAGTCTTGGCCGTGACTCTAAGCATTTTGTTTTCCAGTATTACCACCGGATACATAAATGCCACAGACACATAACTGGGTGAACCTTTTCAGATTGTGACTCAGCTTTGCTAGAGTCTCCAATTAGAGGTGTCCAGAGCTCTTAAGCACACTCTTTTTGCTTTGGACCATGACTTTAACTGCTCAGTCTCAAGTTTTCACTTGACACCTTCACGCCACAAGCACATGGTTAGGGACAGCTTGGTTTAGCCGCTTAGGCCAGGATTTTATTCCTGTGGGCCCTCCTATCCACTGATGCTCAAAGCCTTGGATCCTTTTTATCACCCTTGCCTTTTGGTTTAAAGGGGTATTGGCTTTTTCTGCTTGCTTTTATTTTTCTTTCTCTTTCTTTTATTATTATTATTATTATTATTTTTCCTGCAAGCTTTTCACTGCTTTTTCTTGCTTTAAGAATCAATTTTATGATTTTTCAGATTATCAAATAACATTTCTCCTTTTTCTATCATTCTTTCAAGAGCTAACAATTTTAACATTCATGAATCAACAATATCAAAAATATGCACTGTTCAAGCATTCATTTAGAAAGACAAAAGTATTGCCACCACATCAGAATAATTAAACTGTTTTAAAATTTAAAATTCATGCACTTCTTTTCCTTTTCAATTAAAACACTCTTTATTTAAGAAAGGTGATCCAACCGAATTACAGAGTTGACAAATGAGATGAGGGAAGGCTAACCTTGCCAAAGTAGAGGACTTTTCTGCCACCTTGTAGAGTTCTTGGGATATAACCTCATGAACTTCTACTTCCTCTCCAATCATGATGCTATGAATCATGATAGCCCGGTCTATAGTAACTTCAGACCGGTTGCTAGTGGGAATGATCGAGCGTTGGATGAACTCCAACCATCCCCTAGCCACGGGCTTGAGGTCATGCCTTCTTAGTTGAACCGGCTTCCCTCTTGAATCTCTCTTCCATTGGGCGCCCTCTTCACAGATGTCCATGAGGACTTGGTCCAACCTTTGATCAAAGTTGACCCTTCTAGTGTAGGGGTGTGCATCTCCTTGCATCATGGGCAAGTTGAATGCCAACCTTGCATTTTCCGGACTAAAATCTAAGTATTTCCCTCGGACCATTGTAAGCCAATTCTTAGGGTCCGGGTTCACACTTTGATCATGGTACTTGGTGATCCATGCATTGGCATAGAACTCTTGAACCATTAAGATCCCGACTTGTTGAATGGGGTTGGTGAGAACTTCCCAACCTCTTCTTCGGATCTCATGTCAGATCTCCGGATATTCGCCCTTTTTGAGTTTAAAAGGGATCTCGGGGATCACCTTCTTCTTGGCCATAACTTCATAGAAGTGGTCTTGATGTACCCTTGAGAGGAATCTCTCCATCTCCCATGACTCGGAGGTGGAAGCTTTTGCCTTCCCTTTCCTCTTTCTAGAGGTTTCTCCGGCCTTTGGTGCCATAAATGGTTATAAAAAAACAAAAAGCTTTAGCTTTTACAACACCAAACTTAGAAGGTTTGCTCGTCATCGAGCAAAAGAAGAAAGAAGAGAGTAGAAGAAGAAGAAATAGAGGAGATGGAGGGGGCTTTGTGTTTCGGCCAAGGGGGAGAAGTAGTGGTTAGGTTGTGTGAAAATGAAGGAGTGAAGATGGGTTTATATAGGAGGGGAGAGGGGGTTATGGTTCGGCTATGTATGGGTGGATTTGGGAGGGAAAGTGGTTTGAATTTGAATGGTGAGGTAGGTGGGGTTTTATGATGGATGTTTGTGGATTGGTGAAGAGATTATGGAGAAGAGGGTAGGATTTGATAGGTGAGGGGTTTTTGGGGAAGAGGTATTGAGGTGATTGGTGAATGGGTGAGGAAGAGAGAGAGAGAGGTAGGGTAGGTGGGGATCCTATGGGGTCCACAGATCCTGAGGTGTTAAGGATATCTCATCCCTGTACCAAGTGGCATGCAAAAATGCCCCTTTCTGCGTGCCCATTTCTGGCGTTTAACGCCAGCTTCTTGCCCTTTTTTGGCGTTAAACGCCAGTCTGGTGCCCATTTCTGGCGTTAAACGCCCAGAATGGTGCCAGACTGGGCGTTTAACGCCCATTCTGCTACCCTTACTAGCGTTTAAATGCCAGTAAGTTTCTCCTCCAGGGTGTTCTGTTTTTAATACTATTTTTCCTTCTGTTTTTGCTCTTTCAATTGTTTTTGTGACTTCAAATGATCATCAACCTACAGTAAACATAAAATAACAAAAGAAAATAGAAATTTAACATAGATAATTAAAGATTGGGTTGCCTCCCAACAAGTGCTTCTTTAATGTCAATAGCTTGACAGTGGGCTCTCATGGAGCCTCACAGATGTTCAGAGCAATGTTGGAACCTCCCAACACTAAACTTAGAGTTTGAATGTGGGGGTTCAACACCAAACTTAAAGTTTGGTTGTGGCCTCCCAACACCAAACTTAGAGTTTGACTGTGGGGGCTCTGTTTGACTCTGTATTGAGAGAAGCTCTTCATGCTTCCTCTCCATCGTTACAGAGGGATATCCTTGAGCTTTAAACACAAGGGACTCTTCATTTACTTGAATGATCAATTCTCCTCTGTCAACATTAATCACAGCTTTTGCTGTGGCTAGGAAGGGTCTGCCAAGGATGATGGATTCATCCCTACACTTCCCAATCTCTAGGATTATAAAGTCAGCAGGGATGTAGTGGCCTTCAACCTTTACCAAGACATCCTCTACAAGTCCATAAGCCTATTTCTTTGAATTGTCTGCCATCTCTAGTGAGATTCTAGCAGCTTGTACCTCAATGATCCCTAGCTTCTCCATTATAAAGAGAGGCATAAGGTTTATACTTGACCCCAGGTCACACAGAGCCTTCTCAAAGGTCATGGTGCCTATGGTACAAGGGATTGAGAATTTTCCAGGGTCTTATCTCTTCAGAGGTAATTTCTGCCTAGTCAAGTCATCCAGTTCTTTGATGAGCAATGGAGGTTCATCCTCCCAAGTCTCATTACCAAACAACTTGGCATTTAGCTTCATGATTGCTCCAAGGTACTTAGCAACTTGCTCTTCAGTAACATCTTCATCCTCTTCAGAGGAAGAATACTCATCAGAGCTCATGAATGGCAGAAGTAAATTCAATGGAATCTCTATGGTCTTTGTGTGAGCCTCAGATTCCCATGGTTCCTCATCAGGGAACTCCATAGAGGCCAGTGGACGTCCATTGAGGTCTTCCTCAGTGGAGATCACTGCCTCTTCCTCCTCTCCAGGTTCGGCAGTGTGGGTTGTGGTTATGGCCTTGCACTCTCTTTTTGGATTCTCTTCTGTATTGCTTGGGAGAGTACTAGGAGGGAGTTCAGTAATTTTCTTACTCAGCTGACCTACTTGTGCCTCCAAATTTCTAATGGAGGATCTTATTTCAGTCATGAAACTTTGAGTGGTTTTGATTAGATCAGAGACAATGGTTGCTAAGTCAGAGTGGCTCTGCTTAGAATTCTCTGTCTGTTGCTGAGAAGATGATGGAAAAGGCTTGCTATTGCTAAACCTGTTTCTTCCACCATTATTGTTGTTGAAACCTTGTTGAGGTCTCTGTTGATCCTTCCATGAGAGATTTGGATGATTTCTCCATGAAGGATTATAGGTGTTTCCATAGGGTTCTCCCATGTAATTCACCTCTTCCATTGCTGGGTTCTCAGGATCATAAGCTTCTTCTTCAGAGGAAGCTTCCTTAGTACTGCCTGTTGCTGCTTGCATTCCAGACAGACTTTGAGAAATCATATTGACTTGTTGAGTCAATATCTTATTCTGAGCCAATATGGCATTTAGAGTATCAATCTCAAGAACTCCTTTCTTCTGAGTTGTCCCACTATTCACAGGATTCCTTTCAGAAGTGTACATGAATTGGTTATTTGCAACCATTTCAATGAGTTCCTGAGCTTTTGCAGGCGTCTTCTTCAGATGAAGAGATCCTTCAGCAGAGCTATCCAATGACATCTTGGATAGTTCAGACAGACCATCATAGAATATACCTATGATACTCCATTCTGAAAGCATGTCAGAAGGACACCTTCTGATCAATTGCTTGTTTCTTTTCCAAGCTTCATAGAGGGATTCACCTTCCTTTTGTCTGAAGGTTTAGACTTCCACTCTAAGCTTACTCAATTTTTGAGGTGGAAAGAACTTTGCCAAGAAGGCATTGACTAGCTTTTCCCAAGAGTTCAGGCTTTCTTTAGGTTGTGAATCCAACCATGTCCTAGCTCTGTCTCTTACAACAAAAGGGAAGAGCATAAGTCTGTAGACTTCAGGGTCAACCCCATTGGTCTTGACAGTGTCACAGATTTGCAAGAATTCAGCTAAGAACTGATGAGGATCTTCCAATGGAAGTCCATGAAACTTGCAATTCTGTTGCATTAGAGAAACTAATTGAGGCTTAAGCTCAAAGTTGTTTGCTCCAATGGCAGGGATTGAGATGCTTCTCCCATAGAAGTCGGGAGTTGGTGTAGTAAAGTCACCCAGCACCTTCCTTGCATTGTTGGCATTGTTGTTTTTGGCTGCCATGGCTTTTTCCTCCTTGAAGAGCTCTGTTAGGCCCTCTATAGAGAGTTGTGCTTTAGCTTTCTCTTCAAGGTCCTTTCAGGTTCAGGATAAGCTTGAATAAGTATGCCTTTTATCTTTACTCCTGCTCATATGAAAGAGAAGAGAACAAAAAAGTAGGGAATCCTCTATGTCACAGTATAGAGATTCCTTGAGGTGTCAGAGGAAAAAAAGAATAGAAGGAGGAGGTAGATAGAAGAGAATTCGAACTTATCAAGAGGGATAGAGTTTGAATTGCACCTTGAGGAGGAGTGTTAGTCCCTTAAATAGAAGGATGTGAGAAGAGGGGAAGAATTTTCAAAAATAAATTAAAAAGATTTTGAAATAATAAAAGAAATTTGAAAATTTGATTGAGATTTTCGAAAATTAAGATTAGGAAAGAAATTAAGTGATTTTTGAAAAAGATTTTGAAATTAGAAATAAAAAAGATATGATTGAGAGTTAATTTTGAAAAAGATGTGATTGAAAAGATATGATTGAGAAGATATGATTGAAAATCAATTTTAAAAAAAGAGAAAGTTTTAAAATTAAAGTTGATTACTTGACTAACAAGAAATTAAAAGATATGATTCTTAAAATTTAAAATTTGATCCCTTTTTAATAGGCAAGTAACAACTTGAAAATTTTGAAGTAAATTATTAATAGTAGCAAGGATTTTCGAAAATAATAAAAAATAGAAAGAAATTGATTTTGAAGAGATATGATTGAAAAGATATGATTTGAAAAAGATTTGATTTTGAAAAATTATGAAAATTTGAAAAAGATTTGAATTAAAAACAAAATCTTCCCTCTAGTGTCCTTCTGGCGTTAAACGCCCAGCCAGGTACCCTAGCTGGCGTTTAAACGCCAGTTTTCCTTCTTCACGGGGCATTTTGAACACCTAGCTTTTTCTGTTTGATTCCTCTGCTGAATGTTCTGAATCTTCAATTCTCTGTATTATTGACTTGAAAAGACATAGTTTTAAAATTTTTTTTTGAATTTTTCAATGATGAGAAACAATCAAAATACAACTAATCTTAGGAAACTCAAATCAAACAAACAATGCATGCAGGACACCAAACTTAAAAAAATTTTCATATAAGAGACACTAACAAATTGAGAATGCATATGAGAAACAACAAAACACATAAAACAAGAGAATTTAAAGATCAGAGCAGGGAAATCATCAAGAACAACTTGAAGATTAATGAAGAACATAATGCATGTAATTTTCGAAAATTAGAGGCATGCAATTGACACCAAACTTAAAATTAGACACTAGACTCAAACAAGAAACATAAAATATTTTTTATTTTTATGATTTTATAAAAAAAATTTTTGTGGTTTTTCGAAAATTGAGTGGAAAAGAAAATAAAGGGATTCAAAATTTTTAATAAGAATTCCAGGAATCATTGCAATGTTAGTCTAAGACTCCGGTCCAGGAATTAGACATGGCTTACTAGCCAGCCAAGCTTTCAGTGAAAGCTCCTGTACAAAATACTAGATATGGCTAATGGCCAGTCAAGCTTTAGCAGATCATTGCTCACAACAGCAAAATTGATAGAAATCAACAAGCTCTTGTGATGATAAGTTAAAACATCGGTCCAAAAGATTAGACATGGCTTCACAGCCAGCCAGACTTCAACAAATCATCATGAAACTCTAGAATTCATTCTTAAAAACTTTGAAGAACAAAATAGAAATTTTTTTTCGAAAGTAAAATTACCTAATCTAAGCAACAAGATGAACCGTCAGTTGTCCAAACTCGAACAATCCCCGGCAACGGCGCCAAAAACTTGGTGCATAAAATTGTGATCATCAATGGCGCCAACAACTTGGTACGCACAATTGTAATCTCAACTCTTTGTCACAACTCCACACAACTAACCAGCAAGTGCACTGGGTCGTCCAAGTAATAAACCTTACGTGAGTAAGGGTCGATCCCACGGAGACTGTCGGTTTGAAGCAAGCTATGGTCACCTTGTAAATCTCAGTTAGGCGGATTCAAATGGTTATGGAGAATTGATAATTAAAAGATGAATAAAACATAAAGTAAAGATAGAGATACTTATGTAATTCATTGGTAGGAATTTCAGATAAGCGTATGAAGATGCTTTGTTCCTCTTGAACCTCTGTTTTCCTATTGCCTTCTTCCAATCATTAATACTCCTTTCCATGGCAAGCTTTATGTTGGGCATCACCGTTGTCAATGGCTACTTCCCGTCCTCTCAGTGAAAATGTTCTACGCACGCTGTCACCGCACGACTAATCATCTGTCAGTTCTCGATCATGTTGGAATAGGATCCATTGATCCTTTTGCGTCTGTCACATGCCCAACACTCGCGAGTTTGAAGCTCGTCACAGTCATCCCTTCCCAGATCCTACTCAGAATATCACAGACAATGTTTAGACGTTCCAGATCTCAGGAATGGCTGCCAATAATTCTAGCCTATACCACGAAGGTTCCAATCTTAGATTAGAAACCCAAGAGCTACACATTCAAGCTTGTTTGCATGTAGAACGGAAGTGGTTGTCAGTCACGCGTTCATAGGTGAGAATGGTGATGAGTGTCACATAATCATCACATTCATCATGTTCTTGGGTGCGAATGAATATCTTGGAGAAGAAATAGACTTGAGTTGAATAGAAAAACAACAGTACTTGTATTAATTCATGAAGAACAGCAAAGCTCCATACCTTAATCTATGGTGTGTAGAAACTCCACCGTTGAAAATACATAAGAACAAGGTCTAGGCATGGCCAAGAGGCCAGCCTCCAAAACGTGATCAAAGGATCAAAAGATAATCCAAAGATGAAAATACAATAGCAAAAGGTCCTATTTATAGAAAACTAGTAGCCTAGGGTTACAAAAATGAGTAATTAATGCATAAATCTTCTTCCGGGCCCACTTGGTGTGTGCTTGGGCTGAGCATTGAAGCGCCTATGTGTAGAGACTTTTCTTGGAGTTAAACGCCAGCTTTTGTGCCAGTTTGGGCGTTTAACTCCAGCTTTTGTGCTAGTTATGGCGTTAAACGCCAAAATTCTTGAGCTGACTTGGAACACCTGTTTGGGCCATCAAATCTCGAGCAAAGTATAGACTATTATATATTTCTGGAAAGCTCAGGATGTCTACTTTCCAACGCAATTGAGAGCGCGCTAATTGGGCTTCTGTAGCTCCAGAAAATCCACTTCGAGTGCAGGGAGGTCAGAATCCAACAGCATCTGCAGTCCTTTTTCAGCCTCTGAATCAGATTTTTGCTCAAGTCCATCAATTTCAGCCAGAAAATACCTGAAATCACAGAAAAATACACAAACTCATAGTAAAGACCAGAAGAGTGATTTTTACTGAAAAACTAATAAAAACATAATAAAAACTAACTAAAATATACTAAAAACATACTAAAAACAATGCCAAAAATCGTATAAATTATCCGCTCATCAAGAACAGAGGTGCAAACCTTCAGACAGCTAGATGGAGAAACTTTGTATGAAGCCTAGGAAAGATATAAGGAGATAACAAGAAGATGCCCCCTGATATGTTCAACGAATGGGTGCAGCTGCACATTTTCTATGAAAGTCTTTCTAGAGAAGCAAAGAAGGCCTTGGACCACTCTTCAGGAGGCTCTCTCAATATCGAAAAGACCATAGAAGAGGCCATAGATATCATTGAAACAGTGGCTAATAATGAGTACCTCTATGTCTTAGAACGGAGCACCAACAGAGGAGTAATGGAGTTGAGCCATATGGATGCATTGCTAGCTCAGAACAAGTTGATTACCAAGCAATTGGCAGATCTCACTAAGCAGATGGAGAGAAATCAGGTTGCAGCAGTCAATACTCAACCACCAACTCAAGAAAGGGTGAGCACAGAGGAAAGAGGTGATTGGGAGCAGGCCAATTATGTTGGAAACTCATCAAGACAATCCTATGATCCACACTCCAAAATCTACAATCCTGGTTGGAAGAACCACCCAAACTTTGGGTGGAGAAGCTAGCAAAACTAAACCCAAGACCATAGGTCTCAAAACTCCAACCATCACAACAACTCCACTTATCAAAACTCCAACCAAAGGCCATATCAAGCCCCACAAAACACCTCCTTCCAGCCTCCATATCAAGCACAAGATAGCTACCCTCAACATCCATTTTCCAACCTACCATCACAATCATTATCTGAGGATAGAATCTCCCAGATTGAGGCTTTGCTTGAAGAACTTTGCAAGGAGTCTAAGGACATGAGAACTTTCAAAGAGGAAGTGAGATCCAATATGCAGAACCAGAGGGCCGCCATTGAGAAGCTTGAGGCACAAGTCAGATATCTATCAAAGTAAATCCCTACCCATAATTCTCCTAGTAACACCATGGTGAACCCAAGGGAAGAATGTAAATCCATTACACTAAGGGGTGGGAAGGAAGTGAAGGAGGCTTCAAAGAAAACACAAAAGAAGGAAGTTGATAAAAGTATAAGTGACAAAGAAGAGATAGAAGCACCTACCCCCAACCTACCCCAAGAAACAGAAGTCCTGAGATCATATGTTCCAAAAGCTCCTTACCCTCAATGATTGAGGAAGAATGAAAATGATAACCAATTCTCCAAATTCCTAGAGATTTTCAAGAAACTCCAAATCAACATCCCCTTTGCGAAAGCACTAGAGCAAATGCCACTATATGCCAAGTTTTTGGAGGAGTTAATGACCAAGAAGAGGATCTGGAGAAATGATGAAACAGTGGTGTTAATAGAGGAGTGCAGTGCTATCATTCAACACAAGCTACCTTAGAAACTGAAGGACCCTGAGAGCTTCTAAATCCCTTGTGTTATAGGAGAAATCACCGTGGAAAAGACCTTGTGTGATTTGGGAGCCAGCATTAATTTGATGTCCTTAGAAATGATGAAAAGAATGAAGATTGAAGAAGCCAAACCAACAAGAATGGCTCTCCAATTAGCAGACAGATCATTCAAATTTTTCCATGGAGTAGTAGAAGACTTGTTGGTGAGGGTAGTAGACTTCATCTTCTCAGCAGATTTTGTGGTGTTGGATATGGAGGAAGAGGCCAAAGCTTTAATCACTCTTGGAAGACCATTTTTAGCAATAGCTGGAGCCATAATTGAGTCCAAAAAGAAGAATTGGTCCTTAGACTACATGATGAGAAAATGGTATTCAATGTGTTTAAGGCTATGAGTTACCCACGGGAATCACTGGGAGAATGCATGAGGTTGGATGTAGTTGAAGCCTCAGTACAAGAAATCCTTGAAGAAGAAGAACTTGAGGAGGTGCCGGAAGAAGAACCTTCATCAAGTAGTGAGACTGCACCAACCCAACCAACAGAGGTACTCATTCCAAGCACATTGAAGGAACCCAACCCGACACATTCTTTCGGATGTCGCCTTTCTGCCACGTCCGAGGATATAGCGCCTGGCACGCTTTTGTTCCGAGGATATAGTAGTTCCTGGCACACTATCGTTCTGAGGATATAGTGCCTGGCACACATGCATGCTCATTTCGAGGATATAGTGCCTGGCACACTCTTGTGACAGAGAAGGAAAACAACAACAACATATATTTCATCATAAATCATTCCGAGGATATAGTGTCTGGCACACTATCATTCCAAGGATATAGTGCCTGGCATACTATCCACATCCAGCAAGTCCATCGACCTTAAATCATCACCAGTCATCACCGTTTCTCATCTCAATCCACTTTCAATTATCATTTCTCAACATTCCAAGGATATAGTGCCTGCACTTTCCACATGCAACAAGTCCATCAAGCTCATAATAACCATCATCAATTCTTAATTCCATTCCGAACTTGTTAGTTCATCAGTTTCTCAATTCATTGTCAATAATCACCAAGTTCACTACTCTTCCTTCTCTCTCAACCAAACTCATCCCCAATGCACCAGAAACCTAAACCTCTGTTCTCTAACTTTTTAAAGAAATACCAAATTAAATCTCCTAGGACCTTTTCCCATGTTTTAATACCCAAAAATAAGCCAGAGAGTCTTAAATAGGTGTCACAGAAGGTTACAAGCTTGTTGAGAAGGTGAAATGGTTAAAAACAAAGTTTTAGTTGAAAAATAGGGCATGTGCATTGATAAACCACTATTTTATGGTTTATCTTGTACTCAATTGAGTGGTTTTTATCAACTCTTTACCCACTTATTCATATTAATTGCATGGTTTTACTTTCCCTTCCTTATTATGTGATGTATGTGAAAAACATGTTTTCTAAGCTTTAAAACGAATTATTTTAATTACCTTTATTTCCATTCGATGCCGTGATTAGTGTGTTGAGTAGTTTCAGATTTTCTAAGGCAGAATGACTTAAAGGATGGAAAAGAAAACATACAAAAATAGAAGGAAAGTGCGAAGCGGAGTTTTGCAGAAACTGGTATCTATGCGATCGCATGGACGACGCAATCGCGTGCCAGGAGCGAAGAAGCAGCGACGCGGCCGCATGACTGACGCGGCCGCGCGACTTGAGCATAGCGCATTCGATGCGGACGCGTGACCGACGCGACCGCGCCACAAGGAAAACTCTAGATCACGCAATCGCGTGACCCACGCAGACACGTGACAGAGGCCACATATCAGAATTTACAGAATACGCCCCCATCAATTTCTGAAGCCCTTTTGGCCCAGATCCAAGCACAGAATACATAGATCAGAGGTTATAAAGTGGAGGAATGCATCCATTCTAAGAGAGCTCGCATTTTTATTACTTTCCATGATTTAGATTTAGTTTTGAGAGGGAGATCCTCTCCTCTCTCTCTCTTAGGATTAGGATTTAGGACTTCTCTTAGTTTTTAAGAGTGACTCTCGATCCAGGTTTTATGTTTCTTGTTTTAAGCTTCCCTTTCCACTTTTATTTATTTATTCCAGCACTTGAGTTGATTATTTACTTTTATAATTGAATTTATGAATTATTCCATGTCACAGATTGTTATTTAAATTAATGATATTTGAGGTATTTCAGTTATTGATTGCTTTCTCTTTAATTTGTGTTACCATTGTTTCTGATCTAAAGACATTTTATTCCAGCAATTTACTTTTTCCCTTTTTGGTCTTGGTTAAGAAATCAGTAACTCAACAGTTGTCAAACTCAGCATAATTGATAATCGTTATCTTGCTAATTGAACTGAACTTCAATAATCCCAACTTTTTCTTAGGAAATAAACAGGATTCGAAGGTCAAACTAATTAGTCCCTTGACTTTCCTTTGTTTTAGCAAAGGTTAACTAAGTGGAATTTAGATTCAACTTTCATTATTGTTGAGAGAGATAACTAAGTTGGACTTCCAATTTCTCTTACCTTGCCAGAAGTTTGCTTTACAGTATTTATTTATTTTAAGTGCCATTTACTTTACTTGTTATTCAAATCACTTGCTTCTCACCTTTTAAACCCCGATTACAACCTTTATAGCCAATAATAAGAACATACTTCCTTGCAGTTCCTTGAGAAGACGACCCGAGGTTTGAATACTCGGTTAACAATTTTTAAAAGGGGTTTGTTACTTGTGACAACCAAAACGTTTGCACGAA
>NC_029789.2:59888115-59908571 GCF_000816755.2 Arachis ipaensis | reverse complement strand
GAACTACGTATAAGGACGACATTGAAGATAAAGGAAGTTGTTTCAATCTTGGTTTGAGTTTCGCTCTCCCGACTCTTAAGTACCATCGTTTACTTTTTATTTTCCCTTTTTGTCTTTATTTATTTGTTCATTTTCTTTTTATAAATGTTATTGGTTATTATTCCGTGGTCAGACCAATCAAGGATGGATGGAGCCAAGAGGATCCAATCAACCCTTTAGGCAGCAACACCCTCCGAGATATCCTGGACAAAGACCATTCTACTGTGCATACCCAGCTGAACGATATGGTGGACAACCTTGTAACTACCAACAAGCCCCACCCCGTGCATATAAACTATCCTTTCAACATAACCTCGAACCACCACACTCACAAGCTTCTCTTCACCATTCGCCACCATATGATCCTTCCTTACCCCAGTACCGATCCAATCACTCCCAATCACCACCACTTTCTTTTGTATCATGCCCAAGTCCGGCAACCCGAGAAGCAGAGGTTCGCCTAAAGGAAACAGTAAATAAATTTCAAACAACCATTCGACAACTGGAGCAAGTAGTAATTCAATGGGTTTCCAGGTGCTCAAATACACAAGGATCAGCCACAGCCCCTAGTGAACAGTCTAACGAAGAGCGTAGCATGAAGGAGACACCAGAAACTCCAGTGGATAAGACAGAGAATGAATTCGTACTAGAACAAGTAGAAGAAGCTGTCATTGTTTAAGAAGAAGAGTTGGTTGAAGATCTAGGAGATGCTGAACCTCTATGGGAATCCAAAACTGAGGAGAACTCCGTCAAGGACGCTACAGTTGATGCTAAGGAGGATATTGCACAATCCCCAAGGCAAGTCGTTTATGAAGAATCAGACGGAATAACCCAGGACACAAATTCCCTTGATGATGATAGTCACAAGTCAAATTCTCTTAGTAATGAACTGGTATCCGCAAGTGAATTCTCTGAGGTCGAAGAATCTTCCCCAAGTGAATATGAAGACGATGCGGATGTAGATTTCTCTCAACCTCCAATCTATGACTCAAGTGATGAGGAAGACATAGAAGACTTTGACCAGGACACAGATACAATTGTAGAACCTTGCAAGGAAGTGGAGGAATTCACAAAAGAGCACAAGGGAGTAGAACTTACAGAACTGCCAGAAACAACTACCCCAAGGCCATTACCACCTAATACAAGCTTCAAGTGGGTACAATCCTTAACCTATAACTTTACTTATTCACTTGAATATGGTTTGCTTGAAACAGATGGCCAGCTTAGAGCTCTTTGCAGCTTTAAGAGTAAGAGGGAAATAGCTCGTACTCAGAGCTGGTGCACAAGGTTCAATAAGGTTCCATGCTTCACCTCAAATTACACAGATTGGTATCATGCTCAATTGCATGAATCACAGAGAACGTTTGGTCACCATGGTGAGATTCTACTTTTTAAACCGCCCGGATGGAAACATATAGATCAAGATGGAGGCGGATTTAATAGCAAAGCTTGGGATCCTAGAATCTATTCTGACATTCGTCACCCCGGGAGCCTAAAAATTTGTTTGAAGCTGCTCAGAAGCTTTACATGCCTAGTTTGGGACCCCGGAGGCTATTGGCATTCCAAGCATTGGTGGAGATTTCTGGATGAATTTAAACACAAGCCACCATAACAGGAAGCCCTTCCAATGTCCAACTTAAGGACTTTAACCAAAAGTGCTAGGTGGGAGACAACCCACCATAGTATGATCGTTCCTTTTACACTTTTAATTTTATTTAGTTTTGTTTTTGAGTTTTATTTTATTTTATTAAACCTGGGATCATGCATAGCATCCACATTAATCATTGCATTATGCATATTTCAATTAAAAAAAAAATCGCAGGTATTGGGAGAGAATAATGAAACAGAAAGTTACGCAGGAGCAGCGCTGGAGCCGTGCCAACGGCACAAATCGTCCCACGCGACCGCGTCATATGGGAATAATGGCCTCCCACGCGACCGCGTGTCCCACGCGGCCGCGTGACCAGGATTTCGACGTAATAATGATGCACAGCCGAAAGTTGTGCTAGAGTGGTGCTGGACTGGCGCTGGACGCGCAGTCCATCTCACGCGACCGCGTGCCCCACACGGCCGCGTCACATCCTACTAAGTGCCCAGTCACATGATCGCATGCCCCACGCGATCGCGTCACCCAATATTTGGCAATTAATGATTTTTGAACAGAGAGTTGTGCGAGAGCGAGGCTGCCCTCGCGCCAGTAGCATAAAACGGGTCACGCGACCGCGTGACCGACGCGACCGCGTCAATCAGCTTAAGCACAAGCCGCGCGACCGCGTGCTCCCCGCGACCGCGTCGCTTGCGCTGCACAGCTTATCCTAATTTGCCAAATATCTTATCTTTTCTCTCCTAATCCTAATTTTTCCTCCCTCCTTTCTTACTTACTTCTTCTTCCCTTCTTTCCCTTCTTATTCTTCTTATCTTTTATTTTATTTTATTTAATTTATTTGCATACTTTCATTCATTGCATATTTTTCTTTTTCTATTGGTGTTCAAATGTTCTTATTCAACTGTTATATCTTTTCTGGTTTTATCTTGGTGCTTATGACTTATTTTATTCTGGTTAGGTAATATTATTTAAATCAATGCCAATCTTTTATACCTGTATTACTTTTTGCATTGACATGAATTTATATTATCTCTCTTTCCCCACTCTCTTCTCCATTGTTGCAATTTTGCACCACTGGTATGCCATGGCTTCTATTGTTTTCTCACTTACATGTTGAAGCTTCCATGTAAATGAGATCCTTATCATTTGGCATTAACCCACCCATACTTCTTTTATTTTCTTATCTCTATTTCTGGGTTACTCTTCTTCCCTTTTTCTTTCAGGATGGCCACTTGGAAGGGAAGCGGAAGACGTACATGGGGAGACAGACAAGTCCATCTGCACAATCCTTAGAGAAAAGCAACAGTTGAAACAACCCGTCCACCTGCAAATCTCAGCATGCATCGAGGACGGTGCAATCTTTAAGTGTGGGGAGGTCGATACCGATCTCCATGGGTTAGTACCTTTCTGTTTCAACACCAATGTTTAAATTTTCTTTGTTAGATTAGTTATTACAATTGCATATTTGTTTGATTTGATGCATTTAGTTACTACTTGGTTAAAGTAATAAATTTCTTTTAAGACCCTATCTTTGAAAAATTTCACTAATTTAAATTGAAAAAATTTTTATGTGTTAAAACTTGTTTGAAGTTGTATTTGGAACATGGTTTTTGAGCTAAAGAACACACAACCTGTGAGATTTTGAGCTTATGGTTACACTATTTAACCATAATATTTTTATTCTTGTGTGTTTTCTTCTCTATAATTGTAATCTTAGCTTTGTTCCATTCTATATGTCCAATATTTAGTGTATTTACATGCTTGCATATGATTGAGGCCATTGTTTGATTTTAGCTCACTTATCCCAAAATTAGCCTACCTTTTACATCACCCTTGTTAGCCCCCTTGAGCTTTTAAATCCCTTCTGATTTATAACCACATTACTAGCCTTAAGCAGAAAAACAAAATAAGAATCCCAAGTTGAATCCTTGGTTAGCTTAAGATAGATATTGTGTAAAATTTAAGTGTGGAAAATTTTATGGGAACATGGGATGATATGAAAAAGTAGGGAATTAAATTGAATAAGTTATTTAAAAATTCGGGAAGCATGCTCATGTGAAATCAAAATAATTAAATTACCATGTGCATTGAAGAAAAATATATTAAGTAATTAAATAAGGGGATACAAAAAAAATGAAAAAAATATATTACCCCAAATGCAAAATAAAAAGAATCAATGCACATGGGACAAAATTCGAAAATAAGTTTGATACATGAGCATGTAATACAAAAGTGGGAAAATTTGGGTAGTTAGGTAAAGTATTTTAAAATTGTATAAAGTATGTATATGTTAGGTGAGATCTTAGACTAATCAAGGATTCACTTTACTAGCTCACTTAGCCTTATATATACCCTTACCTTTACCTCAACCCCATTACAACCCTGAAAAGACCTCATGATGTTTGCATTGGTACATTAATTATTTGTTGATTGGTTAGATGAAGAACAAGGTTTAGAAAGCATGATTAAGAGAAGAGTAGAGTGATTAACCCTATACACTTGAGAGACTAGAGTGATATACACTACCAGTAAGGGTTCAGTGCTTAAGTCTATGTTCCCTGCTTTCATGAGCTATCTTCTTACAAGTTTATTTGCTTTTTATTGTATGATTTGAATTAGTGAAATTGGTTTGTATTTGTCTTGGAGAACTTATTTACTCTTAACCAATTAGGTAGAAACATTTTGCATGTAGTTGCATTCTTATAGATAGGATTGCATTTCATACATCCTACCATTCCTCTTCATTTTTATAGCTTCTCTTGAGCTTAGCATGAGGACATGCTATTGTTTAAGTGTGGGGAGGTTGATAAATCACTATTTTATGGTTTATCTTGTACTCAATTGAGTGGTTTTTATCAACTCTTTACCCACTTATTCATATTAATTGCATGGTTTTACTTTCCCTTCCTTATTATGTGATGTATGTGAAAAACATGTTTCCTAAGCTTTAAAATGAATTATTTTAATTACCTTTATTTCCATTCGATGCCGTGATTAGTGTGTTGAGTAGTTTCAAATTTTCTAAGGCAGAATGACTTAAAGGATGGAAAAGGAAACGTACAAAAATGGAAGGAAAGTGCGAAGTGGAGTTTTGCAGACACTAGTATCCATGCGATTGCATGGACGACGCGATCGCGTGCCAGGAGCGAAGAAGCAGCGACGCGGCCGCATGACTGACGCAGCCGCGCGACTTGAGCATAGCGCATTCGATGCGGACACGTGACCGACACGACTGCGCCACAAGGAAAACTCCAGATCACGCGACCGCGTGACCCACGCGGACGCGTGATAGAGGCCATGTATCATAATTTACAGAATACGGCCCCAGCGATTTCTGAAGCCCTTTTGGCCCAAATCCAAGCACAGAATACATAGATCAGAGGTTATAAAGTGGAGGAATGCATCCATTCTAAGAGAGCTCGCATTTTTATTACTTTCCATGATTTATATTTAGTTTTGAGAGGGAGATCCTCTCCTCTCTCTCTCTTAGGATTAGGATTTAGGACTTCTCTTAGTTTTTAAGAGTGACTCTCGATCCAGGTTTTATGTTTCTTGTTTTAAGCTTCCCTTTCCACTTTTATTTATTTATTCCAGCACTTGAGTTGATTATTTACTTTTATAATTGAATTTATGAATTATTCCATGTTACAGATTGTTATTTAAATTAATGATATTTGAGGTATTTCAGTTATTGATTGCTTTCTCTTTAATTTGTGTTACCATTGTTTCTGATCTGAAGACATTTTATTCCAGCAATTTACTTTTCCCTTTTTGGTCTTGGTTAAGAAATCAGTAACTCAACAGTTGTCAAACTCAGCATAATTGATAATCGTTATCTTGCTAATTAAACTGAACTTCAATAATCCCAACTTTTTCTTAGGAAATAAATAGGATTCGAAGGTCAAACTAATTAGTCCCTTGACTTTCCTTTGTTTTAGCAAAGGTTAACTAAGTAGAATTTAGATTCAACTTTCATTATTGTTGAGAGAGATAACTAAGTTGGACTTCCAATTTCTCTTACCTTGCCAGAAGTTTGCTTTACAGTATTTATTTATTTTAAGTGCCATTTACTTTACTTGTTATTCAAATCACTTGCTTCTCACCTTCTAAACCCTGATTACAACCTTTATAGCCAATAATAAGAACATACTTCCTTGCAGTTCCTTGAGAAGACGACCCGAGGTTTGAATACTCGGTTAATAATTTTTAAAGGGGTTTGTTACTTGTGACACCCAAAACGTTTGTATGAAAGGACTTTTGAAGGTTTAGAAACTATACTTGCAACGAGGATTTATCCGCAAATTTCTAGACCACGCAAAAGTTCTCTCATCATGCATACGCACAGGAGTGTGCGTGCGCACACCCAGGAAAGTTTTCAAAGGTGTGCGTATGTATAAAGGTGTGTGTACGCACAGGTAGTAAAAATTCCAACTCTGTTCATCCGCACAAGGCGTGCGAACACCCTCAACAGAGTGCACCTTCCAACGTGTGTGTGCACACAGGGGCAGGGCTGTGCATGCACACAACTTGCCTAACTTCGTTGGTTATGTGTGCGCACAGGGCGTGCTAGCACTCCCATCAGTGAGCCTTCCCTTGTGTGTGCATACGCACAAAGCTGTGCGTGCACACAGGTTAAAAAACTCACAGGGTGTGCGTGCGCACACAAACCAGAAATCACAAATTCTGCAGCATGCACAGAATTCAGATTTTGACACAACTTTGAATGATCATAACTTCCTCTACAAAATCCAAATGTTTACAAACTTTATATCAATATAAAGATTTTTCCATGAACTTTAATTTAAAGCAATTTCCATCAATTTTTGAAAACTAATGCTCAAGTTATGATCTGTCAAAGTTCACCAAAAATCTGTTTTTACCAAAATCCTCAAAACCTCAATTTTAACCAACTCTCAACTCAAAACCAAAACAAACCTACTCAATCATCATAAAACACTACCACACCCAACATCTTACCATTTCATATCATTCTCCTCAATTTCACACCTAAATTACTCAACCATTACATCATATATCACTACCAATCCCTAATTCCCAATTCAATCATAAATCCACACTCATAATCATCATCAACCAACAACAACCTCAACAACCAAAACAAAACCTCATCAATCTCAATAATCATCACCAAATAATATCTAACATTACCCAAATTCATCAAAGTGTTTACTCCTCACATTATTCTCATAAAACTCACATCCTTCACCAATTGTCATCAACATCAATATTCATACTTCTCCTCAATTAATCTCAACATTAGTAACCATTATCAACATTCACTTTTCCACAATCCTCATAAACAATAATAAATCACAATATTCATCATCAATCTTCATAATCATTAATTATCAACAATCAATATCAAAATTCATATATTCCACATCCCAAAACTCTATATTATCATCACCACCACACAACTTATCTTCGAATCACCAAAATCACATACAGTTAAACATACACCCAAGCATCCAATCCTATCTTAAGGTCAACTAGCCTAAGATTCACAAAACATTACATATTACATAAAGGAAACTGAAACCATAACTTGGCCAATTCCTAAAACACACCAAACATCAAAACGAAGCCACCAAGCTCGAACCGAAGCATTAATCCAACTCCAACAAACACCAAAACTCAATTAACATCATAAAACATACCAACATCAAACCTAAGGTTCACAAAATAACTAAACACAAGGGTTTAGTGAAACCTTACCATACCCAAAGAGATTAGGGATAAAATCCAATAATATTCCAATGCTAGATCACCCCTAAACAACCAAAATCACAAAATCTACTCAAAAACCAAATATAAAAACACGAATTTACTTAGGGCAGAAAATTGGAGCATGAGACGCGATTTCTTACCAGCTTTGCTTAGATAGAAATGAAGAGCTCGACGAGAGCCTCGCGTGGCTGTAAATAGCTCATCAATTGGAGCTCCGTAGCTCAAGATATGATCAAAATAAGGTTGGGGTGAATAGTAAAATCCCACCCCTCGCGTGGCCACAAACGGCTCGTCAATCGGAGCTCCGTAGCTCAAGATATGATCAAAATAAGGTTGGGATGAATAGTGAAACCCCACCCCTTCTCTTCTCTCTTCCCATCAGTGCCTCCCCTCTCTCCATTAGGGTATAATAAGCTGAAAGCTCATTAAAGGATGCATATATATGTTGGGCTTGGGCCCAACTTGGGCCCAGTTGATGCGTGAGCATCCTTTCTATCTTTTCCTAGTGAATTTGCATTCAAATTGTTGAGTTTAATCAAGATTTAATTACCTTTAGTCACTATGAATTCTACTTTGAGTTGTTTGTAATTTCTGTTTATTTCAGGTAGCATTCGGATGGATTTGATGGAGTTTTGTAGCAGAAAAGGAAGAAAGCAAATGATGCTGTGAACCCAGACCTCCTTGCACTCAAACAAAAATATCTTGAGCTACAGAGGTCCAATTGATGTGATTTTAGCGGCATTGGAAAGCTAACTTTCAGAACTTTCTAACGATATATAATAGTATACCCTTTTCTTCCACTTTGTGTGAGCACTCCATGCTAAACTTGAAGTTATTCAAGTTCAGCGCCAGTTTGAAGAATCAAAAGGGGAATGTGTGCATCAATCAATCCAAGCTGAACTTGAGAATTTCCAAGTTCAGCGTGGATTCAAAGCTCCAAAGGACGCATACTGCTATCACCCACGCTGAACTTGAGAATTCCCAAGTTCAACTTGGACCTGAACGAATCCAATGGTCCCCATGCACTCATACAAGGCTGGGCATGACGTTTAATAAATTTTGATTTAATTTTATTTTATTTATAATTAGGAAAAGATATTATTTTAGTTTTAGAAAATATATTTTACATTAATGAGGATTAGATATAAAAGGAAAAAGAATCAGCCCTTCGGAATCTTCTCTTCTCTTCAACCTCATTCCGCACTTTACAGTTTTAAGAATCCTAGTTTTCTCTCCGCACTATGAGCAACTAAACCTCCACTCTTAAGGTTAGGAGCTCTGTCTATTTTATGGATTGATAATATTATTTTTCTATTTTAATTCATGTACTGATTTATGATTCAAGAATTGTTTTCATTCTTTATCTTATGAATTTGGGTGGAACGGAAGTGTGACCCTTGTTCTAATTGTGTTCTTGTATAACTTGGAAAAGCTCTTTACTTGAACAACAGTTTGAAACATATTCTCCTAAATTTCTAATTATCTGGAGTTAACGGGATACGTGACATATAATCCTCTTATATTTGAGTAATTAGGATTTCTGTGGCATATAACTAGAATTGAACTTCACCCTCTAATTGGAATTAAGTGACCAAGAAATTGGCGGTTGATGAATTTTAGAGGAGACTAAAAAGGTCTAAGGAATTAGGGTTTAATCACATATAGTTTGCCATGAATTAAATCTTTCATGATTAAAATAGTTAGTAAGAAAAGTCAATCCAAAAAATAGATAACTTTGAAGCCTTAACTGTTTTTCCATATATCATTCACAACTTGTTTACTGCTTGCTTTCTGATTTACTAAATTCACTGTTAATGCTTTTGAACCTTCAAACACTAATTTCTGTTTGTCTAACTAAGTAAATCACTTAACCATTGTTGCTTAATCCACCAATCCTCGTGGGATTGACCCTCATTCACTTGAGGTACTACTTGGTACGACCCGGTGCACTTGCCGGTTAGTTTGTGGGTTATAAATCCCGCACCAAGTTTTTGGCATTGTTGCCGGGGATTGACTGTGATTGACAACTATTCGTTGTTTGATTGCTTAGATGAGATAATTTTTCTTTGGGTAAACTATATTTTTTGTCCCTAATGTTTGACAAAAATTTCAAAAATATCCCTAAATTTTATTTTGTTTCAATTTTGTCCCAAAAGTTTTCGATTTGCATCAAATATATCCCTAATGGCTAAATTTTCAAAAAATTTAAGACCAATCTAACAATAATGCATGAAAATTATGCTTGATTTGCTTGTGTTGAGGGTTGTTCTTATGAAATTGTTGTTGAATTGGCCTTAAACTTTTTGAAAAATTAGCCGTTAAGAGTATATTTGATGCAAATCGAAAACTTCTGGGACAAAATTGAAACAAAATAAAATTTAGGAGTATTTTTGAAATTTTTGTCAAAGAAAATATTTTAATTTGGATTTCAAAGCATCATTATTCACCTTATTTGTTTCTAACAAAAAGAGTGTATTAATATGTTAGTGTCGTCGTCCACATGCACAAAGCTAAGTTAATAATAATAAAGGTCGATATATAGTAAAAGTAAAATGGATGGGGGACTGTTATGTCTGACAAAGAAAAACGTTGGGAATCGATTTATGTATAAATTTTTCTTGGGGACTAAAATATCCACTTTTAAAATCTTTGGGGACTGATATGGGTAACTACTCTGCCAAAAAATAAACTGGAAACTAATTTGTCTGCCGGAATAAAACCTTAAGAATTGATCTGTGTATTAATTTTTCTTGGAGACTAAAATATCCACTTTTAAAATCTTTGGGGAATGATTTAGGTAATTAGTCTTTTTCTTTTTATATTTGCCATATTTTTCAAGAAGCTTTGCTGAATTCTCAGTTAAATCATTAATAACAAACGTGGGCTTCATGATCAGATTTTTTTTTCTTTTGATGTGATTCTTGATTTAAATATCACTTCTATTTTCTTGTTATCATTGTTGAGACGTGTGGATTTATAAATCAATAGCTTTCCTCTCAATTCATCATAAGTAATATTGCTGAGATTATTAGCTTTGATATGATAGTGCTCATGATCTTTTTTATTTTAATTTACCTATTTATATTTTTTTAAAAAGAAAAAAAATCGAAAGTTTTAATTTTTTTATTTATTTAGTTGCTTTATTTTATTTATTTTACACAGGTTACTTCACTGGGAATTCTCTACACTCTGACGTAGAGAGTCCCATCTTTTCTTGTCTTCTGTCTTTTTATGAACAGGAACAGGGACAAGGAACTACTGTTAGACTTTGATCCTGAACTTGAAAGGACTTTGAGGTGGCGTTTACAACAAGCAAGACTTTACAAGGCTGCAAAGTCCACTATGGATCATAATAATGCTGTTAATGCCAATATCGCAAATCCGAATGGGAATGAACAATCTAGAAGAGTGCTTGGCTCTTTCACTACTCCCAATGCAAACCTTTATGGAAAAAGTATTGTGGTGCCTCCTATAGCTGCAAACAACTTTGAGTTGAAGCTACAGCTGGTCACTCTAGTGCAGCAGAATTGCCAATATCATGGGCTCCCTCAGGAAGAACCAAATCAATTTATCTCTGATTTTCTACAAATTTGTGATACAATGAAGACCAATGGAGTGAATTCTGAGGTATACAAACTCATGTTCTTCCCATTTGCTGTGAAGGGTAGAGCAAAGCTGTGGTTAGATTCTCAACTCAAGGAGAGTCTGGATATTTGGGACAAGGTTGTCACTGGATTTCTGACTAAATTTTTCCCACCTCAAAAGCTGACTAAGTTAAGGGTGAAGGTTCAAACTTTCAGACAGAAAGATGGTGAGACTCTTTATGAAGCTTGGGAGAGATTCAAGCTACTGACTAGGCAATGCCCTCCGGACATGTTCTCTAGATGGACTCAGTTGGATATCTTTTATGAGGGCTTATATGAAATGTCCAAGATGCGCTTAGATAATTCTGCAGGTGGTTCTTTGCACATGAAGAAGACACCGGAGGAGACTAGTGAGCTTATTGAGTTGGTTGCTAACAACCAATACTTATATTCCTCCAACAGGAATCCGGTGAACTCTGAGACCCCTCAGAAGATAGGCGTTTTGGAAGTGGAAGCTGTTGATGCTCTTCTTGCTCAGAACAAACTTTTGTCTTAGCAAATAAATCTAATTACCCAACGGTTGAGTGGAATGCAAGTTTCAGCTGTCAACACCCAGAATACACTTCAAGTGGTCCCTTATGACATGACAGGTAACTTTATGCAAAATGAAAATTATAATTATGCTCAATCTTCTTCTGAACAGGTCAATTACATGGGGAGTGGACCTAGAAACCCAAATAATGATCCGTATGCCAAGAACTATAATCAGGGGTGGAGAAATCACCCAAATTTAGGGTGGAGAGAGAAACCTCAGAGGCCACAGAATTTTAATAATAATTCTCAGGGTGGTTTTCAACAGAATAATTTTAATAACCACCAGTTTCAGTCATCTCAGCAAGCAACTTCTTAGCCCCAGCAGAACAATGATTCAGAAGTAATATTGGTAAGTTTTAAACAGGAAACCAGAGCATTAATCAAGAATTTGGAGATTCAGATGGGTCAATTAGCCGCAAAAGTTAATGAAATTAATCAGAGGACCATGACGAACTGATTTCTGCTAGTAAAGAATTTCATAAAAGTAATCACGTTGTAAGTATAGTTTCTAAACCAACAGAGAATCCTTTCGTACAAAAGTTTTGGTTGTCACTAAAGCAAACCCAATAAAATTTATAACCGAAGTATTTAAACCTCGGGTCGTCTCTCAAGGAATTGCAGGGAAGTATGATTTATTATTGGTTATGGAAAAAGGTATATTTTTGGGGTTTTTGAAATAGGGAACAAGGAAATAAATTGGCAAGAAAGTAAATTAATAACTTGAAAAACTCTTGGCAAGGTATGAGAACTAGAAATCCCATCCTAGTTATCCTTATCAGGTGTGATGAGAATTATTTATTGCTCCCACTTAGTTAACCCTTACTAAATAAAGAAAAGTCAAGTGGACTAATCATCTTGATTCCTCAAGTCCTAGTCAACTCCTATTGAAAGACTAGCTTTAGAGGGATCCAAATCAATCAGCAAATTCCATTTTTTAGTCAACAGCTGAATTTGATAACTCAAGTGTCACCAATTACTCTACCAAAGCCAAAAGGAGAAAAATCCAAATTATTTATATCATAAATAGAAGAAAGCAATCATAAATCTGAAATACCTCAAATTGCATTAAATAAAGAAATCAAATCTAACATGGAGAGTTCATAAACCAAATTGGAAAAATAAATAATTAAAGTAACAGAGTAAATAAAAAGTAGAAGAGAAATTAAATTAAAGGAACATTGAACCTGGAATGAAGACGGAATAAACCTAACCTAAGAGAAATCCCAATCCTAAAACCTAAAAGAGAGGAGAGAGCCTCTCTCTCTAAAACTACATCTAAAACCTCAAAATTCTCCGTAATAATGAATGATTAATGATTGATTTGATTCCCTTATTCTCTAGCCTCTATTCTGTGTTTCATTTACTTGTAATTTGTTGTCAATTTCATTTTTATTTTGTAAAGCCTATATAAGGCATCTTTTTCATCTTTGTTGAAGGAGGTTGGCTCTAATAGAGAGCATTAGAGGCTAGCTCTACTAGAGAGCAGTGGTAGTAGGAGCTCTCTTTTATATTTTCTTCTTTGAATTTGATTTTTGGGAATTGGGAAGGAGACTTGATCTATCTTCTTCCTTGTTCTTGCTTCTGCATTCTCTACTTCTGGTCTTGGATCTTGGGTGGAGAATTGAAGAAATTCTGTTTTAATCTCACCTTGAGATCTCCTTCTGATTAGTTGTCTGCATAATTCAAGGAATTTTGATTTGGGATTTGAATTCTCTTTACTGCTTTCATTTTCTACTTCTTCTGCAATTTGTTCTTTTACTTTTCTGAAATTATTCTCTTGTTGGATCAAGGAAGGACTTAAGATCTAGAATTGTTTTCAAGTCTCCTCCACCTCTGAGATCCTCAACTTCCCTTTAACTATTGCAATTAAGCTGCATTTTACTTTCTGTTTGGTTTCTCAATTCAGTTTACATTAAGCTTGCTGCAAATCTCATTGACATTTCCTGCACAATTTTAAATTCCTCTGCAATTGCTCTAAAATCCTGATTCACTGTAATCTTGCTTCTCTGTTTACATTGCTCTCAATTTACTTTCCTGCAATTTAAGCTTTCTGCAAGAGTTCTAAGCTTTGATCTGTTGCTTTCTTTAATTTCCAGCCCCCAACCCCCCTTTACATTTGATGCAATTTATATTTCTTGTCATTTAAGATTCTTGCAATTTGCATTTCATGCTCTTTAAGTTTATGTCCAATTTACTTTCTGCACTTTAATTTTGCTTGCTATTTACTTTCTGTTGGCTACATTTCATCCAATTTCACTTCAATGTTAGCTTGACTAAACTAATCACCCACTAAAGTTGCTTGATCCATCAATCCTTGTGGGATCGACCTCACTCTAAGTGAGTTTTACTACTTGATGCGACCCGGTATACTTGCCGGTGAGTTTTAGGTGTTGGAATTCGGTTCCAACCCATCAAGTTTTTGGCGCCGTTGCCGGGGATTGATTTAGATCAACAATGATTAAGTGGGTGAGAAGTCTAGGTTAAGCATTTTTTTTGTTTTTGTTCTTGAAACCAAGATGTTTGTGTTTTTGCCTCACTAAGAAATTCTCATCTCCGATATGAGTAATTTCAATTTTCATTGATGTTGCATTTTACAAAATACAAATGGAGTTCAACTCATCTTATGGTCAAACAAAATTTTATGGGATATCACCTACCATCACCAATCTCTAATGGTGACTGGGAATATCACCAAGAAAATATAAATTCTAAGCACTCCAATCCATGGAGATTTGATTCAGAGACACAAGATGAGAAAGAAAATCATATGGGATATTTCCCTCCACCACAAAATAATGCAAGTCATTATTCCAATGGTGGCTGGGAAGGGAATTCTAATGCTCCATATGATATTCATCCAAAGATATCATCACTTGACCATGCTTCAACAAAAAGCCCCTTTCAAAACTTACCACCCACACAAACTTCCAATAGCCAAAGACTCTCAAAGCTTGAGTCCATGCTCAAAAGATTTACAGAGGAGTAAGAGAAATACCAGAAAGAACTAGAAAACTCCCTCAAAAACATGGAAGTGAAGGTAGCTCAATTGTTGAGTGCAACGAAGAAAGAGGAAGGGGTCATGGAACAACCAATTTAAAAGGCTGTTGATGAAGAAAACACTCCAAAAATCACACAGCAACCATGTCTTGAATTCAAGGAAGTGAAGGCAATTAACAAAAGCACCGATAAGAGGATTGTGACCAAGCTACAAAGGACAATATTCATGAAGAAGACAATGTCAACTGCAAGCAATCCTCCCCCTGATCCAGCAAGCAAGCTCAATCAAGTCATTAACAAAAGAAAGCTTGCTGAGGAGAGACCAAGATAGGAGGAAATAGCTGAATCTTCTCCTCCCTTGAGGTCATTCCTCTTAACAAACTGGAAGAAGAGGAAGAAAGTGAAGAACAACATGTCAAGCTAATGACACTAAAAGAGCACTTGTTGGGAGGTAACCCAACCATAGGTAACATTTCTTCTCTGCTTTGTTTTAGTTCTTTGCTTTGTTTAAATTCAATAAATTGGCATATGGTTACATTCTAAGTTTGGTGTTTCCTTGCATCAAATTGTTTTCAATCTTTTTGGATGATTTCATCAAATAAAAAATGAACGTGACACACCAAGATTCTAAGTTTGGTGTGCCACTTATTTTCTATGCAATTCATTCAAGCAACACTACTTGTCTGCATAATCATAATGCCTCTGCAGTTTTATTTTTCTCTTTTAATTTGACACTTTTTATTCTACTTGCTTTAGTCATTTTTCTGTTTTTAAATACTTTCATTTAGTTTGCTTATCAACTGTTTTTGTTAATACATTACCAAGAGATCCTTATTCATGACAGATTCTTTGCTTGGTGATTGTATTTAACAAACAACAGTTTCATTTAGTCTTGTTTCGAATAAAATGGACATAGGATTGCATTCTAAGTTTGGTGTTGCTATGCAACAAAATTTGCTTCCAATCTTTACTAGATACTTGCATTAATTCCAAGTGAAAGTGTCACACTAAGCTTGGTGTGCCACTTATCCTTTATGCAAAGTATTGTGCACACCTTCTTATGCTTGCAATCACAATATTTCTGTTTCTCTGTGCCTTGATTGTTATCTCTAATTTTGCTTGCTTGAAACACATGTACTGCTAACATTTTATTGTATAAGACATTCATGATCCATCTTAGCCCCATAGCCATTGTTCTAATTGTTGCTTGAGGATGAGCAAGCGTCTGAGTATTGGTATGGGAAGAAGGAAGAATAGAAGGAAGAGGACAACAGTAGAGAAGATGAATTACAAGGTTGTAAAGTTCCTTTTCCTCTCATTTGTTTTCAGCACTTTAAATTTCATGATTGTCTTCATCATTCTCTGTTTACATGTGTGTATGAATAAAGCATAGCTTGAATCTTGATTTATAACATGTTGCTGTGGCATTATGACTACCAACTTGAGTTTTGTGAGTTCAAAAGCAATAAAGCACTATGATCATAAACAAACAAGGAATTAAAGAAGAATTTAGCATATGCATACAAGTTTTGGAAAGCTAGTATGATTAATTGTTACTCAATTGCATTGGATTTTATTTAATTGAAGTTTCCATCTAGTGCATTTTGTGAAATCTTTTGAAAATCATGAAAACCTTGAAAAAGCAATTGTAAATTAAAGCAAGAAAGAAAAAGGGAAAGAATGAGAAAGCTGAAGGCTCTGAGTACCAATGACAATATCATTGTTAAGTACCTGTAGTGTTTATGTATCAAGTAAAATGCTTGAAAACAAAACACTTAGAAGTCAAGGCTAGGCTCAAGTGCAAAAGCACTGTCTCAAAGCTCAAGGCTCTGAGCATCAATGATTAGAGAGTCAAGAAAAGAAATAAATGAGCTTAATGAAGTCTTCTAATTAAATACTTGTGGTGCTTATGTATCAAGTGGTAATACTTGAAAACAAAGCATTTAGAAGTCGTAGCTTTGTTATCAACTCATGGGACAAAGCACCCAAAAGGAGAAGCTAATAAAAAAAAATCAAAGGCTTGCTTCAAGGAAGAAATATAAGAAAAGATTTCACAAATTGAGCTAGATAGAGGTATCAATCATTTATCTTTCTCTTGTGATTGTAGCATGCATAGAAAACTAGCCTACCATGAACATTAACTTGCTATTCTTCTTACCTTGGATTTTCAATCTCAATTGCATGATTCTTTTCTTGCTTGGAGACAAGCAAGGTTTAAGTTTGGTGTTGTGATGACATGTTACCATGTCATGTTTTTCTATGCTTTTTCATACAAGAAATTGATGAATTGTGCTTAAATATTGAATGCTTTTGTACTTAATTGGTATATTTCTTTGATCTTTTAATTTTATAAATCTTGTAGGAAATAAGAAGAAAAAGAAGCAAAGAAGCACAAAATAAGCTAAAAAGGAGAAAAAAAGAGCTTTGGGGCACACTTTGAAGTTGGAGCACACTTTGGAGCCTTAGGCCACGCTTTTAAAAGCGTGGCCCATGACCAAATCAAGGAAGATTGACAATCAGCACAGCCACCCTGGAGGAGCTCAACGTTTGCCCAACGTTTACCTCAAACGTGAGGTCAAATATTGGCTAAGGAATACCTTGGGAGGAGCTCAACGTTTGCTCCAAACGTTGCTGGAAACATTGCTCCCCACAGCCTGTAGGGGTATACTTCCAACAAGAATAACTTGAGCTACAGAGCTCCAAATGAGATGATTCAAAAAGCAATGGAAAGTAGGGATTCAGAGCTTTCCAGGCATATATGTCACTACATGGTGGACACTAAAATTAAGGGAGAAAACTACCCTAAAAAGTGCATAAATGAACATGGCACCAACCTGTAGTAAGGCCAGCTGACCTCTGTACCTTCGATGGTGTATAACTCGAGCTGTGGAGCTCCAAATGATGCGCTTCTAATGGCATTGGAAAGTTGATATTTAGGGCTTTCCAACAATATATAATAGTATGGGGTGGACAGCACGTTTGAGCTTTCAAATCTGGAAATGTTCTCAACGTTTGCGCCAACATTTGCCTCAAACGTGAGGTCAAACGTTGGCTTAAAAATACCCTGGAGGAAGAGCCACGTTTGCCTCAAACGTGAGGTCAAATGTTGGCTGAAAATTACCTTGGGGAGGATCACGTTTGAGCTCAAGTTTGACCTCAAATGTGAACTCAAACGTGAGTGACAGCAACAACCGTTCTGCATGATGCCATTACACGAAGACGTTTGAGTCAACGTTTGCCTCAAACATTGACTCAAACGTGAATGATCCCAAAGTCCATAATGCAAACGAATTTCTTCTCAAAGACCAAGAGCAATCAACAGAGGCTACCTTCAACCCAATTCCATCAAGGCCAACTGGACCCATCTCTCTTCAAATCCAAAGCAAGCAAAGCACACATCATCACTCAAAGGCACAAGAACAAAGTTAGAATAGGAATTTCATTTAGTTGTAATTTGTTGTCAATTTCATTTTTATTTTGTAAAGCCTATATAAGGCATCATTTTCATCTTTGTTGAAGGAGGTTGGCTCTAATAGAGAGCATTAGAGGCTAGCTCTACTAGAGAGCAGTGGTAGTAGGAGCTCTCTTTTAATTTTCTTCTTTGAATTTGATTTTTGGGAATTGGGAAGGAGAATTGATCTCTCTTCTTCCTTGTTCTTGCTTCTGCATTCTCTACTTCTTGTCTTGGATCTTGGGTGGAGAATTGAAAAAATTCTGTTTTAATCTCACCTTGAGATCTCCTTCTGATTTGTTGTCTGCATAATTCAAGGAATTTTGATTTGGGATTTGAATTCTCTTTACTGCTTTCATTTTATACTTCTTCTGCAATTTGTTCTTTTACTTTTCTGCAATTATTCTCTTGTTGGATCAAGGAAGGACTTGAGATCTAGACTTGTTTTCTAGTTTCCTCCACCCCTGAGATCCTCAACTTCCCTTTAACTATTGTAATTAAGCTGCATTTTACTTTCTGTTTGATTCCTCAATTCAGTTTACATTAAGCTTGATGCAAATCTCATTTACATTTCTCGCACAATTTTAAATTCCTCTGCAATTGATCTAAAATCCTGATTCACTGCAATCTTGCTTCTCTGTTTACATTTCTCTCAATTTACTTTCCTGCAATTTAAGCTTTCCGCAAGAGTTCTAAGCTTTGATCTATTGCTTTTTTTAATTTCCAGCACCCAACCTCCCTTTACATTTGATGCAATTTACATTTCTTGTCATTTAAGGTTCTTGCAATTTGCATTTCATGCTCTTTAAGTTTATGTCCAATTTACTTTCTGCACTTTAATTTTCCTTGCTATTTACTTTCTGTTGGCTACATTTTATCCAATTTCACTTCAATGTTAGCTTGACTAAACTAATCACCCACTAAAATTGCTTGATCCATCAATCCCTGTGGGATCGACCTCACTCTAAGTGAGTTTTACTACTTGATGCGACCCTGTATACTTGCCGGTGAGTTTAGGTGATTGGAATTTCGTTTCAAAACCCATTAAGTTCTTCCTCCCAGCAAATTTTGTGATTCTTGACACGGAGGAGGATGAGAATGCCTCTATAATCTTAGGAAGACCTTTCCTAGCCACTGGGAGAGCTCTAATTGATGTTGAAGTAGGTGGATTAGAGCTTAGAGTACATAATGAGCAACTGGTCTTTCATGTCTTCAAAGATATACATTCAGCAGGTGAAGAAGAGAGGTGCATGCAGACTGAGCTTATTGATCCAAACCTTCAAAAACCCCCTGATGATGCACAACAGGATCTGTAGCTCAAACCTCCTTTGGTGACAATCAACAAAATTCCCCCTGACATCAAACCTAAGTTTGGTGTCAGAATTGCATGATCTACCTAGGAGGAGGTCCCCACTTAGAAGAAAGTACCCAGGGGATGGAGAAACAAAAAGATTCCCACGGAAGACTTCTCCCCAGGAATGAAGGTGGTATTCACTGCATGTCCAATCCTGCCTCATACAGTGAACATGATCCTGTCTCTTGAGCATATAGATTTGATCAATGGGAGCACAGGAAAGAAGTTCACAGTGAGGGGTGAAGAGCTGAGCCCCTATGATCCTTCTCCTTAGAGGAGCTGACCGTCAAGCTAGTGACGGTAAAGAAGCGCTTGTCCAGAGGCAACCTGATAATTTCGTATCCTTATTTATTTTCCGTTGCATTGATTTTATTATTTATTTGATTTTCATTGAGTTTTTATAGTTTTTTCTTTATTTTACGTGTGTTTTGATCATGCAAAAATTTTTAGAACAGGAATCGGACACTTAGAAAAATTTTTGCCCACCTTGGAGAAGGTTGATTCTGCCAGGTCCACGCTGAACTTGGAATTTTCCAAGTTCAACGTGTAGTGTGCGTACAAAATGGGTGAGAGGCTCTGCCAGGTCCACGCTGAACTTAGGATTTTCTAAGTTCAGCGTGGTAAACGACGTAAACAACGTGCAATATGGCCAAGATTCCATGCTGAACTTGGCCCATCCCAAGTTCAGCGTGGATACATGCGTACAAAGAGGGAGTTTGCTTCTGAAAGGCCCATGCTGAATTCGGAAAATCCCAAGTTCAACGTGGAGAACGACGTGAAAGTAGCATAAAAGTGAGCTAAGAGTCCACGCTGTGGAGGAGAAGAATCCACACGAAGCATGCAATGCCAAACTTCCATCCTTCAAGTTCGGCGTTGATTTGGAGAATCTGGCCTACAATTCAACAAATCTCATCTATCTCGAATCAGATCCCATTCAATCACAAGATCCCTTTCCACTTTTTTTTAAAAAAAAAACCGTGCTTCAAGTTCGTGGAGAATCTGGCCTACAATTCAACAAATCTCATCTATCTCGAATCAGATCCCATTCAATCACAAGATCCCTTTCCACTTTTTCCACTTTTT
>NC_029789.2:59877016-59885191 GCF_000816755.2 Arachis ipaensis | reverse complement strand
ACTAACTACATCATACATACGTTTTCTCTCCACCCCCCTTATATATATATTTTAATTATTTTAACCTCTCTTGTCCTTTTATCAATTTATTCTTTTTTTGTACTAATTTTTGTTTTACTCTTCCGTGCACTTTTTATATCCCTCCTTGTTTTCAGTTCTTCTTTGCTTGAGGACAAGCAAACTTTTAAGTTTGGTGTTGTCGCTTCGCTTGTGGATTTTCTGTTTATTTTAATGACACCAAAGGGAGGCGAATCATCTTCACGGAGGAGCACAGCCTGAAGAATGAAATGACCACTCGGATAACTGAGGTGGTTGAGTTTCTTTCATTCTATATTCCTTCCCATTCTTACTATGTTATGTTCCGATTCTCTGCTGTTTTGTCTTAGTTATTGCATGATCATTTGTTATTTCAATTCCTAGGTCTAGTTTAATTTGCTATTTTTTTATTTCGATAATTGATTTTAATTCTAAAGGGTGTCTCATGTACCACTCACTGAGCTTGAATCTAAAAAGGAAAGAAAAGAAAAGATGTATTACATGAGAAATAGAGTTTATATCAAAGAGTAGTCTTATTTACTTAAATGTGGTGGTATTATCTGTGATTTTGAATGCATGATATGGACAGTGCATATTTGAATTTGAATTAAAGGATGTTGATGCATAAGGAACAGGAATTTAGAGAACTATTATGACTTCTCTGAAATTGGTGAAAACTTAATCCTTGAAGCAAAAGAAACAGCAAAAGAAAAATAAAAGCAAGGTTCAAGGCTCTGAGCATCAATGACTAGGGAAGTCAGACATGATTGAAAGCTCAAAGATTTGTTGCCCTAGTCATATGCTTGTGGTGTTCGTGTGTCAAGTAATCCTTGAGACAGAACATTTAGAGTTGAGATCAAATGCATTTAGCAGCATCTAGGAGTAACTGAAAGAAAAATTAGAATTTAAATAGAGTTTCCCAGTTAAGTGCTTGTGGTGTTTTTGTGTCAAGTGAAGCTTGAGACAAAACATTTAAAGTCACGACTAGGCTCAAGGTGCAAAGCACCAAGAGAATAAAAGGGAATTTGCTATGTTCAAGGATTAATCTGAAGTAAACAGATTAGAGAATTCATAATATTACCTAGATTCCAATTCCAAATGACAGTGACATTCCTCTAATTCAAATGATAGTGATATGCCAAAACTATTCAAGATTACAGTGTATAAACCCCACTTTGAGAAGAGACAGGAGCTTAATTGAATACTCGTCTCTCATGCAAATTCACATCCTGAGCCTATATTACCTGAACGAATCCAATGGTCCCCATGCACTCATACAAGGCTGCGTATGAAGTATAAAAAAATTTGATTTAATTTTATGTTATTTATAATTAGGAAAAGATATTATTTTAGTTTTAGAAAATATATTTTACATTAATTAGAATTAGACATAAAAGGAAAAATAATCAGCCTTCGGGCTTGTCTCTTCTCTTCGACCTTATTCCACAATTTACAGTTTTTATAGGAATCCTAGTTTTCTCTCTGAACCATGAGCAACTAAACCTCCACTGTTAAAGTTAGGAGCTCTGTCTATTGTATGGATTGATACTATTATTTTTCTATTTTAATTCTTGTACTGATTTATATTCAAGAATTGTTTTCGTTCTTTATCTTATGAATTTGGGTGGAACGGAAGTATGACCCTTGTTCTAATTGAGTTCTTGTATAACTTGGAAAAGCTCTTTACTTGAACAACAGGTTGAAAACAATTTCTCCCAAATTTCTAATTATCTGGACTTAACGGGATACGTAACATATAATCCTCTTATATTTGGGTAATTAGGATTTTTGTGGCATATAAACTAGAATTGAAATTCACCCTCTAATTGGAATTAAGTGACCAAGAAATTGGCGGTTAGTGAATTTTAGAGGAGACTAGAAAGGTCTAAGGAATTAGGGTTTAGTCACATATAGTTTTCCATGAATTAAATCTTACATGATTAAAATAGTTAGTAAGAAAAGTCAATCCGAAAAATAGATAAATCTGAAGCCTTAACTGTTTCTCCATATATTATTCACAACTTGTTTACTGCTTGCTTTTCTGATTCTCTGATTTACTATTAATGCTTTTGAACTCTCAAAACACTCTTTTCTGCTTGTCTAACTAAGTAAATTACTCAACCATTGTTGCTGAGTCTATCAATCCTCGTGGGATCGACCCTCATTCACTTGAGGTACTACTTGGTACGACCCGGTGCACTTGTCGGCTAGTTTGTGGATTGTAAATTTCATACCAAGTTTTTGGCTAAAGGTAATTAAATCTTGATTAAACTCAACAATTTGAATGCAAATTTACTAGGAAAAGATAGAAAGGATGCTCACGCATCACCGGTCCAACCCGTTAGCGTTTTAGGTCCGTTTGGCTCACTTTGGTCCAAAACCTTTAAAATTAGCACCCGATTTTCAATTCTAAATTATTTTTTATCCTTTCAAAACAACAAATCAATTTTTAAAATCTTATTTTTCTCAAAACACGGTACTGGACAGTGTAGAGCCGGTCCTGCCGGCTTAAGCTCCGGTACCCATTTAAAAAAATCTTTTGCGCAGGATACATTTTCTAACTCAGAAAAATTCATTGAAATCAAATTTTACCTTTATGTTTTCAAATTAAAACTTCTAAATTTTGAATCTACTCCGAGCACTAAAAATTATTTTATTAAAACGGTTTTACGTGAAAAACTCCAGTTCTTTCATGAATGATCTTCTTCTATGGCAGGCTGTAAGTGATTGACACTGGTTTGAGCAGCTGCCAATACTCTTCCGGATCTAAACCCCGGGTTTAGTGTGAATCCATCTCTACTTGAGGGTGAAGTGCGTATAGTCCATTCTCTTGGCGATCCTACTCAAAACGCCACAGACAAGGTCGAATCTTCTGGATCAGAGAACGTTGCTTCTTTGGGTTCTAGCCTCTACCACAGAGACCCTAATCTCCTTGGAAATTGGGTGAACTGGTATCTCAAAAATTCTCCAACAAAGTCATGGATTAGCCGTCTGAGAGATGTATAAACATAGCTGTTTATTCGTGCTTTCTGGCCAAGTATTCACACGAACCCAAGTAGACGAGGGTGTTTGTCAGGCACATTCGGCTTAATGTGATGAACAGAGCTAATTTGTCAGATCATCCTGCTCACCACGATGAAGATCGGGATATACATATTAGAGATACATCAAACACAGATCGAAGAAGAAACAGAAATACTTTTATTCATTCATAGGACTCAGTAGAGCTCCTCCCCTCAACCTAGGAGATTTAGAAACTCATACTGAGGTAAAACAATGGTGAAAATGTGTATGATGACTGAGAGTGTCTAAAAGTCCTTATATTACATAAATAAAATTCCTTAAATACTAAACAGATGACTAGTAAGGGTAAAACAGTTGTTTAGTGCTAAAATCCACTTTTGGGGCCCACTTAGTGAGTGTTTGATGAAATCCACGTGCTTAGGCTTCCTTGGGCATTGAACTCCAGTCCTGGCACCTTTTTGGGCGTTGGACTCCAGCTTGAAATCCCTTTCTGGCGATGGACGCCAGAACTGGTCAGATAGCTGGCGTTGAATGCCAGTTTTCAGCCTTCTAATTCGAAGCAAGGTATAGACTATTATATATTGCTGGAAAGCTCTGAAAGTCAGATTTCCATAGTAGTTGAGAACGCTCCATTTGGACTTTAGTAGCTCCAGAAAAGCTCTTCTGAATCCAGGCAGGTCAGATTTGGACAGCATTTGAGTGCTTTCTCTGACTCTGAATCAGACTTCTGCTCCAGCTCCTCAATTTCAGCCAGAAAATACCTGAAATTGCCCAAAAACACAAAAACTCATAGTAGAATCTAAAAATGTGAATTTAACACTAAAACCTATAAAAACTTAATAAAACTAAATAAAAACTACTAAAAACTATATGAAAATGATGCCAAAAAGCGTATAAAGTATCCGCTCATCACAATACCAAACTTAAACCGTTGCTTGTCCCCAAGCAACTAAAAACATAGTAGGATAGAAAAGAAAATTAAGATAAAATAAATTTCTAAGTTTCAAATGAAGCTTAATTAAAATCATATGAGAGGATCTTAGTAGCTTTTTGCTTCTGAATAGTTTTGGCATCTCACTATCCATTGAAACTCAGAGATGTTAGCATCCTTAGGAACTTATAATACAGATGATATTATTGACTCTCTTAGTTAAGCTTATTTTGATTCTTGAACACAGCTTTCTGAGTCTTGGCTGTGACCCTAAGCACTCTGTTTTCCAGTATTACCACCGGATACATTCATGCCACAGACACTTTACCTGGGTGAACCTTTTCAGATTGTGACTCAGCTTTGATATAGTCCCCAAATAGAGGTGTTTAGAGTTCTTAAACACACTCTTTTTGTTTTGGACCATGACTTTAACCACTCAGTCTCAAGCTTTTCACTTGACACCTTCACGCCACAAGCACATGGTTAGGGACAGCTAGGTTTAGCCGCTTAGGCCAAAATTTTATTCTTTTGGGCCCTCCTAACCACTGATGCTCAAAGCCTTGGGTCCTTTTACCTTTGCCTTTTGGTTTAAAGGGTTACTGGATTTTTCAATCTGTCCTACTTTTCCTGTATTTTTGGGCAGTAATGGATTTTTCTGCTTTTTATTTTTTCTTTTTCTTTTTCGCCATTTTTTTTCTTTCTTGCATGCATATAATTTTTTTTCTTTTGCAACATGATTTTTCTTTTGGTTTTTGCTGCTTTTTCTTGCTTCAAAAATCAATTTTCAGATTTTTCAGATTATCAATAATATTTTTCGCTTTTCCTTATTCTTTCAAGAGCCAACATTCTAAAATTTCAACTTCAAACATGAACTGTTTATTTCATACATTCAGAAAACAAAGGCAAATTACACCACATCAAACTAATTGAACTACTCTTATTTTAAACTTGAAATTCATGCATCTCTTAGTTATTTTCTTAAAAAAATTTTATTTAAGCAAGGTGAGAGATATATGAAACATTTTACACCTTAAAGACATCAATGCAAATGATCATGCAACTAGGACAAGAAAACAGATAAATAAACAGACAGAAAACAGAAAAATAATAGGAAAAGAGTAAAAGAGAACGAATCCACCTGAATGATGGTGGCCAGTGCTCCTCCTTGAGGATCCCATGTAGTGCTTGATCTCTTCTATGTCACTCCTTTGTCTTTGTTGAGGCGGTTGCACAGGCTTATGTGCATGCTCTCTAGTTTGCTCCATCCTCTTCTTCTATACTTAAGAGTGGTAGAAGTCACAAATAAGAGCTTTTGCAACACCAAACTTAAGAGTTTTGCTCGCCCTCGAGCAAATATGATCAATGGGGAGGAAGAAGGTGGGATAGATGGAGCTTCTGTGGGACCTCTTGGTCCTGAGAGGCTAGCGAATTCTAGATTTCCAGCTTCTCTACATTGGCGTTTGAACGCCCAGGGGCTGCTCCCTGGCTGGCGTGCAATGCCAGCAATGCTCCCCTCTTGGGGCGTTGAATGCCCAGTGAGTACTTCCTCACTGGCGTTCAACTGTAACACACTTTCCAGAGTTTTCTGTTTTTACTACTGTGAATTCTGTCTCTTGACTGATGCACATGATCATGACTCTGACACTAAAATGAAAAACAAAATGAAGGAAAATAACTATGGTTGGGTAAAGTTGGGTTGCCTCCCAACAAGCGCTCTTTTAAAGTTACTAGCTTGACCTTCAGCTCCTTAAGGAGGTGAGTAAGGGCTCAAATTTTTGCCCCTTACAGTGAATTTTCTGTCTGTCCTCTCATGAATGAGCTCTACATGCTCTAGAGATAGGACACGGTTCATTGTATGTGGTAGAACTGGATTCTTAGTGAAGACAACTCTCATGCCAGGTGAGGCCTTCAGTTAGGACTTTCTTGTCCTTCCAGCCTTTAGGTACTTTCTTTTTAGTACCTTTGTGCTTAGAGCTTGTTGATGGCTGCCCAACACCAAACTTAGAAATGATGTTTGGGGGCTCTGTAAAGCTCTGCATAGAAAGAGAGGGTTAGCACACTAGGTGTTGCACAGTTGTCCCTTTCTTATTGGAGGGAGAATTAGGATTGGACATCTTAATAAGATGTAGTCCTCTCCTAATTGGAAAACCATTTCTCCCTTAGCTATATTAATCAAAGCTTTTGTAGTAGCAAAGAAGGGTCTTCCAAGGATAACATAGTCATCCTCATCCTTTCCAATGTCCAAGACAATAAAGTTTGCTGGGATGTAGTGGTTTCCAACTTTAACCAATACATCCTCCACTAAGGAATATGGCTTCTTCATGGTCTTGTCTGCCATCTCTAAAGAGACGTGTGTAGCTTGTACCTCAAGAATTCCCAGTTTCTCAATAACAGAGAGTGGCATGAGGTTGATTCTTGACCCTAGGTCTATAGAGCCTTTTCGAAGGTCATAGCGCCTATGGTGAAAGGAATCAGAAAGTGTCCAGGATCTGGAAGCTTGAGGTAGCTCTTGTTGAACCAAAGCATGGAGATCTTTGGTGAGCAGTGGAGGTTCTTCCACCAGAGGCTTTGTACCAAATAACTTGGTATTTAGCTTCATTAGTGCTCCTAGGAAACGAGCAACTTGCTCTTCCCTAGTGTCTTCATCCTCACTTGAGGATGAGTAGTCATAAGAACTTATGCACTGCAGAAGTGTATTCAAAGGAACCTCAATAGTCTTTATGATTTTCTTTGGTTCTGGGCAAGAGGGTTCTTGAGTGGGATTCAGGCACTCAAAGGGTGTGCTGTGACTGACGTTCAACGCTAGTGATGAGCGGATAATTTATACGCTTTTTGGCATTGTTTTTACATAGTTTTCAGTATAATTCAGTTAGTTTTTAGCATATTTTTATTAGTTTTTAAATAAAAATCACATTTCTGGACTTTACTATGAGTTTGTATATTTTTCTGTGATTTCAGGTACTTTCTGGCTGAAATTGAGGGACTTGAGCAAAAATCAGATTCAGAGGTTGAAGAAGGACTGCAGATGCTGTTGGATTCTGACCTCCCTACACTCAAAGTGGATTTTCTGGAGCTACAGAACTCCAAATGGCGCGCTCTCAATTGCGTTAGAAAGTAGACATCTAGGGCTTTCCAACAATATATAATAATCCATACTTTGCCTGAGTTTAGATGACGCAAACTGGCGTTCAACGCCAGTTCCATGCTGCATTCTGGAGTTAAACACCAGAAACAGGTTGCAAAGTGGAGTTAAACGCCAGAAACAGGTTACAAACTGGCGTTCAACTCCAAGAGAAGCCTCTACACATGTAAAGCTCAATGCTCAGCCCAAGCACACACCAAGTGGGCCCCAGAAGTGGATTTCTGCATCATTTATTCATTTCTGTAAACCCTAGTAACTAGTTTAACATAAATAGGACTTTTTACTATTGTATTTACATCTTTTGGAAGATCTTCGGATCATTTTAGACTTGGTTACTTTGGTTCCCCTCTGGGGCCGAGACCAATGAACTCCATTATCACTTATGTATTTTCAACGGTAGAGTTTCTACACACCAAAGATTAAGGTGTGGAGCTCTGCTGTTCCTCATGAATTAATACATAGTACTATTGTTTTTCTATTCAATTCAAGCTTATTCCGATTCTAAGATATTTATTCGTACCTTAATATGAATGTGATGATCGTGACAGTCATCATCATTCCCATCTATGAACGCGTGCCTAATAACCACTTCCGTTCTACCTTAGATTGAATGAATATTTCTGGGATTCCTTAATCAGAGTCTTCGTGGTATAAGTTAGAATCCATGGACGACCATTCTTGAGATCCGGAAAGTGTAAACCTTGTCTGTGGTATTCCGAGTAGGATCTGGGAAGGGATGGCTACGACGAGCTTCAAACTCGCGAGTGCTGGGCGTAGTGACAGACGCAAAAGGATCAATGGATCCTATTCCAGTATGATCGAGAACTGACAGATGATTAGCTATGCAGTGACAGCGCATTGGACCACTGAGAGGACCCATTGACAACGATGATGCCTAACATACAGCTTGCCATAGAAAGGAGTATGAATGATTGGATGAAGATAATAGGAAAGCAAGGAAAGCAGAGGAACGAACGCATCTCTATACGCTTATATGAAATTCTCACCAATGAATTACATAAGTATCACTATCTTTATTTTA
>NC_029789.2:59771516-59876505 GCF_000816755.2 Arachis ipaensis | reverse complement strand
GCCAGTTCCATGCTGCATTCTGGAGTTAAACGCCAGAAACAGGTTGCAAAGTGGAGTTAAACGCCAGAAACAGGTTACAAACTGGCGTTCAACTCCAAGAGAAGCCTCTACACATGTAAAGCTCAATGCTCAGCCCAAGCACACACCAAGTGGGCCCCAGAAGTGGATTTCTGCATCATTTATTCATTTCTGTAAACCCTAGTAACTAGTTTAACATAAATAGGACTTTTTACTATTGTATTTACATCTTTTGGAAGATCTTCGGATCATTTTAGACTTGGTTACTTTGGTTCCCCTCTGGGGCCGAGACCAATGAACTCCATTATCACTTATGTATTTTCAACGGTAGAGTTTCTACAGACCATAGATTAAGGTGTGGAGCTCTGCTGTTCCTCATGAATTAATACATAGTACTATTGTTTTTCTATTCAATTCAAGCTTATTCCGATTCTAAGATATTTATTCGTACCTTAATATGAATGTGATGATCGTGACAGTCATCATCATTCCCATCTATGAACGCGTGCCTAATAACCACTTCCGTTCTACCTTAGATTGAATGAATATTTCTGGGATTCCTTAATCAGAGTCTTCGTGGTATAAGTTAGAATCCATGGACGACCATTCTTGAGATCCGGAAAGTGTAAACCTTGTCTGTGGTATTCCGAGTAGGATCTGGGAAGGGATGGCTACGACGAGCTTCAAACTCGCGAGTGCTGGGCGTAGTGACAGACGCAAAAGGATCAATGGATCCTATTCCAGTATGATCGAGAACTGACAGATGATTAGCTATGCAGTGACAGCGCATTGGACCATTTTTACTGAGAGGACAGGATGTAGCCATTGACAACGATGATGCCTAACATACAGCTTGCCATAGAAAGGAGTATGAATGATTGGATGAAGATAATAGGAAAGCATTGGTACAGGAGGAACGAACGCATCTCTATACGCTTATATGAAATTCTCACCAATGAATTACATAAGTATCACTATCTTTATTTTATATTTTATTTATCTTTTAATTATTAAATCTCCATAATCAATTGAATCCGCCTGACTGAGATTTACAAGGTGACCATAGCTTGCTTCAAGCCGACAATCTCCGTGGGATCGACCCTTACTCACGTAAGGTTTATTACTTGGACGACCCAGTGCACTTGCTGGTTAGTTGTGCAAGATTGTGAAGAAGAACTAAGATTAAGAATGTACGTATTAAGTTTTTAGCGCCGTTACCAAGGAATGAACCGTCACGATTTCTGCGCACCATGTTTTTGGCGCCGTTGCCAGGGATTGTTCGAGTTTGGACAACTGACGGTTCATCTTGTTGCTCAGATTAGGTAATTTTATTTTATTTTTAAGCTTTTTTATTTCTTATTTTCGAAAATAATATAAAAAATATATAATTTCTTTTTCGTTTTCCCCAAAATAATTTTCGAAAAAACCAAAAAAAAATTTATAAAATCATAAAATCAAAAATAATTTTTATGTTTCTTGTTTGAGTCTTGAGTCGAATTTTAAGTTTGGTATCTTGCATGTTTTTCTTTTCTTAAAAAAATTTTCAAAAATAAGTTCTTGATGTTCATCTTGACATTCAAAGTGTTCTTGGTGTTCATCTTTGCATTCAAAGTGTTCTTGCATGTTTCCTTTGTTTTGATCCAAATTTTTTATATCTCGAGTCTTTTTGATGTTTTTCTCTTTCTTTATTAAAATTCAAAAATAAAAAAATATCTTTCCTTTTTTCACGCATAAATTTTCGAAAATTTGAGTTGACTTTTTCAAAATTTTCACGGATACCTTTTTAGTTTCTTGTTAGTCAAGTAATCAATTTTGATTTCAAAATTCAAATCTTTTCAAATTTCTTTTTCAAATCTTTTTCAAATTAAGTTTCAATCATATCTTTTTCAAAATCAATTTCAAAATCTTTTCTAACTTCTTATCTTTTCAAAAATTGATTTTCAAATCTTTTTCAAACTAATCCTATCTTTTTGTTTGATTCTTATCTTTTTCAAAACTACCTAACTAATTCTATCTCTAATTTTTGAAAATAACCTTCATCTTTTTCAAAATTCCTTTTTAAATTAACTAATTATTTTAAATTTAATTTAATTTGGTTTAATTTTTCCTTTCTTAATTTTCGAATTTTTAATTTTAATTCTAATTTAAAAAACAAAAATACTTTTATTTTATTTTATCTAATTTTCGAAAATTCTTCTCCCTCACCTCCTTCTATTTATTTATTTATTTACTAACACCCCTCTTTCACCCAAGAATTCGAACCTACTCCTCACCCTTGTGTTTGAATTCTCCTTCTTCTATTCATATCTTCTTCTACTCACATAAAAGAATCTCTATATTGTGACATAGAGGATTCCATATTTTCTATTTTCTTCTTTTTCATATGAGCAGGAACAAGGATAAGGACATTCTTGTTGAAGCTGATCCCGAACTTGAAAGAACTTTGAAGAGGAAGCTAAGGGAAGCTAAAGCACAACTCTCTGGAGAAAATCCGACAGAAATTTTCGAAAAAGAAGGAGACATGGCCGAAAATAATAACAATGCAAGGAAGATGCTTGGTGACTGATGACAAGTCATCTTAGCCTAGTTTCACTAGCCTTTTTCTTTTGTTTTCAATTGAATTATGCACTTTCTTGAGCCATAAGCAAGCCAATTGGGTAGATTTTCATGTTTCCTTTGATTTAATCAACCATGTATGAATTAATGCAATTTCATGAGGTTTTATGCTATAATTGTCACATATTATGAAAGAATGAATATCTCATGATTTTGAGCATAGCTTTGATGTGTTTGGTTGATTAATGATAGGTGAAGAAAGCTTGGAGAAAGGTTGAAGCAAGGAGGAATGGCTAGGAGGAAGAGAGGACAAAAAGTTTGAGCAAAAGTTTGCCTCAAACTTTAGCTCAAACTTTTGGAATAAGTGAAAATGAACCAGGGAGCAAAAAGCTGGACCAAAAGTTTGCCTCAAACTTTTGTGCAAACTTTTGGGCAAAAAGCTGGAGCAAAAGTTTGCCTCAAACTTTTGTGCAAACTTTTGGGTAAAAAGCTGGAGCAAAAGTTTGCCTCAAACTTTTGTGCAAACTTTTGGGCAAAAAGCTTGAGCAAAAGTTTGCCTCAAACTTTTTGGCAAACTTTTGGCATCACAAATCAACACCCCGGAGAGCAAAAGTTTGCGCCAACGTTTGCCTCAAACTTTTTGGCAAACGTTGGCGCATGAACAACACGCCCTGGAGAGCAAAAGTTTGCGCCAACGTTTGCCTCTAACTTTTTGGCAAACGTTGGCGCCATGAGTGTGCAAGGGGAGGCCAACGTTTGAGCAAAAGTTTGACCCCAAACTTTTTCCCCAACGTTGGTATCAGCAAAAGAGGGTGGCTGATGTGAAAAGTTTGAGTAAAAGTTTGCCTCAAACTTTTACTCAAACTTTTACTCAAGCTTTCATGATTCCAAACCCGGTTCAATTCGGTTCTTCTCCAAACTCCAAGAGCAATCAACCAAGGCCTCTATCAACCCAATTCCATCAAGAGCAAAGGCCCAATTGAAGGCTTGAAGACCATTTGAAGAAAGTGTATAAATAGCATAGGATAGGAGTTCTTTTCTTGGAAGTTTCTCAGAGAGCTTTCCTTTTAGTTTTCATAGAGAGTTTTCGGAGAGCTTTTGGTGTTGAGAGAATTTTAATTTCTAAGTCTCGGGGAAGGAGAATTGAATTCCCTTCCTCTTAGGTTTCTTGCTTTCAATTTCAATTACACTTATCTTGGATCTTGGGTTGGAGAATTGAAGGAATTCTGTTTCAATCTCATCCTGAGATCTCTTTGTTGAATTCTACTGCACAATTGAATTTAAATTTCTGTTAATTGCTTCTTCATCTACTTTCTTTGCAATTTACATTTCCTTTGCAATTGTTCTTGTTGGATCTAGGAAGGCATTGAGATCTAGACTTGGTTATCTAGTCTCTTGAGTCCTGAGATCTGAATTCTCATTTTACTTTCTCTGTTTAATGCTTTTCATGCTCATTTATAATTCTGTTTTTAGATCCGGTTCAATCCAAGTCATCTTCTATTTCTCTGTTTGTTGAATTTTACCTTTCCTTGTTTAATTTCTGCAAATCCAATTCCCAATTCCCTTTACAATTCAAGCCATTTACATTTCTTGCACTTTAAGATTCTGCAATTTACATTTCTTGCGTTCTAAGTTTCTGCCATTTAATTTCTTGTTCTTTAAGATTCAGCACTTTAAATTTCAGTTCTCTTTACTTTCATGCAATTTACCCACTCCCTTTACTTTCTCTGCAATTTAAATTCTGCAAATCACAAATCTCTCAACCAAATCTTGATTCGCTTGACTAAATCAATCACTAAGCTAAAATTGCTCAATCCTTCAATCCCTGTGGGATCGACCTCACTCCCGTGAGTTATTATTACTTGATGTGACCCGGTGCACTTGCCGGTTAGTTTTGGGTGTTTTGGAGAAATTCGTTTTTCCACAAAAATACCCATCAAGTTTTTGGCGCTGTTGCCGGGGATTGAAATAGATTGACAATGATTAAGTGAAGTAGAGATCTAGATCAAGCACTTTTTCTTTTCTGTTTCTTTAACTTTTGACTAACACGCTAACTGTTTGAATTTTTGCCTAAGCTAACTAATATTTCACTTCAGCCATGGATTGAAGTGTTATTGCTTTTCTGGTATTGTGTGATTCTTGTGTTTTGCTTGTATGTCAGATACAAGAAGAGATATCCCTACCTTTCGTGAAACTGACGAAAGAATCCTCCGAAGGCTAAGAAGAGAAGCAAGAGAAAAAAATGTTGCTGGAGAGGAAGAATCAGATGAAGAATATCATGAATTGGAGGAACACTCAACAAATCCAACAAATCCACCAGTGAGAATGGCCAACAACAATGGTCAACCCCAGAGGAGAGTCTTGGCTTCATATACATTTGCTAATCCAAGGCATTGTGGGAGTAGCATCCTTACCCCAAATATCGATGCAAATAACTTTGAATTGAAGCCCCAACTCATCACCTTGGTGCAGAACAACTGTTCTTATGGAGGAGGCCCCTTGGAAGATCCAAACCAGCACCTATCCACCTTCCTGAGGATATGTAACACCGTGAAGACCAATGGTGTACATCCTGACAGTTACAAATTGTTGTTGTTTCCATTTTCCCTGAGGGACAAAGCTACTCAATGGTTGGAGTCATTTCCAAGAGAAAGCATCAACAATTGGGAAGATCTAGTGAGCAAGTTCTTAGCAAAGTTTTATCCTCCTCAAAGGATCATCAGGCTCAAAACAGAGGTTCAAACATTTACTCCAACAATTTGAGCAAATGGCTAAAAAGATTGATAGCTTGCAAGTTGCAGCAGTGAATACAAGCCAACCATCAACCATGGGGACAAAATGAAGAAACTCAAGAAGAACAACAACAAGAGCAAGTACAGTATATGCACAACCAAGGACCAACTGAAGTGTATGGTGATACATATAATCCATCCTGGAAGAACCACCCAAACCTCAGATGGGGTTGAAAAAGGAGAATTGTTGTTAAGAGTGCATGATGAGCACCTAGCATTCCATGTTTTTAAAATCCTGTATGAGCCTACTCAAGAAGAAGATTGTATGAAGGATAAGGCCAATGATCAAAGCTTGAAGGAGGCATTCAATGAGTTAACTCCAAGACTTCTACATCCATGCTTGAAAGAAGTAGAAATGGTGCAACAGACCAAAGAAATCAAGGAGGAACTAGATCCAAAATCCCCAGATGAGAACCTCAACATTCCAGATAAAGAACCACCAAGGCATGAATCATCTCTTAAGAAAGAAGAGAAGAAGAAGAGGCCAAAAGGGTGGAAAAACAAGAAAATCCCCACTGAAGGCTTTTCACCAGGGGATAAAGTAATGTTAAACACCCAACCAATGAAGGTGTCCCCACAATCATCTGAATACTACACTGTAAACCGGGTCGTTTCACTTGAACACCTAGAGATCATCAAAAAGGAGACCGGAAGGAAGTTCACAGTAAGAGGAGAAAAGCTGAGGCACTATGATTTTCAACCCCCATGATCTAAGAGGATCGATGTCAAGCTAGTGACAATAAAAGAGCGCTTGTTGGGAGGCAACCCAACCTGAGGTAGTTTTCTTTTCATAGCCTTTTCAATAAAAATGTTGAATAATTGATATGCATTGCAAGGAGCTAAGTTTGGTGTTGCACACCAAAACAATAGGGAGAATGAAGGATTCTAAGTTTGGTGTTCCACCAAAACCTCATTTAAAATCACACCTTCACTTCCTGCACAACACTAGCTCCAAGCAATCAAACATGATTAGTCAACCATTTAACTGTTTTCTAGTTTTAACTCCATAACCTTTGGCAAGGACACAAGACATTACATATTGTTAACCTGTTGCATCAGAGGAAGTGGCAAGGAATTAAGTTTGGTGTTCCCACATCAAACTAACTCCAAAAGCCACATTCAATTCATATGTACTAATCAGTCACCTAAGGGCTTGAGAAGCAAGCAACTTTTGAGAATTGTGCAGGGAACTAACCACCAATTGAAGATAGTATGCATAATAACTCAAAAGGGGACACAACAGAAGGAGGGACAAAAGAACTGCAAACCAATAGGTTGTATCTATACTTAACTTCTGCTGTTGAAAAATGCTTTGACTTGTGTCTTGCTAAAGTGTTCATCTAGTACAAGTAGAATCACTCTTAAAATAAGTAAGCTAGCCTATGTGTGTGCTTGTGTGTTTACTTTCACTGAACAAAAAGCATGCTTTGTCCCCTGCATCTTTAATTCAATAAAAGAAATGTTTGAATGTGAAGTGAGATAGTTCTCTGTTAGATAGAAGTACAATAAAAGTAAGTGGTGGTGTGTGTGTGATTGTATAATAGCTCACTTTAGTGAATAAAAGAACTAGGATGTCTCCTTCTAAGTATAAAGTGGCCTACTGTCTATGAATCTCAATCAAATAAAAGTCCTTGGTTAGACAGAAAAACAAAAAGAAAGAAAAAAAAAGGAGAGAAAAAGAAATAGCCAAAGAGTGGCAGAACAAAAGAAAAACAAAAAGAAACAAAGCTGGACACCAATAGCTTGAACCTTAGAATATATGCCTGTGGTGTCTTTGTATTAGGATCTGCTTGGATTATTAAGCTCTTTGGAGTGCATCAACACTCGATGACTTGGGTTAACTAACCCGGGATCATCAGCTGAAAGTCCACTATCAAGAGCAACCTAACTACAAGGCATTTAGTAGCCCAAAGAGGTGCTGGGCATCAATGTTCTAAGAAGGAATGTGAGCCAAGTGTCTATAGTGAATAATGTGTCAAGTATAAAGAAAAGGAAATGAACTTGCTACACATGACACTCAAATAAAGCTTATGAACAAAATAATAGCCAAGGATAAAAAAATAATGAGAGGTCATAGCAGTATGTTACTTGAAGCTTGAAGGAGACTTTCTAGGCTTAAGAGTCAATAAGAGGTGAGTGTTTACATATCCACAAAAAACCCCATGAACTACCAATAACACTCTACTAGCATGAACATCCTCTCCCATTTCATTCTTTCTTTTTCTGTTAATTGCTTCTTCATCTACTTTCTTTGCAATTTACATTTCCTTTGCAATTGTTCTTGTTGGATCTAGGAAGGCATTGAGATCTAGACTTGGTTATCTAGTCTCTTGAGTCCTGAGATCTGAATTCTCATTTTACTTTCTCTGTTTAACGCTTTTCATGCTCATTTACAATTCTGTTTTTAGATCCGGTTCAATCCAAGTCATCTTTTATTTCTCTGTTTGTTGAATTTTACCTTTCCTTGTTTAATTTCTGCAAATCCAATTCCCAATTCGCTTTACAATTCAAGCCATTTACATTTCTTGCACTTTAAGATTCTGCAATTTACATTTCTTACGTTCTAAGTTTCTGCCATTTAATTTCTTGTTCTTTAAGATTCAGCACTTTAAATTTCAGTTCTCTTTACTTTCATGCAATTTACCCACTCCCTTTACTTTCTCTGCAATTTAAATTCTGCAAATCACAAATCTCTCAACCAAATCTTGATTCGCTTGACTAAATCAACCACTAAGCTAAAATTGCTCAATCCTTCAATCCCTGTGGGATCGACCTCACTCCCGTGAGTTATTATTACTTGATGCGACCCGGTGCACTTGCCGGTTAGTTTTGGGTGTTTTGGAGAAATTCGTTTTTTCACAAAAATACCCATCAGTGACTTTACTGCACCTAATTCCAATTTACATGGAAGAAGCATCTGAATCCCTGCCATTGGAGTAAACAATTTTGAGCTGAAACCTCAACTAGTTTCTCTGATGCAACAGAATTGCAAGTTTTATAGACTTCCATCCGAAGATACCTTTCAGTTCTTAACTGAATTCTTGCAGATCTGTGATACTGTTAAGACCAATGGGGTTGATCCCGAGGTCTACAGGCTCATGCTTTTCCCGTTTGTTGTAAGAGACAGAGCTAGAATATGGTTGGACTCTCAACCTAAAGATAGCCTGAACTCTTGGGATAAGNTAGAGAATTTTGAGCAGAATCCATCTAGCTTAGCAAATATAGTCTCTGATCTATCTAAGGCCATTGTGAGTTTCATGAATGAAACAAGGTCCTCCATTAGAAATTTGGAGGCACAAGTCGGCCAGCTGAGTAAAAGAGTCACTGAAACTCCTCCTAGTACTCTCCCAAGCAATACAGAAGAGAATCCAAAGAGAGAGTGCAAGGCCATTGATTTGACCATCATGGTCGAACCTACAAGGGAAGAGGAGGACGTGAATCCTAGTGAGGCAGACCTCCTGGGACGTCCAGTGACCAATAAGGAGTATCCCTTTGAGGAACCAAAGGAATCTGAGGCTCATCTAGAGACCATAGAGATTCCATTAAACCTCCTTCTGCCCTTCATGAGCTCTGATGAGTATTCTTCCTTTGAAGAGGATGAAGACATTACTGAAGAGCAAGTTGCTAAATACCTTGGTGCAATCATGAAGCTGAATGCCAAACTATTTGGTAATGAGACTTGGGAAGATGAACCTCCCTTGCTCACCAATGAACTAAATGCATTGGATAGGCAGAAATTACCTCAAAAGAAACAGGATCCTAGCAAATTCTTAATACCCTATACCATAGGCACCATGACCTTTGAAAAGGCTCTGTGTGACCTGGGGTCAGGAATAAACTTAATGTCACTCTCTGTAATGGAGAAACTTGGGATCTTTGAGGTGCAAGCTGCCAGAATATCATTAGAGATGGCAGACAACTCAAGAAAATAGGCTTATGGACAAGTAGAGGACGTGTTGGTAAAGGTTGAAGGCCTTTACATCCCTGCTGATTTCATAATCCTAGACACTGGGAAGGACGAGGATGAATCCATCATCCTTGGAAGACCCTTCCTAGCCACAGCAAGAGCTGTGATTGATGTGGACAGAGGAGAATTGGTCTTCCAACTGAATGAGGACAACCTTGTGTTTAAGACTCAATGATCTCCTTCTGTAACCATGGAGAGGAAGCATGAAAAGCTTCTCTCACTGCAGAGTCAACCAAAGCCCCCACAGTCAAACTCTAAGTTTGGTGTTGGGAGGCCACAACCAAACTCTAAGTTTGGTGTTGAACCCCCACATTCAAACTCTAAGTTTGGTGTTGGGAGGTTCCAACCTTGCTCTGATTATCTGTGAGGCTCCATGAGAGCTCACTGTCAAGCTATTGACACTAAAGAAGCGCTTTTTGGGAGGCAACCCAATGTTATTTAATCATATCTATTTTATTTTCTTTTTGTTATTTCGTGTTTTATTAGGTTGATGATCATGTGAAGTCACAAAAACTACTGAAAATAAAAAACAGAATGAAAAAAACAGCATTGAAAACAGCACACCCTGGAGGAGAGCAGTCTGGCGTTTAAACGCCAGAAACAAGCATTTGTCTGGCATTTAACGCCAGAAACAGGCACCAAGCTGGTGTTTAACGCCAGAAGTAAGCATCTGTCTGGCGTTAAACGCCAGAAACAGGCTACATTTGGGCGTTTAACGCCAAAAACAGGAAGCAGTCTGGCGTTAAACGCCAGGATTGCACAGCAAGGGCGTTTTACACGCCTAATTGGAGCAGGGATGTTAAGTCCTTGACCCCACTTGATCTGTGGACCTTACAGGATCCCCACTTTTTCTTCTCTCCTCTTCACACCTTTTCATAACTCTCTTTCCCAAATACCCTTCATCAATAACCTCAATCACTTTTTTCCATCACCTCTTCACCACTCACATCCATCCTTTCTTCCCCAAAAACCCCACCTACCTTCAAAATTCAAACTAATTTCCCTCCCAAACCCAACCCTAATAGCCAAACCTTAACCCTCCCCACTCTCCTATATAAACCCCTCATTCCTTATTCATTTTCACACAACGCAACCCTCTCTTCTTCTCCTTGGCCGAATACATCTTATTCCCCCATCTCCTCCATTTTCTTCTTCTTCTACTACTTTCTTTCTTCTTTTGCTCGGGGACGAGCAACCATTTTAAGTTTGGTGTGGTAAAAGCATAGCTTTTTGTTTTTCCATAACCATTTATGGCACCTAAGGCCAGAGAAACCTTTAGAAAGAGGAAAGGGAAAGCAATTGCTTCCACCTCTGAGTTATGGGAGATGGAGAGATTCATCTCAAAGGTCTATCAAGACCACTTCTATGAAGTTGTGGCCAAGAAGAAAGTGATCCCTGAGGTTCCTTTCAAGCTAAAAAAGAATGAGTATCTGGAGATCCGACTTGAAATCCAAAGAAGAGGTTGGGAAGTTCTCACCAATCCCATTCAACAAGTCGGGATCCTAATGGTTCAAGAGTTCTATGCAAATGCATGGATCACGAGGAACCATGATCAAAGTGTGAACTCGAATCCAAAGCATTGGCTTACCATGGTTCGGGGGAAATACTTAGATTTCAGTCTGGAAAATGTAAGGCTGGCGTTCAACTTGCCAATGATGGAAGAGAACGCACGCCCCTACACAAGAAGGATCAACTTCGATCAAATGTTCGACCAAGTCTTCATAGACATATGTGAGGAAGGAGCTCAATGGAAAATTGACTCAAGAGGCAAGCCGGTTCAACTAAGAAGGCATGACCTCAAACCAGTGGCTAGGGGATGGTTAGAGTTGATTCAACGCTCAATTATTCCTACTAGTAACCGGTCTGAAGTTACTATAGACTGAGCCATCATGATCCATAGTATCATGATTGGAGAGGAGGTGGAAATTCATGAGATTATACCTCAAGAACTTTACAAGGTGGCTGACAAGTCCTCCACTTGGGCAAGATTAGCCTTTCCTCACCTCATATGCCACCTTTACAATTCGGCTGGAATTGACATAGAGGGAGACATCCTCATTGAAGAGGACAAGCCCATCACTAAGAAAAAGATAAAGCAAACAAGAGATCATGGACCTCAGCAAGAGCATGAGAAAATTCCCCACCATGAAATCCCTGAGATGTCTCAGGGGATGCACTTTCCTCCACAAAACTATTGGGAGCAAATCAACACTTCCCTAGAAGAATTAAGCTCCAACATGGGACAACTAAGGATGGAGCACCAAGAGCATTCCATCATCTTCCATGAAATTAGAGAAGATCAAAGAGCTATGAGGGAGGGGCAACAAAGACAAGGAAGAGACATAGAGGAGCTCAAAAGCACCATTAAAGATGCCACCCTCACTAAGGTGGACTCATTCCTTAATCTCCTTGTCTATTTATTTTTTATTTTCGGTTTCCATGCTTCATGTTTAATTATGTTTGTGTCTTTACTAGATGATCATTAGTGTTTAAGTGTCTATGTCTTAAAGCTATGAATGCCCTATGACTCCATCACCTCTCTTAAATGAAAGCTATTTTAAAAACAAAAGAACAAGAAGTACAGGATTTCGAATTCATCCTTGAAACTAGTTTAATTATTTTGATGTGTGACAATACTTTTTTTTTTCTGAATGAATGCTTGAACAGTGCATATGTCTTTTGAATTTGATGATTATGAATGTTGAATATGTTGGCTCTTGAAAGAATAAGGAAAAGGAGAAATGTTATTTGATGATCTGAAAAATCATAAAAATGATTCTTGAAGCAAGAAAAAGTAGTGAATACAAAAGCTTGCAGAAAAAAAAAAGAGAGAAAAGAAAAAAAATGGCGAAAAAAAAAGAGAAAAAGAAAAAGCAAGCAGAAAAAGCCAATAGCCCTTAAAACCAAAAGGCAAGGGTAAATTAAAAGGATCCAAGGCTTTGAGCATCAGTGGATAGGAGGGCCTAAAGGAATAAAATCCTGGCCTAAGTGGCTAAACCAAGCTGTCCCTAACCATGTGCTTGTGGCGTGAAGGTGTCAAGTGAAAGCTTGAGACTGAGCAGTTAAAGTCAAGGTCCAAAGCAAAAAAAAAAAGAGTGTGCTTAAGAACCCTGGACACCTCTAATTGGTGACTTTAGCAAAGCTGAGTCACAATCTGAAAAGGTCTCATCTGATTGGAGCTAAGTTTCATTGATATTTTGGAATTTATAGTATATTCTCTTCTTTTTATCCTATTTGATTTTCATTTGCTTGGGGACAAGCAACAATTTAAGTTTGGTGTTGTGATGAGCGGATAATTTATACGCTTTTTGGCATTATTTTTACATAGTTTTCAGTATAATTCAGTTAGTTTTTAGCATATTTTTATTAGTTTTTAAATAAAAATCTCATTTCTTGACTTTACTATGAGTTTGTGTGTTTTTTTTTGTGATTTCAGGTACTTTCTGGCTGAAATTGAGGGACTTGAGTAAAAATCAGATTCAGAGGTTGAAGAAGGACTGCAGATGCTGCTGGATTCTGACCTCCCTGCACTCAAAGTGTATTTTCTGGAGCTACAAAACTCCAAATGGCGCTCTCTCAATTGCGTTGGAAAGTAGACATCCAGGGCTTTTCAGCAATATATAATAGTTTATACTTTGCTCGAGTTTAGACGACGCAAACTGGCGTTCAACGCCAGTTCCATGCTGCATTCTGGAGTTAAACGCCAGAAACAGGTTGCAAAGTGGAGTTAAACGCCAGAAACAGGTTACAAACTGGCGTTCAACTCCAAGAGAAGCCTCTACACGTGTAAAGCTCAATGCTCAGCCCAAGCACACACCAAGTGGGCCCCAAAGTGAATTTCTGCATCATTTACTCATTTCTGTAAACCCTAGTAACTAGTTTAGCATAAATAGGACTTTTTACTATTGTATTTACATCTTTTGGAAGATCTTCGGATCATTTTAGTCTTGGTTACTTCGGTTCCCCTCTGGGGCCGAGACCAACGAACTCCATTATCACTTATGTATTTTCAACGGTAGAGTTTCTACACACCATAGATTAAGGTGTAGAGCTCTGTTGTTCTTCATGAATTAATACAAAGTACTATTGTTTTTCTATTCAATTCAAGCTTATTCCGATTCTAAGATATTTATTCACCCCTCAAAATGAATGTGATGATCGTGACAGTCATCATCATTCCCAACTATGAACGCGTGCCTGACAGCCACTTCCGTTCTACCTTAGATTGAATGAATATCTCTGGGATTCCTTAATCAGAGTCTTCGTGGTATAAGTTAGAATCCATGGACGGCCATTCTTGAGATCCAAAAAGTCTAAACCTTGTCTGTGGTATTCCGAGTAGGATCTGGGAAGGGATGGCTGTGACGAGCTTCAAACTCGCGAGTGCTGGGCGTAGTGACAGACGCAAAAGGATCAATGGATCCTATTCCAGTATGATCGAGAACTGACAGATGATTAGCCATGCGGTGACAGCGCATTGGGCCATTTTCACTGAGAGGACAGGATGTAGTCATTGACAGCAGTGATGCCTAACATACAGCTTGCCATAGAAAGGAGTATGAATGATTGGATGAAGATAATAGGAAAGTAGAGGTTCAGGAGGAATGAACACATCTCTATACGCTTATCTGAAATTCTCACCAATGAATTACATAAGTATCACTATCTTTATTTTATATTTTATTTATCTTTTAATGATTAAATCTCCATAATCAATTGAATCGGCCTGACTGAGATTTACAAGGTGACCATAGCTTACTTCAAGCCGACAATCTCCGTGGGATCGACCCTTACTCACGTAAGGTTTATTGCTTGGACGACCCAGTGCACTTGCTGGTTAGTTGTGCGAGATTGTGAAGAAGAACTAAGATTAAGAACGTGCGTATTAAGTTTTTAGCGCCGTTACCAAGGAATGAACTGTCACGATTTCTGCGCACCAGCTAGCTTTGTCAGCTTATTGGGCATTGAACACCCTTGCTGTCCACCCTGACTGGCGTTAAACGCCAGTCCCTCTAGCTCTCTGGGCGTTCAATGCTAGCTTCCCTGGGGTGATGGGCGTTGAACGCCCAGTGAGGGGTTCCTCACTGGCACTCAGTGCTAGAAAGCCTTCCTATTTGGGCGTTGAATGCCCAGCCAGTGCTCCCTGGTTGGCGTTCAATGCCAGCTTCTCTGCCAGGATGGGCGTTAAACGCCCAGTGAGGGCTTCCTCACTGGTGTTTAATGCCAGGCTTGCTGCCATTGTGGGCGTTGAACACCCAGTGAAGGCTTCTTCACTGGCATTCAACACCTTCCCATTCTCCTCCAATTCGGCCTCAGCCTCCATGGTTATGGCCTTGCACTCTTCTCTAGGATTAACCTCAGTATTACTGGGAAGAGTGTTAGGAGGGATCTCGGGGATCCTCTTGCTTAGTTGACCAACTTGTACCTCCAAATTTCTAATAGAAGACCTTGTTTCATTAATGAAACTATGAGAGGTCTTAGTGAGGCTGGAGACTAGAGTGGCTAAGTCAGAAAGACTCTGCTTAGAGGTCTCCATATTCCCTTGAGAAGATGGCAATGGTGGTCTGTTATTGATCCTATTCTGTGTCTACCACCTTGGTTGTTATTGAAACCTTGTTGAAGTTTCTGTTGATCCTTCCATGAAAGGTTAGGATGATTCCTCCATGAAGGGTTGTAAGTGTTTCCATAGGATTCTCCCATGTAATTCACCTCCTCCATGGTGGTTTGATCAGGATCATAAGCTTCTTCTTCAAGAGAAGCTTCCTGATTACTGCCAGGTGCAGTTTGCATCCCAGTGAGATGTTGAGAGATCATGTTGACCTGTTGGGTAAAGATCTTATTCTGAGCCAAGATGGCATTCAGAGTCTTAACTTCATGAACTCCTTTCTTCTGAGAGGTTCCATGATTTACAGGATTCCTCTAAGAGGTGTACATGAATTGGTCATTTACAACCATCTCAATGAGTTCTCTAGCTTCTGTAGGCATTTTCTTCAAGTGGAGAGATCCACTTGTAGAGTTATCCAAGGAAATCTTGGATATCTCAGACAAGCCATCATAGAACATGCCTATGAGGGACCATTCTGAGAGCATGTCAGGAGGACATCTCCTAATCAGTTGCTTGTATCTTTTCCAAGCTTTATAGAGGGATTCACCTTCTCTTTGTCTGAAGGTTTAAACTTCTACTCTAATCTTTCTCATCCTTGGAGGAGGAAAGACCTTAGCTAGAAAAGCATTTACAAGCTTTTCCCAAGAGTCAAGACTTTCTCTTGGTTGGGCATCCAACAAAACTTAGCTCTGTCTCTGAAAACAAAGGAAAAATGCATCAGCTTATAGACTTCAGGGTCTACTCCATTAGTCTTTACAGTATCACAGATCTGTAAGAATTCTACTAAGAACTGATGTAGATCTTCCAGTGGAAGTCCATGGAACTTTCAGTTTTGCTGCAGAAGAGAGACTAACTGAGGCTTAAGCTCAAAATTGTTAGCTCCAATGGCAAGTACAACAATGCTTCTGCCATAAAAGTCTGAGGTAGGCATGGTGAAGTCACCAAGGACCTTTCTAGGCTCCTCTTGTGGTTCGGCCATGTCCTCCAATTCTTGTTCAAAACTTTCTGAAAGGTCTCTTCCGGAGTGTTGTGCTTTAGCTTGTTGTAAACGCCTCCTCAGAGTCTTCTTAGGTTCAGGATCAGGAGTCAAGAGTGGTTCTTTATCCCTGTTCCTGGTCATAAATAAGAAGCCAAGAAAAAGAAAGAAAAAAAAGAGACTTCCAATAGACAAGAAGCTCCTCCTTAAAGTCAGTAGTAGAGGAAGAAGAAGAAGATAAAAATTAAAATAAAAATAAATAAAATAAGTAAAAGAAAAATACCTTAGAAATAGTAGATAAGAGTAAATAAAAGAAAGGAAATCACAAGAAAGTTTTCTGTGCCAATTGGCAAGAAGCTCCAAGTGAGATGTGAAGAAGAAAGGAAAGAAGATAAAGAAGTTGAGGTAGACCAAGAGTCGAAGGAAGTAGAATTGAATGAATAGAGATGAGAAGAGAAGATGTATAAATAGAAAAAGTAAATAACAATTAAAATATTTTTTATTTTTATTAATTAATTTAATTAATTAATTTTTGAAAATATTACTAACAATTTAAAAATATTTTAAAATTGGTTAGTGAATTTTTGAAATAAAAGAGAGAAAAGAGAGAAATTGATTTAAAAATTTGAATTTTGAAAAAGATAAGATAAGATTTTTAAATTTTGAAAAAGATATGAAAAAGATAAGATTTTTGAAAAAGATAATATTTTTAATTTTGAAAAAAAAATTTGATTTTTGAAAACTTGACAACTAAGATATGATAAGATAAAATTTTGAAATTGAAATTTGAATTTTTATGGTTAATTTTCGAAAATTATGTTAAAAGATATGATAGAAAATATATTTTTTTTATTTTTGAATTTTATGATGAAAGAGAAAAACATAAAAAAGACACAAGACTTAAAATTTTTAAATCTAGCACCCCTTTTATATTCGAAAATTTAGAGGGAAACACCAAGGAATACCAAACTTAAAAATTTTAAGATCAAGATACATACAAGACTCAAGAACACTTTGAAGACTCACAAGAAGACAAAGAACAAAATTTAAAGACTCAAAGAACTCAAGATCATAAAAAGAACACAAAACTTAAAATTTTTAGAAAACCAAAGAAAAATTTTTCAAAAATTGAAAGAAAAATAAAAAGAAAATACCAAAGTTAAAAACTTGACACAAGATTTAAATAAAGAAAAATTATTTCTTTAAAAATTTTGTGAAAGAAGGACTCAAAGAGAATGCTTGAGGATGCCAAAAATAAACTATACAAAAAAGGTTTTTGAAAGAGTTTAATTTTTTTTTTGAAATTGAAAAGCATGAACATGTAGGACTCAAACCAAGAACAAGAATCAAACAAAAGAAAATAAAAATATTTTTGAAAAAACTTTTTTGAAATTTTCGAAAAATTTGAAGAAGAAGAAAAAAAATAAAAAACTTTAATCAAAGTTATACTCTTGCAAAAATCAGAGACTCAACAAGAACATAAATTGAATAAAGAAAAGAAAAATATTTTTGAAAATGTTTTAATGTTTTCGAAAAATTAGAAGAAGAAGAAAACAAAAATTAAAAACTCAATTAAAATAAACTTACCTGATCTAAGGAGCAAAACAATCCGGCAGTTTGTCCAAACTCAAAAATCCCCGACAACGGCGCCAAAAACTTGGTACGCGTGTACGCAAAATCCACACTATTTCGTACAGCAGTAGTACCAGCAACTGCACTGGTTCGTCCAAGTAATACCAGAGCGAGTCAGGGTCGATCCTATGAGGATTGTGGCTTGAAGCAAGCATGGTTGTCTTGCAGGTCTTAGTCAGGTAGATCAAAAGGTTATTGAATGGAACTTTGTATTTGTAAAACAAGTGTTTCAGTGATAGGAATTATATGCTGGGAAAAGTAAATAATAGGAATAGAGTTGAGAGTCGAAGTTGCTTTGTCTTTCTGAATGAACTCTAGTATTATTTTCTTCCTTACTTGTGAATGATCTTCTTCTATGGCAGGCTGTAAATGATTGACACTGGTTTGAGCAGCTGCCAATACTCCTCCAGATTTGTACCCCAGGTTTTGTGTGGATCCATCTCTACTTGAGGGTGAAGTGCATACAGTCCATTCTCTTGGCGATCCTACTCAAAACGCCACAGACAAGGTCGAATCTTCCGGATCAGAGAACACTGCTTCTTTGGGTTCTAGCCTCTACCACAAAGACCCTAATCTCCCCAAAACTCAGCTGAAAACTGGTGTCTTGAGAAGTCCCCAATGAAGTCGTGGATTAGCGTCTGAGAGATGTATAAACATAGCTGTTGGTTCATGCTTTCCGGCCAAGTATTCACACGAACCCAAGTAGACGTGGGTATTTGTTAGTCACGTTCGTCTTAATGTGATGAACATAGCTAATTTGCCAGATCATGCTGCTCAACACGATGAAGATCGGGATATACATCTTAGAGATAGATCAAACACAGATCGAAGAAGAAACAAAAATACTTTTATTCATTCATAGTACTCAGCAGGGCTCCTCCCCTCTATCTAGGAGGTTTAGAAACTGATACAGAGGTAAAACAATGGTGAAAACGTATATGATGACTGAAAGTGTCTAAAAGTCCTTACATTACATAAATAAAATTCCTTAAATACTAAACAGATGACTAGTAAGGGTAAAACAGTCTATTTAGTGCTAAAATCCACTTCTGGGGCCCACTTAGTGAGTGTTTGGGCTAAGATTTGATGAAATCCATGTGCTTAGGCTTCCTTGGGCGTTGAATTCCACTCTTGGCACCTTTTTGGGCGTTGGACTCTAGCTTGGAATCCCTTTCTGGCGCTGGACGCCAGAATTGGTCAGATGGCTGGCATTGAACGCCAGTTTTGGGCCTTCTAATTCTAAGCAAGGTATGAACTATTATATATTGCTGGAAAGCTCTGGAAGTCAGATTTCCAAAGCCGTTGAGAACGCTCCATTTGAACTTTTGTAGCTCCAGAAAAGATCTTCCAAATGTAGGCAGGTCAGATCTGGATAGCATCTGCATTGCTTTCTCTGTCTCTGAATCAGACTTCTGTTCCAGCTCCTCAATTTCAACTAGAAAATACCTGAAATTGCACAAAAACACAAAAACTCATAGTAGAATCCAAAAATGTGAATTTAACACTAAAACCTATAAAAAATTAATAAAAACTAAATAAAAACTACTAAAAACTATATGAAAATGATGCCAAAAAGCATATAAAATATCCGCTAATCAATGCCATTTTATGGTAATGGAAGGGATAGTCCTTGGCCCCAAAATCTCTAATAAAGGCATAGAGGTCGATAGAGCTAAGGTGGAAATAATTGAGAAATTACCTCCACCCAATAATGTTAAAGCAATTAGGAGCTTCCTAGGACATGCTGGGTTTTACAGAAGGTTCATTAGTAATTTTTCAAAAATTGCGAAACCTTTGAGTAATCTACTTGTCTCTGAGGTATCTTTTGTGTTTGATCAAGAATGCATGTTGGCTTTTCAAGATCTCAAAAGAAAACTTTCCTCAGCACCTATCATAGCCCCACCTAACTGGGATTTACCTTTTGAGCTGATGTGCGATGCATCAGATTTTGCTATTGGGGCAGTATTAGGACAGAGGAAAGACAAATTAGTGCATGTTATATACTATGCCAGCAAAGTCCTTAATGAAGCTTAAAAGAATTACACCACCACTAAAAAGGAATTACTGGACATAGTGTTTGCATTTGATAAATTTAGATCATACCTCATTGGTTCTAAGGTAATTGTTTTTACTGATCATGCAGCACTGAAATATCTACTTACCTAGCAAGAATCAAAACCAAGATTTATAAGGTGGATCTTATTGCTTCAGGATTTTAACATTGAGATTAAAGACAAGAAGGGAGTAGAGAACAAGGTAGCAGACCACCTATCAAGAATCCCTTGTGAAGAAGGGAACACACACACCTCATGTATAAATGAATGTTTTCTAGACGAGCAATTGATGTTAATTCAGAAGGCACCCTGGTTTGCGGATATTGCCTACTTTAAGGGCACTGGGGAGCTACCTTTGGAAATCAACAAACATCAAAAGAGAAAGCTCATCAACGATGCCAAGTATTTTATTTGGGATGAATCATACCTTTTCAAAAAATATTCGGATGGAATACTTAGAAGATGCATCTCAGAGGAAGAAGGACTAGAAGTTTTATGGAATTGTTATGGATCCTGTTATGGAGGGCATTTTGGAGGAGAAAGAACTGCAGCTAAAATACTGTAGTGTGGATTCTTTTGGCCCACCATCTTTAAAGATGCAAAAGAACTGGTAAAGAAATGCAATGAATGCCAAAGAGTTAGAAACCTGCCTAAAAGAAATAAAATGCCACAACACTTCATTTTAGAACTTGAATTATTTGATGTATGGGGAATTGACTTCATGGGACCATTCCCAACCTCATACTCAAATAAATACATCTTGGTGGTAGTAGACTATGTGTCCAAATGGGTGGAGGCCATTGCAACCCCAACAAATGACAATAAAGTAGTGATGAACTTTCTCAGGAAAAACATCTTCAGCCGATTTGAAGTTCCCAGAGCTCTTATCAGTGATGGAGGAAGCCATTTCTGCAACAGACCATTAGAGACTCTCCTCCTGAGATATGGAGTTAAGCATAAAGTTGCCATACCTTATCACCCCCAAACAAGTGGGTAAACAGAAATATCCAACAGAGAGCTCAAAAGGATCCTCAAAAAAATTGTGGGGGCTTCAAGAAAAAACTGGTCAAAGAAGTTAGATAATGCTCTTTGGGCGTATAGGATAGCCTTCAAGACACTAATTGGGATGTCTCCATATCAACTGGTGTATAGAAAGGCTTGTCATCTTCCAGTGGAGCTTGAGCACAAAGTATTTTGGGCTCTCAAGCTACTGAACCTTGATAACAATGCTGCTGGTGAAAGAAGGATCCTGCAACTACATGAATTAAAAGAATTCAGATCCCAAGCCTATGAAAATGCCAAGATTTATAAGGAGAAGGCAAAGAAATGGCATGACCTTAAGTTGGCACCTAGGAGCTTTGAAGAAGGACAGGGAGTCCTCCTCTACAACTCCAAGTTAAAGCTCTTTCCTGGAAAGTTAAAGACAAGGTGGTCAGGACCTTTTCTTGTCACCAGAGTTTAACCTTATGGGCAAATAGAGATCATGGAAGAAAGCTCACAGCGGACCTTGATAACATGTAATCTTCTGCATGTTTCCTATGCTTTTTCATATAAGAAATTGATGATTAATGCTTAATTATTGAGTATTTTTTTCTTAAATAGTATATTTCTTTGATCTTTTGATTTTACAAACTTGGTAGGAAATAAGTGGAAAAAGAAGAAAAAAAGCGCAAAATAAGTTCAAAAGGAGAAAAGAGGAATTTTGGGGCACACTTTGAAGCTTGAGCACGTTTTGGAACCTTAGGCCATGCTATTAAAAGCGTGGCCCATGATTTAAACAAAGAGAGCGCTCTTAGCGCGAGAATGCTACGTTCTCTTGTGACGAGCACGCGTACAAGACGCTTACGCGTCGGGCAAGGATTTTTGAAGACCCACGCGTACGCGTCGATGTGATTAGCGCTCATTTGCAAAGAGAGCGCTACGTTATCTGAGTGAGCGCCTTCGAGCAAGTTTCGAATTTGGGATTGAAGATTTGGTATCGACGCACACGCGTACATGACGCACATGCGTCGATGGAGCATCTATGAAGAACCACGCGTACGCATGGCTGACGCGTACGCGTGGAAGTGGCATGTTCGAAGGGCCACGCGTACGCGTAGGGGACGCGTACGCATGGGTAGCGTTCTTTGCATGAACGCTACGCTCGTTTGGAGAGCGCTACAAGGGACGCATAAGCGTATAGCACGCTTACGCGTCAGAAGGGTAAAAGTTGAAGGCCATGCGTACGCGTGGATGGGCCAGAAAGCAAAATGACGCACGAGAGTATGGGACGCGTACGCATGGGTGTAAAAAAGCTTCGTTCTCCAAATGAACGCTACGCTCTTCTGGAAGTTCATTTCTACTCAAATTAATCTGATTCCAAGTCCATTGAAACTTCAAAGCAAGCAGAGCCCATTGACATCACTCAAAGGCACAAGAAACAGTTAGAATATGAATTTCATTTATTTGTAATTTGTTTTCAATTTTAATTTCATTTGTAATTTAGGAATGCCTATAAAACAGCTTTAGCTCGGTTAGTTCTGTTAGAAGGCTGCATGAGGAGTAGTAGTAGGAGTAAGAGTAGGAGTAGAATAGAAGGCTCTTGATACACTTTTTCTTCTCTGCACTTTACATTTCTTCTGTACTGAATTCAGTTTTATTTCAATGTGATTTTCAATTTTTGCAATTCTCTTCTGCAAATTTACTTTCTGCCAATTTTACATCTCTGTTCGTATTAAGCCTGATTTACATTTCTGCAATTTACATTTCCTGCAAGTATTTTTAGAGCAATGATCCATTGACCCCATTTCATTAGGGGAAGAGCTCTGTTATAATTTACATGATTGAGTGAACTTCTTCTTCTTCTCTATCATTTGTGTAGCTATTGGATACCCTCTATTTTGATTGATGATTCATTCATTCCGGAAGGGGATTTGAATTTGTGAATGCTTGTGTGAGCCTCGGAAGGGGAATCATGAGCATTAGAACTGAGGCTCTATCCTTCACTACTCTCTTGATCAACACCATTCGGGAGAAATTGAGATGCTAAGAGTTAGTGTGGCTTATGGATGAGAGACATGTACTTAACCTCTTCTCACGACAATTAGATCAAGGAATTGGCAAGATTGATTGTGATTAGAGAGATTGGATTGCCAAGAAATTGGGATCCAATCAATTTCAATCTGCCATAGATCTATTTATATGATTGAGAAAGAAGTTGAGACCCATTTGATTCATTGTGGATTATAATATCTCCAATCCCTAATGAATCTTTCTTTCTGTTATTTCTGTTCCATTTAATTTCGCTGTACCCAAACCCCTTTAAATTTGATGCAATTTACTTTTCTTGCTGTTTAAGTTTCTGCCAATTTACTTTCTGCACTTTAATTTCTTGCAATTTATATTCTGTCAGCACAATTTCACTCAATTCACCACTGTCAGCTTGACTAGACTAATCACCTCACTAAAGTTGCTTGATCCATCAATCCCTGTGGGATCGACCTCACTTTTGTGAGTTTTACTACTTGATGCGACCCGGTACACTTGCCGGTTAGTTTGTGCGGAAATGATTTTCCCTCATCAAGTTTTTGGTGCCGTTGCCGGGGATTGATTTAGATTGATAATGATTAAGTGGGTGATAAATCTAGATTAAGCATATTCTTTGTTTTTGTCATTTAGGTTCTTTCTAATTTTCTATTTTCTGTTGCTGATACTAAGGTGTTTATGTTATTGCCTCACAAAAAAATTTATCATCTGAGACATGAATTTCAATTTTCTTTGGTAATTGTGTTTTGCAAAATTCAAATATAGTTTACCTCATCTTTTGATCAACCACATCATATGGGATATTGTCCACCACCACAAAATGATTCAAGTCATTATCTTAATGGTGGATGGGAGTGTCAACAAGGAATGATAGAGTATGAACACCTCCTAGAGCCACAAAATGACTCATGTTGCTATGACAACTATTCATGCTATGGCTGGGAGAGTCAAAACCAAAGAGATCTTAATGATCCATATTTTGCTCATCAAGAAACATCATCATTTCATCGTGCTGACAATAAATTCATGCAAGATTGCTCCCCAATGCCACAAAATGATCCACACTGTGATGGATTCAACAATTACTCAAGTTTTGGGTGGGAGGATCAAAATCAAGGAGCATTCAATGTTTCATACTCCACTTATCATGAGCCACCATCATTTGAGCATACCTTCAATTCATTTATGCAAAATTGTCTAACCTCATCTCCCAGTTTTTCATATGAAAATTCTTCATCACTTGACTATGTCTCAACACAAAGTTTCCTCAATAATCCATGCAACTCATCTCACCAACCACAAAATTGATTTCACTACACAGAAGACTCATTTCAACATCCATAAAATTCGTTCCACAATTCACAAAATTCATTCTATATCCCTCGAAACAACTTCACCACAATACATCCATGTCCACAAAATTATTCTCAACCTTCATTTCTTGAGCCAGCAGTTGAGGATTACCTTCAATGGTCCAGGAAATTTTTGGAAAGACAAGGACAATTTTTAGAAAGAAAAAAAAATCCTAGAAAGAACAAGAACAAGAAATCCTCTTCAAAAAGATAGATGGGCATTTAGAGCAAATGAGGGCACATTTAGGATTTCCAAGTGTTGAGGATGAAGAACAATCTGTGAGTGAGGAAGAGGAAGAAGAGGTCCCTGAGTCGAGTGAAATTTTAATGAAGGATGAGGTGGTGGAGGTATATGAGCCAAGGATGTCATATCCACAGAGGCTACTTGAGGTGACAAAGGAATATGAAAACTCACAACCCACAAAAAAGCTTGAGTTTGTGATTGAAAGATATGAAGAGGAGATGAAGAAATCTTAGGAAGATCAAGAAACCTCTTTCATAGAAGTGTTGTTAAACTAAATGTTGAGTGCAAGGGAGGAAGTGGAAGAACAAGAAAGTGAGGAAGACAATCAAGGAAGTCCATACTCAAGTGAGGCAGAAAGTTGCATAGAAGAAGAGCTTATTGAACCACCAATTTAAGAGGATTTTGATGAAGAGAACACTCCAACCAACACACAACCACCAAGTCTCAATATCCAATAAGTGAAGGCAACTAATAAGAGCACCAAGAAGAGGATTGTGACCAAGATACCAAGGACAACATTCATGAAGAAGAAAAGGTCAACTGCAAACAATCCAACCCCTGCCCCAATAAGCAAAGCAAATCAAGCAAATAACAAAAGGAGGCTTGCTGGGAAGAGGCCAAGACAGGGGATACTAGCTGGTTTCTCTTCTCTCCCTTTGAGGTCATTCCTCTTAACAAACTGGAAGAAGAGGAAGAAAGTTGAGAACGATATGTCAAGCTAATGACACTAAAAGAGCGCTTGTTGGGAGGCAACCCAACCTTAGGTAACATTTTATTTCTTTGCTTTGTTTATTTTCTCTCTTTGCTTTGTTTATTTAAAAATAAAATTGGCACATGATTACATTCTAAGTTTGGTGTACCTTGCAACAATCTGTTTTCAATCTTTCTGGATGATTGCATCAATTTTAAATTGAAAGTGTCACACTAAGTTTCTAAGTTTGGTGTGCCACTTAATTTTCTATGCAATGAATCCAGCAACACCACTTGTTTGCATAATCATAATGCCTTTGTAGTGTTATCTTTCTTTTGGTTTGACACTTTTTCATTCTCTCTGTTTAGCCATTTCTTTGTTTTTAATACTTTCTTTTATTTTTCTCTTTAACTGTTTTTGTTAATGCCTCACCAAGAAATCCTTACTCGTGAAAATTCTTTGCTTGGTGATTGTGTTATTAGCATAGAACAGTTTCTTTTGTTCAGTTTTGGTTCAAATAAATTGACATGTGATTGCAGTCTAAGTTTGGTGTTGCTATGCAACAAAAATTATTCCCAATCTTTACTGTATACTTGCATCAATTCCAAGTGAAAGTGTCACACTAAGTTTGGTGTGCCACTTATCTTTTATGCAATGTATCATGCACACCCTCTTATTTTTGCAATCACAATGTCTCTGTTTCCTGTGCTTTCATTGTTATTTTTAACTTTGCTTGCTTAAACACATGTACTACTGACATTTCATTGTGTGAGACACTCATGATCTATCGTAGACCCCATCACCATGGTTCTAATTATTGCTTGAGGATGAGCAAACACTCTAAGTTGGTATGGGAAGGAGAAGAATAGGAGGAAAATGACAACAATAGTGAAGATGAACTACAAGGTGGTAAAGTTCTTTTTTCTCTTATTTGTTTCCAGTATTTTAAATTGCATGATTGTCTTTTTTCTTCTCTGTATGCATGTATGTTGTGAATAAGCATAGTTTGATTGCTAAATTGTAACATGTTGCTGTGACATTATGACTATCATCTTAAATTTTGTGAGTTCAAAGCAATTAAGTATCATGATCATAAACAAACAAGGAATTAAAGAAGAACTTAGCATCGGCATACAAGTATTGGGAGGCTAGTATGATTAATTGTTGCTCAATTGTACTAGATTTTATTTAATTGAAGTTTTCATCTAGGACATTTTATGAAATTTTTGAAATCGTGAAAACCTTAAAAAAGCAAATGCAGTTAAGGCAAGAAAAGAAAAAGGAAAAGAATGAAAAAGCTGAAGGTTCTGAGTACCAATGAAAATTCATTTGTTAAGTACTTGTTGTGTTTATGTATCAGGCAAAAAGCATGAAAACAAAACACTTAGAGTCAAGGCTAGGCTCAAGTGCAAAAGCACTCCCTCAAAGTTCAAGGCTCTGAGCATCAATGATTAAAGAGTAAAGAAAAGAAACAAATGAGCTTAAAGAAGTCCTCTAATTAAATGCTTGTGGTACTTATGTATCAAGTGGTAATACTTGAAAACAAAGCATTTAGAGTCGTAGCTTTGTTTTCAACTCATGGGGCAAAGCACCCAAAAGGAGATTTCAAGGAAGAAAAATAAGGAAGAGATTTCATAAAATGAGCTAGATAGAAGCATCAATCATTTACATTTCTTTTGTGATTATAGCATGCATAGAAAACTAGCTAACCATGAACATCAACTTGCAATTCTTCTCACCTTGGTTTGTCAAAACTTACTGCATGATTCTTTTCTTGCTTGGGGACAAGCAAGGTTTAAGTTTGGTGTTGTGATGACATGTCATCTTGTGCATGTTTTCTATGCTTTTTCATACAAAAACTTAATGATTAATGCTTAATTATTAAGTATTTTGTTGCTTAAATAGTATATTTCTTTGATCTTTTGATTTTACAAACTTTGTAGGAAACAAGTGGAAAAAGAAGAAAAAAAGCACAAAATAAGCTCAAAAGGAGAAAAGAGGAATTTTTGGGCACACATTGAAGCTTGAGCATGCTTTGGAACCTTAGGCTGCGCTTTTAAAAGCGTGGCCCATGATTTAAACAAGGAGAGCACTCTTGGCGCGAGAACGCTACGTTATCTTGCGACGCGCACGTGTACAAGACGCTTACGCGTCGGTCAAGGATTTTTGAAGACCTACGCATACGCGTGGATGTGATTAGCGCTCATTTACAAAGAGAGCGCTATATTATCTGAGTGAGCACCTTCGAGCAAGTTTCGAATTTGGGATTGAAGATTTGGTATCGACGCGCACGCGTACATGACGCGCACGCGTCGATGGAGCATCTATGAAGAACCACGCGTACGCATGGCTGACGCGTACGCGTGGAAGTGGCATGTTCGAAGGGCCACGCGTACGCGTAGGGGACGCGTACGCCTGGGTAGCGTTCTTTGCATGAACCCTATGCTCGTTTGGAGAGCGATACAAGGGACTCGCAAGCGTATAGCACGTGTACGCGTCAGAAGGGCAAAATTTGAAGGTCACGCGTACGCGTAGGTGACGCGTACGCGTGGATGGGCCAAAAGACAAAATGACGTGTGAGCGTATGGGACGCGAACGTGTGGGTGTAAAAATGCTCCATTCTCCAAATGAACGCTACGCTCTCTTGGAAGTGCATTTCTGCTCAAATTAATCTGATTCCAAGCCCATTGAAACTTCAAAGCAAGCAGAGCCCATTGACATCATTCAAAGGCACAAGAAACAGTTAGAATAGGAATTTTATTTATTTGTAATTTATTTTCAATTTTAATTTCATTTTTAATTTAGGAATGCCTAAAAAAGGCTGTAGCTCGGTTAGTTCTGTTAGAAGGCTGCATTAGGAGTAATAGTAGGAGTAGGAGTAGGAGTAGAATAGAAGGCTTTTGATACACTTTTTCTTCTCTGAACTTTACATTTCTTCTGTACTCAATTCAGTTTTATTTTAATGCAATTTTCAATTTCTGTAATTCTCTTCTGCAAATTTACTTTCTGCTAATTTTACATCTCTGTTCGTATTAAGCCTGATTTACATTTCTGCAATTTACATTTCCTACAAGTGTTTTTAGAGCAATGATCCATTGACCCCATTTCATTAGGGTAAGAGCTCTGTTATAATTTACATGATTGAGTGAACTTCTTCTTCTTCTCTATTATTTGTGTAGCTATTGGATACCCTCTGTTTTGATTGATGATTCATTCACTCCAGAAGGGGATTTGAATATGTGAATGCTTGTGTGAGCCTCGGAAGGGGAATCATGAGCATTAGTACTGAGGCTCTATCCTTCACTACTCTCTTGATCAACACCATTCAGGAGGAATTGAGATCCTGAGAGTTAGTGTGGCTTATGGATGAGAGACATGTACTTAACCTCTTCTCATGACAATTAGATCAAGGAATTGGCAAGATTGATTGTGATTAGAGAGATTGGATTGCCAAGGAATTGGGATCCAATCAATTTCAATCCACCATAGATCTATTCATGTGATTGAGAAAGAAGTTGAGACCCATTTGATTCATTGTGGATTATGATATCTCCAATCCCTAATGAATCTTTCTCTCTGTTATTTCTGTTCCATTTAATTTCTCTCCACCTAAACCCCTTTAAATTTGATGCAATTTACTTTTCTTGCTGTTTAAATTTCTGCCAATTTACTTTTTGCACTTTAATTTCTTGCAATTTACATTCTGTCAGCACAATTTCACTCAATTCACCACTGTTAGCTTGACTAGACTAATCACCTCACTAAAGTTGCTTGATCCATCAATCCTTGTGGGATCGACCTCACTTTTGTGAGTTTTACTACTTGATGCGATCCGGTACACTTGCCGATTAGTTTGTGTAGAATCGATTTTCCCTCATCACATTTTTGTCACTGTAAATGGACAAAGGCTCAAACACTATCTGGACAACATGGGGGAAAGCCCCAAGATGAAGTATAATCTCAGCTGAGGTAACAACCGTCAAGCTAGTTACATTAAAAGAGCGCTTGTTGGAAGGCAACCCAACAAGAGGTAAAACTTCTTTGTAATTCTTTTCTTTGTCTAATAAAAGGTCAAGTTAACCTTCTGTGCATTGCAAGGAATTAAGTTTGGTGTTTCACACCAAAAGTGATTGTTCCATGAGTTAGTAATTCAAGGATGAATGTGTGATATTAAGTTTGGTGTTCCACCATGAATTCCACATGAACACACTGTAATCCTTCAATTAGCATAAGAAATCACTAATCCCAAACGATCATAGAAGCCATTTGATTTGTGAAATTCTTTTAAGTTGTTTTCTCAAAAAGACTAAAAGCATATGGTGGTACATTGCATGTAACTCATTGTATCAAGAAGTAGGCAAAGAACTAAGTTTGGTGCTCGCACACCAAAGTAAGTTTAGAAGCTTACAAACATACATGAATTCTAACCACTCAAGTGCTTGGGAAGCAAGCAACTTTCAATACCTTTGTAGGAAGAACAGTCAAGCTTTTGAAAGGAATATGCATCATCATCTAGGGAGGAAAAGAAGGAAACAAGAGTTAAAGATAGTGATGACAAAGAGGAAGCAAGAGAGCACCAAGATGTTGTACTGTTTCTTGATTAAAGTTGTCAATTGAAAGTGCACTTGTACTACTGTTGATCAATGTCCCTTCAGTCTTTAAGTCATTTGCATTTAGTTTCTTTTAGTTTGTCTTTGGCTGGCTAGCTTAAAAAATGCTTAGGCCACTACATCATATCTTAAGTTGTATGCTTTGTCCTTGAGCTTAAATAAAAGAAAATGTAAGAAAATGTGTGAAAAAGAAGAGTAGAAGTCCAAAGTTTGCAGAACAAAGTCCTAGTGCTGTGGTGGTATTTGCTAGCTAAGTTGGTTCATCAATAAGGTAGAAAGCTAAAATATCTCTTGAAATATTAGCTTAATGTGCATTCTATGAGACTTAGATGAATAAAAGGATCCTGGGAAGAAAAAGAAACTGAAAAATAAAGAAAAGAGCAAGCAATAATGCTAGGCATCAATAGTTTTAACCATGAGACATGTGTCTGTGGTGTTTTTGTGCAAGGATATGCTTGGATGATTAGGTTCTAAGGAGTATTTTATCACTTGATAACTTGGGTTAACTAACCCGGGATTATCAACTGAAAGTCCACTATCAAGAGCAACCTTGTCATAAAATATTTAGTAGCCCAAAGAGGTGCTGGACACCAAGGTCTCAGGAATGAATAACAAGCCATGTGCCTGTGGTGTGTATGTGTTAAGGAGAGGCTTGAGTAAGTAAGTCCTCAGGGGTGTTTCAATACCTAGCACCTTGAACCAACTGATTCGGGAGTGTTGACTGAAAGCTTATCATAAAGAGTTGCCTCAACACAGAGCACTTAGCTAAATAAAGTAATAAGTTTCTAAAGAAAGAAAGAAGACAAAAGCAAAGCTAAGTTGAGGATCAAAGAATAAGAGTCTCATAGAAGGCAATAGAGTGAGTATTATATTTAAGAGCATATTATGGCCTAGAAACCAGCAAGAATATGAACCTAAGTTGTCATGCATGAAACTCCATAAACCAGGGTTTGAGTTCTCTCAATAAGAACTTATACCTCTTTGTATTTTCATTCCTTTTTCTTATGTTCTATCACTTGCTTAAGGACAAGCAAGATTTAAGTTTGTTGTTGTGATGCCAGGGAATTTTGGCTAGTTTAACAAGCCATTTTGAGTATATTTTAGGTTAGTTTCATGCATTTTTATAGGTAATAAGCAAGCAATTGGATGAGTTATGCATTCATGTCTTGATTCAATCAAATATTATGAATTCTAAACAATTTCATGAGAATAATGCAAAGATTAAATGATGTAAAGAATGATGCATTATCTTATGCTTAGAGCAAGGCTTTGATGCAAAATTGTTTGATTAATTTCAGGTAAGAAGAAGCAGAGAAGAGCCACGTTAGTGGCCACATTACTGCCACTAATGTGAGCCATTAACGTGGAAGATGGGCAGCTTGTGGCATTAGTGGCCACATTAGTGCCACTAACGTGAGCCATTAACGTGGAAGAGGGGCAGGTTGTGGCGTTAGTGGTGGCGTTGATACCACTAACGTCCTCGATGGTTAAAGCAAAGGTAAGGAAAGCAACGTTAATGCCACCAACATGGGCATTAACATGGAAGAAGGCAGGGCCTGGTGTTAGTGGTGGCGTTAATGCCACTAACGCCAGCGATGGTAAAGATTGAGTGGCGTTAGTGGCCACGTTAGTGCCACAAATGCCACTATTAACGTGTGCTTAGGCAAGGTGTGGCGTTAGTGACCACGTTAGTGCCAGTAATGCCGGGAGTAACGTGAATTCAAGGGGTTTTGGGGACATTAGTGATCACATTGGTGTCACTAATGTCTTCGAGCCAAGAAAATACATATCATATTACTCACACTAACGGCCTAACTAACGTGACTACTACCTAACTTAAACTCCTCCAACAAGCCGAGCAAAGCCCAATGAGTTTGTTAACTGCTTCAACCAAGGCCAAGGGCCCACATCCAGATACTTGCAGATTCAACTGATGATTAGAGAAGTAGTATATATAGGAGTAGTTTTGAACTAGAAAAGGAATTGGAACCTGGAAAGGATTCAGGATTGTAAACACTCACCATTTACTCTTCTCTGTAATTAGTTTGTTTCGAGATGCACTTTACATTTTCAATTTCATTTCCCAGAGCCATGATCAACTAACCCCACTTTATTGGGGGAGGGAGCTCTGTTGCAATTCAATGGATCAATTATAGTTCTTATTATTCTTCTTCTTTTCATTCTCTTTGATTTGCTTGAAAGCTTTCGATCCTCATCCAATTGAGTAATTGTCTTGGAAGAGAAATGTTTCATACTTGGATTTCCTCAGAACCTTGGAAGAGGAATGAGGAAATCATGCTAGAAACTCTTTCTCATGTTGGAATAGATTTGGGGTTGGACGGATATAGTGACATATAATCCTACTGATGCTTTGATCTAGAAAAACATGTGGTATAATCAGTGATCACTTTTCATCTCTTCTTACGAGTAATTAGATCAAGGAATTGGGTAATTCTTCAAGCTTAGAGAGATTGAATTGCTAAGGAATTGGGATTCAATCACCTAAGATTGCCAAGAGATCAATGAGTTGCATGGATTGAGGAATAGATGAGAATGAACTTGATCCGGAGAATGCAACATCTCCTGAACCCAATGAGCTTCCCCATTCTCTATATTTTGTTTACTTTAATGCCCATCACTCCCATTCCCATTTAATTTTCTGCAATCTACTTTCTGTGATTTACTTTTTGTAATTTACATTCAGCTATTTACTTTTCCGTCATTTACATTTCTTGCTATTTACGTTTTCCGCCATTTAATTTCTACAATTCTCAATTCAATTCTGTTTAGTTCAATTAGATCATTCCTCTGATTAAAGTTGCTCAACCAATCAATCCCTGTGGGATTCGACCTCACTCTATTGTGATTTTTTACTTGACGATAAATTCGGTATATTTGCCAAAGGGAATTTGTTGAGAGACAGATTTCCCGTTATCACTTAGTAGTAGATTAGTGTAAATGGATATTAATTTGACCAATAAGGGTTCTCAAATCACCAATTCAATTAGACCCAATGACTCAAGGTCACCCAATTCCCTTAGCCTAGGTCAAGAGTATAGAAAACTATTCCATAATCAATAAAAACATTTCATCAAACACATGGTAGGCACTAACTAAAGACATATCTAATTTGCAAAATTAACTAGAAATTACAATTACCCGCTAACAATTATCAATAGAAAATAACTCAAGTAACACTATAAATCATTGAGAGCATCAATGCACTAATAGAAATTTAGAATGAACAAGTTCATAAAATGAGAAGAAAAAGGAAAAATAACAAGAAAACACAATTCCAACACAAGACCTAAACAAAATTATAACTAGAGAACTAAGATTAAATAAATAAAACTAGAATTAACAAGACTCAATTCATAAATTCAACGGAGGATGATCAAAACAAACTAAAACCTAGAGAGAAGTAAGAGTTTCTCTCTCAAGAAAACAAGAACAAAAACTAGCTAAAATTATGTGTATGCTGTGAATGATTGATTCCCCCCCTTCTCCATCAATTCTTGGGTCTTTTTCATTCAGAATTAAGTTGGATTTAGGCCTGGAACCTCCCAGAAATCGCCAGCCATGTTTTCCATTAATGAGTCACGTGCTGGGCGTCACGCGTGTGCATCAATCACATGTGTGCGTCAGATGAACTCCACAAGACATGCGTACCCGTCGGTCAAGCGTACGCGTCAGTTGAGCTACCCGAAAACCATGTGTGCGCTTCAGGTACTCGCATGCGACAGTTACATCTGCATGATGAGTTAGGATTTGTATCGGTTTGGATTTTTTTCATTTAAAATAACTTCTGTTGCAAGTGTAGACCAAACCGGCATCCAACTCCCACCAATCAAAGTTTGATTTTCAAATATAAATATAACCGAGACCGAGAGTAATTCAACCTCGGGTTGTTCTTCCTAGGAATACAATTGAAGTGTCACACTTTCAGTTGTGAGGGAAAAGGGGGTTTTAAATCAAGGAACAAAAGATTAAAGGAACTAAGAAATAAAAGAACTAAGAGATGATCAAAATTGAAATTAATGCAAGTCAAAAAGGGGATAAGATCCAAACTAGTGAAAATGCTATTAATGCATAAAAGAGCATTGACTTGGGAATGAGGATCCAAGGAATTCTATTATCATCATAACCACAACTATGATAATTATAATGAGTCAATCTCGCCTAGTTAACCCCTAACATCGAGGAATAGGTCAAGCAAGCATAATTGACCTTAATCTATAAGTCCTAGCTAACTTACTAATTGCTTAGTAAGAGGCTAGCGTCAATAGAAACAAGAGTCAACTAACTACCCAAGAATTACCACCAAATGTCAGACATTATGACTCTTGTATCCTAAGAACTCAAATCCCAAGCCATGGTGTGAAAATTTACTCAAAATTACCAAGTGGCAGTTTTACAAACACTTAGTGGGCAAATAACCAAAACATGAGAAATTACATAGGAAAATGAAAACTATAACCCAAATATTCACAATATCAACAATAAACAAGTAATCAAGCAACTATAAAGCATAAAACATTAAATGCATCAATCAAAACTTCAAGAAACCCAAAATTGCATATATAAACAAAGTAACTTGAACCATAAGATAATAAAAGTAAAGAGAATGTAATTAAAAGGAAATTAAGGAGTACTTACAAAAGAGTTTTTCAACCTAAGATGAAAACTTGAAACTATAAAATGCTACAATGGAAATAGAAATGAAACCCTAGGGGAGAAATGAAGAAAACTACCCTACACTAATCATACTCCTAAAACTATGGAAAATTGTAACAAAAAAGTTCTAAGTCCTCATGCCTTCATATGGCTTCTATTCCCCTTGATATAGCACTCCCATTCAGCATCAAGCCTTCCAAAACTGGGCCAAAGGCCCCAAAAATCGCGGATCACGTGTTTCATTAATGAATCCACGTGCAGGGACCTGTGCGTATGCACAAGTGTGTGAGTACGCATACTTTGTTGAATGTTCACTTGTGTGTACGCACAGGGGATCGTGCGTACACACACATGCTGAATTCCTTCTTGTACGTACGGACATTGGATTATGCACACGCACACTTCAGTGTGTGCTTCCTCCTTGTTTTCTTCATGTGTTTTTCCCTTAGTACATGCTTTCTTCCACTTTTACCAAGTCATTCATGCCTTTTTAACCTGAGATCACTCACAAAATATATCACGACATCACATGGAATAAAAGTAGGATTAAAATCACTAATTTAAGCACCAAAACGCATGTTTTCACATTTAGGTTCAATTTAGGGATAAAACAGAAAAGTATGCTATTTAAGTGAATAAGTGCGAGTTTATGTGATGAAATCCATTCAAATCAAGCCAAAATATATCGCCAAATATGGACTCATCACTACACTAGGCCACGCGTACACGTCAGTTCCAACTTCTCCAGAGCTTTATTCTTTATGTTCCTTCCACTTTTGCATGCTTCCTTTCCATCTTCTAAGCCATTCTTGCCCTATAGATCCTAAATCCACTTAACAAACACATCACAGCATCGAATGGTAATAGGAGAGGATTAAAATTTAGCAATTTTAAGGTTAAAGAAGCATGTTTTAAACTATGAAGCACAATTAGGAAGGAATCACAAAAACATGCAATTTATATGAATAAGTGTGAAAAGTATTGATAAAACCCACCAAATTCTACACAAGATAAACTCTAAAGTTGGGGTTTATCAAACATCCCCACACTTAAACTAAGCATATCCTCATGCTAAAAATTAAAAGACCAAAGAACATAGGAGAATGAGACTTATGAAATGCAACTTACCTACATGGATGCAACTATTGCAAATGCTTGTACCCACTTGGCTAAAAGTGAATCAACTTCCAAGAACATATATGAATAAGTAGGGCTATGATAATATGATGATTCATGAACTCCACCAATTCAAATATCAAAATAAAGTATAAACAACTTGTAAGAAGAAAGCTCGTGAAAGCAGGGAACAAGGAATTAAGCATCGAATCCTTAACGGAAGTGTATTCGCTCTAGTCGCTCAGGTGTATAGGGTTGATTCACCCAATTCTCCTCTAATCATGAGGACTTATCCATAGGTTGTAATGGGCTAGGGTAAAGGTAAGGATGCATATGGTCAAGTGAGCTTGAAATTTGAATCCTTGATTAACTTAAGCTCTCACCTAACACAAATAACAACCTATACAATTTGAATATAAACCTAACTACCCATTCTTCACTTTTTCACACACTCATGCATTCTCTTTTTGATTCACAACACATATGCATTGATTATTATTGAACTTCACCTCAGAGCATTTTGTCCTCTTTTTATTGCTTACTTTTTATTTTCTCTTTTTTTTCAATATATATATATATATATATAGCATTTTGTCCCATTTTTATTGCTTACTTTTTCTCTTTCTCTTTTTCTTTTCCTTCTTTAAAAATAAAATACACTTTTACCTCAACCAATGTTTTCAAGTTTTCCACACTCAAATGATACACACCCTCATTAGCCTAAGCTAATCAAAGATCCAAATTAGAAGGCATTTATTATTTTTCACTTAGGGATAGTGATGTGCTAAATTAAAGAACAAAAGAGAATTTAACATAGGCTCAAATTGACTAATAATGGTAGATAAAAGGTAAGGCTATTGGGTAAATGAGCTATTGAAATGACGGCCTCAATCATATAAATGCATTCATACACAAAATAATGGAATAAAGAATCAAACAAATTCATAGAAAGAAAATAATACACACAAGAATGAAAATAATGGTTACACATAAAATTAGGATCAAAACTCACATGCTTATGTGTTTTTAAATTAAAAACATGTTCCAAGATTAATTCCTTCAAGCAAGTTCATCAGAAAAAATTTTTTTCTTTGATTCAAGTTAGTTGGGTGCCTTAAAAATAGTTTCTTGAAAAAGAAATCATCACTCTAACCAAGTAATTCTAATAAGAAGTGGTTGGATGGAAAAAGTAATTCATCTAGTTCATGCACACCCAATCACTTAACAAGCATAACTCTAGATATATTTACAAACAACTACCATGCAAAAAGTGCTTAAATGCAAAAACTAGCTATAAAATGCAAATTATCTTAATTGACAAAAGGAAATTAAGATTTAGGTGTTGAAAAGAAGGGTTGTTACCTACGAAAGTCGGTAACCGACCTCCCCACACTTAGAAATTTGCACGGTCCTCCGTGCTATTAGTGATGTGCAAAGTGGGTTCAGAGTCGTCACTTCCACTATTTGTCTCTTGAGTGCTTGCTTCGCCTTGATCCGAAGTGGACTCCGGAGTATCTGGCTCTTCCAAAGGTGGGTTAATACAACCAAAGAGCTTCTTCAAGTAGTTGTAGCGGCGCTTGTTGCGTTGCTCAATCTGTTCAATCTCCCGACCTTGCCGGTTTACCTTCTTAGTAAGCTCAATTAGTAGTTGGTAGGTGGACTGTTGTGGTGCTTGTGGTGCTGAGGAATATGCTGGAATGTCTAAGTGGAGGGTCATGTCCAAGCTTGTGGTTACCACTTGAGGCCTAACATATTTTCCATTCGGGACAATTTTGCCATCCCTTGGAATCATTGTTTTCATGTCCCTAACCTCATAGGAGACTCCGTCCTCGAAACTAAGCCCGTAACCAAAGTCGGAAATGGGAGGTTTCCCACTGTTTGGACTCGACCCATAGCTTATCGGATGAGTCAAAGAATGTTGAAAGGTTTCTCTGTTAAAATGCATCAAACAAGAATGGCCATATCCGCAGTAATAGTGGAATCATGAGTGATGGGCAATACAAAGTGAGACATGATCTGTCCCCAAACTCAAGCCTCCATAGTGAGCGCATTCGTGGAGATGCACTTGGGTTGAGTCCTGCTTTTCCCATGGAGCCACTCGCATCCGGGTTGAGCAATAAGCCTAAGGACAGGATCCCAGTCAAAATTGAATCTCTTGCGCTCAAGTTGTGTTTCTTGGTAGGCATCCATCCCATCTGCACTTGGTAAAATCTCAAGTACTCGCTAAATAGTGTCTTCCGATATAGGAACTTACTTTGGGCACACAAAAACTGATTGAAGGGTAGGCATGTGGTAATTGGAGTAGAATTTAACCACCCAAGATAGATTAACTTTCTTTGGCCTCTGATTTAGGAATCCCCAATGCCGCCTCTCAATGCGGGGTACCACAAATTGAACAAAGTGTGCTGGAAGAAGTAAGAGATGCTCATTGTGGTAGTTTCTATCGACCAAGATGGGGAACATCCGCTCACAATAGCGGTTAGTGAATCTTGCGGAGTCCTTTACTGGAACTTCCTTCTCCGCTTCATCAATGCGGATGGCCCTCTTCAACCTCTTAGAAGGTGGCTTGACATTTGAAGAAGTTGGTGCCTTAGCGGGTGTTCTTTGAGGTGCCCGTTTTGTAGGTAACTTTTTGGAAGCCTTTTCCTTTCCTTTCTTGGTGGCCATCCTGAAAAGGAAGGAAAAGAGAAAATATTAAGCTCAAAGAGATAAACACCCGAATTAAGAAAATGCTAGTGAGAATTGATGCCAACAATAGTACAGTGTCTTAAATACATAGTAGTTACAACATGTAACTAAGACACCAAATGATCATGGAGGCATATCACTAGCACTAGATGCAAGAGTATAAGAAGCATATAAGTAAAAAGGATGAAAAGAGTAATCTCAAACATCGATATCAACAATGATAAACACATGCAAGAATGGTGGGAATCATGAGAAAACAATTGGCTCAAACTAACTCCAAGACAATGAAGCATAAAGATTGGAGGAGGTGGAGTTAGAGAGGATTGAACCACTAATTCTTGCATGATGTTACAAGCATAGCAAACCACAAATAAAGAGCATTTTGATGATGAAAAACCATGAGAAATAAGCTCAATACACACGAAGCGTAAGTGTTGTGAAAAAGAAGCACTAATAAGTTGCAAGAATAGGATTAAAAATAAATCAAGATGTCGTTGGTGCTTTTTCACAAATACTTGGTGTGCATATTATAAACAAGAAGCAAGTTGAGAAATCCAAGTGTATAATAGACCCAAAATAGAATGCCAATAATCAAAGCAACACCACATAACACAAACAAGCTAAGAAATTTCAAAATAACCTACCAATTCAAGATGTAAATTGAAATCCAACACCCATGCATGAATATAAGAGAAAGAAAAAAGAAATAACCAAGAGTGAGCTACAAATAATAAAATGAAAATACAACTATGAAGAAAGAGAGTACAGTAATTAAATGTAGGAACAAAGAAAAATCTAAAGAAAGCAAAAGAGAAAGAAGAGAAATAAGACCTTGAAGAAAGGAAGAAAGTGAGGTTGAGTGCAAGTGGAAATGGAGTAAGAGGAAGGAGAAGAAGAGAGAAAAGAGAAGAGATGGGACCGCCGGAGGAGATAAGGTGGCAAGGATAAGGAAGAAGAAAGAAATAAGGAGTAGAAAAGAGAAAATGGAAATAGAAGAAGTAGGGCAGCATGCCCTGTAAGTTGAATCATCAACGTGACACGTATGCGTCACCCAGGCGCATGCGTGGGTAGCTACAAAGACAGGTGACGCGTACGTGTCATGCACACGTACGCGCGGATGCTTTTCGTGCTTTTCGCACAACCCCGCATGGTTCCAGCACAACTCTCTGGTTTTTGTACCAGGCAGCAGCAGCATTAGCATGCGACACGTGCGCGTCATTCACGCACACGCGTGGGTAGCGAAAAAACAGGGGACGCGTATGATGTGTGGAAAACGATCCAACACAAAACTCACCGGCAAGTGTACCGGGTCGCATCAAGTAATAATAACTCACATGAGTGAGGTCGATCCCACAGGGATTGAGGGATTGAGCAATTTTAGTTTAGTGGTTGATTTAGTCAAGCGAATCAAGTATTGGTTGAGTGGTTTATAATTGACAGAAGCTAAATTGCATGAAATGTAAAGGGAGAAGGGTAAATTGCAGGAAATAAAAGAGCAAAGAAAGTAAATAAGCTGAATCTTAAAGATCAAGTAATGTAAATTGCAGAAACTTAGATTGCAAGAAATGTAAATGGCTGAATCTTAAAGTGCAAGAAATGTAAATGACTTGAATTATAAAAGGAATTGGGAGTTAGGATTGCAGAATTTAAACAAGAGGAATTAAATTGCAACAAAACAGAAAAATAGAAAGGGAATTGAAGTAAAGTAGATCTAAACAGAAAAGCAAGAGTGCTTGAGAAATTAAAACAGAAAATGACTTGTGCTTAAATTGCAGCAAATTAAAAGAGGTTGAAGATCTCAGGAGTGGAAGAGACTAGAAAACAAGTCTAGATCTCAAATCCTTCCTTGATCCAACAAGAGCGATTGCAAAAGGAAATGAAAAGTAAATTGCAGAAGTAAATTTGCAGAGAGTAGAAGAAGATGCAGTAAACAGAATTGGAATTCAATTATGCAGTAAAATTAAACAAGAGATCTCAAGGTGAGATTGAAACAGAAGTTCTTCAATTCTCCACCCAAGATCAAAAGCAAGAAAATTAGAGAGTGCTCAAGCAAGAACCAAGAAGAAGAGAGATCAATTCTCCTTCTCAATTCTCTAAGATCTAAATTCAAAATAAAAACTCAAAATGAAAATTCAAAGTAAAATCTCAAAGTGTGAAAAAAGGTTGAAAAAAGTCCAAAGGTAAAAAGTTAAAAGGTCCTAATTACATTAAACTAGCTCCTATTTATACACTTTCTATTCTTGGATTTTGGAATTTGGATGGGCTTTTGATTTGGTGAAGAAATGAATTAAATTGAATTTTTAGTGAATTTTGGCCCAAAATGCATCTCCCAGGGAAAGGTTCGGCTCTTGGCAAGAGCTTTGGCCAAGAGCTTTGGTTCCCTTTCCTTCCAATGTGTTGCGCACGGTTCCTTGTGACAAGAGAACAAAGCTCTTTGCAAGAGCTTGAAAGCTCTTGGCAAGAGCTTTACTTGTCCTTGAGGTCCTTGGTTCAAATCTTGGGTGGAGCACTTGTGGAGCTAATTTCCTTGGCACAAGAGAAGCCCCCAAAGTCTTGCTTCCTTGAGGTCCCTGGTTCAAGCCTTGGTGAAGGAAAACAAGCTAATTTTCCTTGGCAAATAAGTGGCGCACAAGGTCTTGCTTCCTTGAGAAACTTAGTTCGAACCTTGGTCCTTGTTTTCCTTGTGAAGTAGCGCTGGCCCCCCTCCTCTTGGTCATGGGTTCAAGTCTTGGTGAGTGCATTAGCGAGCTTTTCTTCCTTGATTTTCTTCATGGCATGCACGAAAAAGCTCTTTGGCAAGAACTTTGTGCCCTTGTTTCTTGACTTCACCCACGCTTTTCCTTCCTTAAGCCACGCTTCCTTTTCTTGTGCCACGCTTTCTTTCTTTGCTTAGATCATGCTCCTTAGGCTACACTTTTCTTATTTTTTTCTTTTCTTCACCTACAAGTAATCAAAACAACCAATCAAAGTATCACCAAATTCACAAGGTTTATAAATCATTAAAAATCAATTAAATTTAGCTCAAACCTCATGATTTAGCATCAATTAATTGGTGGTTGTTTGATTCAAAGAAACCATGCATTTCCTTTCCAAATTATTTACTTAGAATGCAAGAAAGTGCATAAAACCAAATAAAAACAAAGAAAAAGGCTAGTGAAACTAGGCTAAGATGACTTGTCATCAACGTATGCGTCGCTACGCGATGCGTAGGGTGGATTGTGCGCCTGGCACCCCACCCGCATGGTTCCAGCACAACTCTCAGATTGTGGAACCATGCAGCAGCACCCTCTCCGCACCATTCTCGCATGGTGCTTCTGCGGGGGAGACGCATACGCGTCAACGACACAGCTGCACATGGTGCTCACTTCTTTTTTATTTTTTAACATAACAAAAGGCAAGCACAATACAAGCATTTATACTATCAAAACATCACTATAACACCTAAAATTCAATGATACTACTCAAATAGCCAAACTAAGCAAACAAACAACAATGAAAGTCTTATCAAACAATCAAAATTCAAGTAGATCTAAGCAAACTCAAACAATTCAATCAAAGTATGGGAAACAAGGTAGAACAAGATATGAACAAAAGTGAGGCGTTACTAACCTGTTTTTCTTATTTACTATTTAATATTGAGCCTTTAGTTCGATTTTGCGTTTCAATTATATCGGATAACATGCCGGAAAATTTTGTTTCGATTTTAATCAAACTCATTCATCAAAGAACACCAAGTAATAATAATCACATAATTATTAATAATAACAAATATTGTAAAAAAGAATTCAAAAGAAACTCAGATACAATTCCTATCCCTCTGTATAAAATATATCTTAAATAACAAAGGCGAGGAAATTCTATGAAAGCAAATCAACACATAAACTTAACTCAAATAAGACTAGTAATCTCCCGTAGCTTCAAACTAAGTCTTTGAACCTGCGTCACTAAAAGGGCGGAAGATTTTGGGGCGAGAACAAACCATACATTCCCAGTAGGGAATGGAAATGCCGTAAAAGTAATGAATATAATGCAAACAGTTAACTTAATCAATAAAATTATTTTGTTAAACCTTTGAAAATACTTTTTACTTTTATTTTATATAATTAATTACCTTCTTTAAATTTCCAAACTTAAAACAAATCTCAATCACAACCTCAGTTCTCAGTCACCTCAATACATAAACTAATAGCATAGGAAACATATCAACACACAATCAAATAGCAATAAGACAAACAGCACAATCATAGAGAAACAAGATAAACAAACACAATCAAATGCAAATACGCAAACAAGGATGATGCATGTCTAGTCCTATCGCAGGTAATGAGCTTATTTGTCGGTTTCGACCCGCTCCCGACGTAACTCAGCAACCTTTGTCTGAGTTTGGTTTCCAGTGTCATAACCTCTGTAAGCAAGCTCTGTCTTATAGGTGCGACTCTCTTTAGCTGATGTACGCAAACATAACCTCTATAAGAACCTTTGTCTTACAAGTGAGGCTCTCTCTAGCCAATGTATGTAGCGATAACCTCTGTAAGCAACTTCTGTCTTACAGGTGCGACCATCCCCTGGATTTGCCGATGTATCTCTGAAAAGCAAATCTCGGTGGACTCACCACCATATCTCCGCTCGTTTTCAGTAGGTAAAAAATCATCTATGCTTCTCTCATTTTCTTTTTGTTCTTTTTTTCTTTACTTTTCTATTCTCTGCTCTCCTGTGGCAGAGGTTCTTTAGATTCTTTTAATATTTGCTCTCTACTCTCCTGTGGCAGAGGTTTCTTTAATATTTTTCTTTCTTTTTTCTTTTCTTTCTTCTTCTTTTCTTTTCTATTATTCCAAAATATAAATTATTTTCGCATTATTCCCTCGCCTCTCCCTAAGTATCTTATAAAAAAAGAATTATAAAGTCCTTTAATAAAGTTTGTGTTTTCTAAAACTTTTAAGATCACTTTGTTTACTCTTCTCTGACTTATAATAATATTAATAATATCTCTATTCAGTAATATTCGTAATAAAATATTAACAATAATATAAATAGAATAATTTAAATGGTAAATAAATAATATATAAAATTATATTTGGAACCCTCACTTATTTTCATATTTATAAAAATAACTTGAACTTTTATAAAATACCCATTTTTACCCCCTGTACTTTATTTACTACCCAAAATACCCAGAAATTTATATAATTACAAATTGTACCTCGATTTTCATATACAAATACAATGTTACCTTCAAAAATATTTTATTAATTACTTTTTAAATAAAAAACTTTTTAATTGAGCAAAAGTACTTGGAAAAGGTTAGAGAATTGAGCAAACAGTTCGAGGAGGTCATGATCCAACACGTTCCGAGGAAAAGGAACACACGAGCAGACCTCCTATCTAAGCTAGCAAGCACGAAACCAGGATCGGGCAACCGGTCTCTCATCCAAGAAATGATAAAGGAACCAACGGTCGTCCTCCATTTGACAAAACCAGGCCCCTCCTGGTTGGACCCCATCATCAATTTCTTGGAAAACGACAAACTCCCTGACGATGAGAAGGAAGCCAAAGCATTGAGGAGGGAGGCAACCAAATATGCGACCATACAGGGACAACTATTCAGAAAGGGACTCAGCCAACCCCTATTGAAGTGCCTGCATCCCGACTAGATGGACTACGTGCTTAGAGAAGTCCATGAGGGATGCTGCGGCCACCATATCGGGGGCAAAGCCCTAGCAAGGAAGCTCATTCGAGCTGGATATTACTGGCCATTAATGATGAAAGACTCCAAAGAATTCATGAAAAAATGTGCCAAGTGTCAAGAGAACGCCAACTTCCACAGAGCACCGGCTTCCGAACTGAGTTTACTGACGTCTTCCCGACCTTTTGCACAATGAGGAGTCGACCTCCTAGGACCCTTCCCGGTTGGCCCGGGGCAATTCAAATATCTCATAGTTGCCATTGACTACTACACCAAATGGATAGAGGCTGAACCCCTGGCCAGTATATCATCAGCCAACTGTAGAAAGTTCATGTGGAGGCAGGTGATAACCCGGTTCGTCATCCCAGAAGTCGTCATCTCGGACAACGGGACACAATTCACTAACAAGAAATTCGCAGAATTCCTCACCGGCCTGGGCATAAAACAGAAGATCTCCTCGGTAAAACACCCCCAGACGAATGGACAAGTGGAGTCCGCAAATAAGGTCATCTTGCTGGGCCTCAAGAAGCGGTTGGATAGCAAAAAAGGTGCATGGGCCGACAAACTCGCCTCGGTTCTCTGGTCCTACCATACAACCGAGCAAAGCTCCACGAGAGAAACCCCTTTCTACCTGACGTACGGGGTTGATGCGATAATACCCGTGGAGATCGGCGAGCCGAGCCCACGGTTACTTCTGAAAGGAGTAGAAGAAGCAGTGGAGAAAGACCTGGTGGATGAGGCCAGAGAGATGGCCCACTTGTCGGAGGTAGCACTGAAACAAAGAATGGCCCTGCGCTATAACACCAAGGTGCTCAGGAGGGAATTCGAGGAGAATGACCTCGTCTTGCGACGTAATGACATCGGGCTACCGACCCCAGGAGAAGGAAAGCTGGCGGCAAACTGGGAAGGTCCCTACAGAGTCAAAGAAGTGCTCGGCAAAGGTGCCTACAAATTGGAGAAATTCGACGGCAAAGAAATCCCGAGAACATGGAATGCAGGTAACTTGAGGAGATTTTATTCTTAGCTCAAGCACGCCGGCCAGGCGGCCTGACGAGCTCAATGATTTACTTTTAACAAGCTCAGTGATTTACTTTTGTTAAGTGCCTACCATGGCTATATACTTATTTAACTGTCGATTAATGTTTACTTGTCTAAATTCTCCCATCTACTATTCCCCAATATGTGTCCCACAACATCATGTTTTTCAACGTATGGTAAACGGGACAACGATACGGCAACCCGGGACTGATCACCTCGGGAGCCAAACAAATCAAAGTCATAACAAATGGCTGCGATAATAACAAGGCCAAGACTTAGTTTTGCCCAAGTTACCAACGTAATGGCAAAACGGACACAAGCGATAAGTCCACACCGACAAAACGGTAAGAAAACAAAGAAAATGCTACTAAATAAGCAGATAAAGACGATAATCAGAAGCCGACCAAACGACTATTAAAGTATAACGAAATAAGTTTAACAGTGTTCTACAACAAGGTCACAAATCCATGCAAAAAGCATAAGGTACAAGAGTTCATTTTCGGGGCATGTCAACAATCTTGCCATCCTGGATCGTTTTGAAGACCCCAATGGCTGACGTATCGAAATCGGGAGCCAAGATCTTCACTTGGGCCTTAAGGGCCTCCTCGGTCATGAAGATCGCGTTTTTTCCCTGCTCCTTGACCCCCTTATGTTTCTTCTTGAGCTCCTCAACCTCAGCTTGAGCGGCCTTAGCCGACGAGACGGCCGGGTCACGCTCCTTCTTCATCGCGACCACCGACCTTGCGCGGCACTGAGTTGGCTCTCTAGAGTCATCTCCCACTTGGTTAAACGGGAGACGGTAGCATCAGAAACCTTCAATTTCTCCTCGGAGGACGCAACCTTCTCCTCGGCATCCTTACGCCCCTTCTCCGCCTTGGACGGTTGTTCCTGAAGCTTTTCAATTTGAGCTTTGAATTCGTTGCTGGCCTTGGAAGCAGTTTTGAGCTTCCTTCATAGTGACTGCATCCCCGACAACTCAAACTCGGCCTTCCGAGCTATTACAGCTCCGCAGAGAAGCGTACGATACATCCACCTCGCCTGCCCTACAAGCTTGGTGCCGAGAAAGTGATCTTCCGTGCCAGGGATCAACTGGTTGTCTATGAAAGCCCCAGCGTCGAAGTTTCTCTCCATCACGGTGAGAGTTCCTTCTGGGCTGGAGGATGCCCTTTGCCTTTTAGGAGTGGGGATAAGCTTCAAGTCATCGTCCCCTTGTTGGGAAGAGGACGAGTGCCCAATGCCGGCCGTCTTCTCGGGAATAGGGGAAGCTTGCGCCCCGGTGGAGTTTTTGTCAGACATCTCGGTGTCGCGAGGTGAGGGCACCGATCGATCTTTCTTCTCCTCAGGAGGGTTCTCCGGCTTCCCATCAACCTTCTCCTCAGTTTTCTCCTCATTGTTGTCTGCCAAAAAGGTCTTGTACAGGCCTTCAAGCCCTGTTATCGAAGCAGACATCTCCACTGCAACAGATAAGTAACCAAGTTAGTCGTGAAATCGGCATGACCTAGTAAAGCAATAGCCAAAAACACAAACCGGCACAAGCAAGAAATAACAATGCAAAAACACAAGGCAAAGCAACTCACAAACGTAATTCCTGGCGACCTCCCGATCACCATAAGGAGGTGGGGATTCACATGGTTCTTCCCAAAAATGGCCCACAACACGTCGACAATTCTCTTATCCACGGCAGACATTCCCTTATAAGTCACCTTGATGAAGGTGTTGGACCCCGCCCCGAAACTCCAGTACGTCGGGATAAGGCGCTCCCCCTCTAACGACAACCAGAAGGGATGGCGTCCTTTGACCGGACGCACCTTGAAATACTTGTCTTTAAACCCATGATAAGAATCCTCGAACAAGCCGAAGATCCTTCGACCCTGGGCAGATCGGAAGGACATAAACCCCTTCCTCGCTTCCCTTCCTTGGAAGGATTCGTAAGATTGAAGAAAAATAGAAAAACATTGACAGACACCGGCAGCTCCAAATATTCACAGACCATCTCGAAACAGCGGATGGAAGCCCAGCTGTTCGGATGCAGCTGCGATGGCGCCGCGGATATCCGATTAAGGAGCGCCATTTGAAAAGCCGAAAACGGGATGCGAACCCCCACTTGAGTGAACATGGCTTTGTAAAACTAGATCCAATCGGTAACTCAGGGGGAGTGGAAGTTAATTTTGTATAGCCGTTCGGCAGGGGCAGGAACAAAAACGTCATAGTTGGCTTCCTCGTCAGTGCCCCCGCACAAGTACTCGGCTTGACGGATTTCGGTAAGCTCCTCCTCGCCCATCTGGTTTGGGGAGTCCTTTAAGTCGGAAACAACCCAGGCGTAGGGGTCGTAACCCACGGTAGAGGTGGAAGCTCGAGAGACAACCCGAGGCATACCTATAGTGAGGGTACCACTCCGTTAGTCTATGAGGTCGGGAGCCCGGAGAAAAGCCCAGAAACTACATTTAGCCTATTTTAACAACTAAAATCAAACATAGCTAAAGCAAAATCCAATAAAAGCCTACCCTGGAATGGTAACCCCCTTTACGTACCTACTTGGCACTAAAAATCATCTAGAATACAAATCAAGCAAACAGCAAGAACAAGCAGCAAGGACAAGCAGAAAAACTAAGAATAAAGATAAGAGAACCTTGAAGCATAAAGAGAGGGGATTAATGGTTACCTGGATTAATTGCGAAGACTTGAAAGGGAAAGAAACACACGAAGATGCAGAAATGATGCTTGGGGATATTTGAAAGAGAAGAAGATGAAGATGGGAGAAGCGAGAATGGGAAAGGAAAACAAAGGCAAACTGTTTAAAACTGCTACGCAAAGTGCGAAAGGACTGGGGGCAAAATGGTCTTTGCACACAGGGTTTTCCAACCCATTATGAGCATTTAATGCTCGGCGCGAGGAACGATGCGACAAACGGTCATCTCAGCAACGAAGAGACACGCGCGCAGGAGGTACGTCCCCTCCACGGGCGGCCGACCTGGCGACAACACACGAAAGAAGAGATAACACGCCACCAATAGCCCTCACGACTATTGCTGGCACGTTGGGGACACTGTTACGGCCTGGCCCAAACCATTTGCAGGTTGGCCTGACCCGAGCACCACCCGATCCGAACGGTCAGGAAGGAGGCGCTCAGTCGCCGACCCGGACACGCGTCCCTGACAGCTTCGCTACAGCTGTGCAAAGGAGGCCTCGAAGAAGGTGGGCCTGTCCTTGCAAGGCCCACCTCTGACACGATATATATGGGGAAGGACCTACCCTTCCCTCAAGGGACGTCACATACCATTCAACCCTTTTTCGCCTGCACACTTCACTGACTAGAGCGTCGGAGTGTCTTTGCAGGTGACACCCCCCTCCTCACACGAAGTGCTCGGAACATCGGTTGCCCTAATCCGGTAACTTACGACCAGGCGAGACTTCCCCCTCATCAACCAGGATACCAATTCAAACCGTTTGGTACCCGAGCTACCGAACATATCTCATTATAATAAAAATTATTTAAAAATTATAATAAATTTTAAATTTAAAGTATCATAAAATTTAATTTAATTATTTTTAGAAAAATAATTTTCTTTAAATAAAATAAATAATTATGAATAATTTATTATTTAATTTTCAAACACTCGAGGTGTTATATCCCATCCACCTTACAAAAATCTTCACCTTCGAAAATTGATACAAGATGAAGGTAGGCTGGTATTAGAACGACGGGTATACCTTATGCACACTGAACTCATACTAACTTTAAAGCTTCAGCTGCCTAAACTTCAACATGACGTAACTTCACCATTTCCAACTATACCATATTTATATTAAACAGATTCTCTGCGAATTCTCAACCTTATCAAACACTCCGCAACCCACTAACAGACACAAGTCTAATATCAACCAAACTCCTTCGCAAGAATCAAGCTCCTCAACATCCTGTGACGTCGCACACTTACAAATTCCACCTTCCTTGTCCACACAACGTATCCTGAACAACTAACATATCGCTTGCTATATCTAACGATTGCACCTGTCACCAAAACAAGTCTCAAGTCACTCAAAAGGATACAAGACCTCTGAGAAAGGACAAGCAACAAGGACAATGTTCACAAAGATTTGTACGTTTCTCTTTGATACATCAACAAGTCCAAAGTTACATCAGAGAATACATGAGCCAAGAAAAGGAGTTTAAACAGCACAAGACAAATATCCAAGGAATCACATGTTACTCTAAAACAAGATTGAGTTACCTAAAAGGATATCAAAATTAGGAAGAGAAGAACACTACAAGAATTTGGCCGATTAGCTACTACAAAAAGAGTCGTAAAATTATCGCTAATCTGACGCAAAATATAATTTGTGACGGATTAGCTACCGATTAGTAACTAATGGGTTCCTCGCTAATTACAAGTCGCAGATCAGTGACGCAAACACAACAGTCGCTAATTCATCGGAAAGTTTTTTAGCTACCGAATAAATAGTCGCAAATCAATCACTAAAGTAAAAGCTAATTCTGTAGAAGAAATGGACTAAACGGTAGTCGCTTATTAGCGACAAACTCTACTATAGCAGACTCATCGCTAAATGCAAGCTAACTTCGTAGACAAAATAGAAAGATTAGTTGACGCTAATTAGCGAGAAATTTTTCCGAACTCAACTCGTCGCAAGTTGTCCGCTAATGTGGTCGCAAATCTGTCACATTTTATAGCAAATCTATAGCTAATCTTTGAAAATCCTTAATCAAATTTGTAGGAATTTTGTCGCTAAATCAAAGCTATTTGAAATGATAAAGTAGAGTTATGAATTAGTCGCTAATTTGCTAGAAAATAATATGTAGTCAATTAGTTGCAATACTATCGCAAAACATCATCACAAATTTCTTTTAAAATAGTAACAAAAGTGTGCCAATAAGAGACATACATCCACTCTTTTGAAGGGAGAAAATAAGAAAGTATAAAAAAATTGATTTTTTTTATTGATCTACATAATTATTTACATGCTATAATTATAATTAAAAAAATTACAATTCCATAACAAAACTAATAACTTAATTTACACACTACGAATGTAATGCCAATAAGCCATAACAACCTCTTTGTTTCAAGCTAAAATATGGAGAAAAATGCTTGACCTATTTTTGACAAATTTATCGAGAAACCATCAATTGAGTGTTGAATACCTCATCAGTTCTGCAGATTACAAAAAAGCAACACAAATCAATAGAAAAATGGGAAATTTTTTGTCCATACATGAGGTCATAGAACTATAAGCCAACCTAACCCATGATGCAAAATTTTACAAACAAATTCATAGAAGATCACCAAAGAAGTAACAAGAAATTCAACAAAAAAGATAAGAAAAAAATTCATAATCATAAATAATCCAGCAACAGTCAAAATCAAAGGCACTGCACTACACTACACATCATCATGTGATTCTTGTTTGCATGCAAAAGAAATTAATCAAGATAGACCGAAAATTACTTTTCCATGCATAACATCTAAGCCATGTCAAAAAAGCCAACAATAGAATGGTTAGAACTTGATATTTAACTAAATTTTTAAAAAAATTACTATAAAGTTCAAAAGAACATACTTTACGGTGTCCATAGCTGCCAAAACTTCATTCATAAGGCCAATTCTCTTGTCTGTACGTTGTAATCCTTCCTTAGACAACTTCTGCATTTTACTGATGATAAATGTCTGCTCCCACAAAATGCAACATTAAGTTCAGGGAATCTTATAAAATTAATTCAAGTTTTTTAGTATGGTTAACAATCCAAACTATTAGCTTATGAATGAATTTCTTAAAAAATAAAGTTATATCCATTACCACCTCAGTACATTAATGCAAAGAAACTAGAGAATAAAAGATATGCAGAGAGGAACAGAAGCAGTATACTGTAATAAGATAAGAGTGTATTTTAACTAATAGATTCAAAGCAGTGTAGGGGTAAAACAAACTAGAGAAACCAGGTGAACTCCTGTACCTGTAATGGAAACATAAGGACTAGTATCAAAGTGCCCAAAAGGGAAGCAACATCTAGTTGTTGATAAAGAAGAACCATGGCAATGGTAATGCAGAACGGAGCTAACCACAAAGTATGAAGTGACTGGCATATTTGCTGTTTGGGTAAAAAAAATCCAGACCTTAATTGCAAAACAGTAGTATTAAAACATCAAACATATTCAGAGAATGTTTGTGGCACAAGAATATAGAAAATGCATAAACCCTGGAATTAAGCTACAGTAGTACAGTGACTAAATTGATCACAAGCTAACCTGTCTAATGACATCATTAAGACCAGGACAGAGGCCTCCACAGGTAACAATTGCAGCCTTTACTTCTTTTGGTTTATAATATATCTTTTTCTGCAACCCAGTTCGATGAACCCTAAAATGAGTTCAATATCTCTCAGCATATATGCTAATCTTACAAGAAGACTTAAAAAGATATTGAAACCAAAAAGTATATGTAAGCAACTATTTGGTAAAAGAAATTTATCCAAATCTGGTGAAAGCAACACAAAGTCCCAATCATGATAAATAAAAATAGTAAAAGAAATTGGCAACAAGGCAGTATTTATTTAATGATGAATATAGAGTGCAAAAAGCCAATTATTTCCGAACAAAATTTATGGACCGGGTTCACAGGAATTCAAGAGAATGTTTAAGAACACTAATAGGCAAGAAATAATTCAGAATGTAAGGTTCAAAACAAGAACTTCAAAAGAACGAAATTCAATCGGAATGATATATACATAAGATGCAAGACAGGAAGCAAAAGAACCAAACCGCATCTTAAGAAAAGCAGATATCTCAGACAATTGAAGTAAACGTATGCAGTTAAGATCAAATGAAAATAGCATATGAACAAGGAACAAGATTGGGGAATACTTAGTTCACTTTCCTAGAAAGAAACCCCAAACAAAACTTCAAGATAAACCATGGAAGAACAAGATACGTGACCGGGCAACCCCGAGATGCAATTTCTAACGTTCCTAAAACCCATAATTTGCATCACCTATTAATTCTATTTTGTCTATGACAATCCATTAGTGTTTCCGTATGCAAAAATCATCAGTAATAAGTTGGCCAGACCTAATACCATGAGAGATGCAATGGTCGACTAACAGCATTAATCAATAAACAATCATGCATTTGAAACTCAAACTCATGTCATTAGGACAAGTCCTACTGCATGACAGACACTCAAAGTATGCAGTAAAGCATAGTCAGTCCATTCCCAAGGCTCAAACGGGAACGAACTGCTCTGAAACCATAATGTAACACCCTAACTTTTAGCATGTCATGATCGTACTAAAAGTGAGGCGTTACTAACCTGTTTTCCTTATTTAATATTTAATATTAAGCCTTTAGTTCGATTTCGCGTTTCAATTATATCGGATAACATGCCAGAAAATTTTGTTTCTATTTTAATCAAACTCATTCATCAAAGAACACCAAGTAATAATAATCACATAATTATTAATAATAATAAATATCATACAAAAGAATTCAAAAGAAACTCAGATACAATTCCTATCCCTCTGTATAAAATATATCTTAAATAACAAAGGCGAAGAATTCTATGAAAGCAACTCAACACATAAACTTAACTCAAATAAGACTAGTAATCGCCCGCAGCTTTAAACTGAGCCTTTGAACCTGTGTCACCAAAAGGGTCGAAGATTTTGGGGTGAGAACAAACCACACTTCTCAGTAGGAAATGAAAATGCCGTAAAAGTAATGAATATAATGCAAATAGTTAACTTACTCAATAAAATTATTTTGTTAAACCTTTGAAAATACTTTTTACTTTTACTTTATATAATTAATTACCTTCTTTAAATTTCTATACTTAAAATAAATCTCAATCACAACCTCAGTTCTCAGTCACCTCAATACATAAACTAATAGCACGGGAAACAGATCAACACACAATCAAATAGCAATAAGACAAACAGCACAATCATAGAGAAACAAGATAAACAAATGGTACATGAAATTGTGATCATCAACAATGGCGCCAAAGACTTGGAGCTCTCAAACGTGAATCACACTTTATCACAATTCCGCACAACTAACCAGCAAGTGCACTGGGTCGTCCAAGTAATACCTTATGTGAGTAAGGGTCGATCCCACGGAGATTGTCGGCTTGAAGCAAGCTATGGTCATCTTGTAAATCTCAGTCAGACGAATTCAAATGGTTTTGGAGAATTGATAATTAAAAGATAAATAAATTATATAATAAAGATAGAGATACTTATGTAATTCATTGGTGAGAATTTCAGATAAGCGTATGAAGATGCTTTGTTCCTCCTGAACCTCTGCTTTCCTATTGCCTTCATCCAATCATTCATACTCCCTTCCATGGCAAGCTTTATGTTGGGCATCACCATTGTCAATGGCTACTTCCCGTCCTCTCAGTGAAAATGTTCCAAATGTGCTGTCACCGCATCGGCTAATCAGCCAGATCCTACTCGAAATATCACAGACAAGGTTTAGACTTTCCGAATCTCAAGAATAACCGCCAATAGTTCTAGCCTATACCACGAAGGTTCCAAACTTGGATTAGAAACCCAAGAGATACGCATTCAAGCCATTGCTAGTAGAACAAAGGTGGTTGTCAGGCACATGTTCATAGGTGAGAATGATGATGAGTGTCACGGATCATCACATTCATCAAGTTGAAGAACGAATGAATATCTTAGAGAAGAAGTAGGCGTGAATTGAATAGAAGAACAATAGTAATCGTATTAATTCGTGAAGAACAGCAGAGCTCCACACCTTAATCTATGGTGTGTAGAAACTCCACCGTTGAAAATACATAAGAACAAAAGGTCCAGGCATGGCCAAATGGCCAGCCTCCCAAAGAGGGTTCAATCATCAAAACATGATTCAAAGATGAAGATACAATAGCAAAAGGTCCTATTTATAGAGAACTAGTAGCCTAGGGTTACAGAAATAAGTAATTAATGCAGAAATCTTCTTCCGGACCCACTTGGTGTGTGCTTGGGCTGAGCATTGAAGCTTCCATGTGTAGAGACTTTTTTTGGAGTTAAACGCCAGCTTTTGTGCTAGTTTGGGCGTTTAACTCCAGCTTTTGTGCCAGTTCTGGCGTTTTGACGCCAGAATTCTTAAGCTGACCTGGAACGCCTGTTTGGGCCATCAAATCTCGGGCAAAGTATAGACTATTATATATTGCTGGAAAGCCCAGCATGTCTAATTCTCAACGCAATTGAGAGCGCGCCAATTGGGTTTCTGTAGCTCCAGAAAATCTACTTCGAGTGTAGGGAGGTCAGAATCCAACAGCATTTGCAGTCCTTTTTCAGCCTCTGAATCATATTTTTGCTCAGGTCCCTCAATTTCAGCCAGAAAATACCTTAAATCACAGAAAAACACACAAACTCATAGTAAAGTTCAGAAATATGATTTTTATTTAAAAAATAATAAAAACATAATAAAAACTAACTAAAATATACTAAAAACATACTAAAAACAATGCCAAAAAGCGTATAAATTATCCGCTCATCAACAAACATAATCAAATGCAAATGCGCAAACAACGATGATGCATGTCTAGTCCTATCGCAGGTAATGAGCTCATCTGTTGGTTTCGTCCCGCTCCCGACGTAACTCAACAACCTTTATCTAAGTTTGGTGTCCAGTGTCATAACCTCTGTATGTAACCTTTGTCTTACAGGTGCCACTTTCTTGAGCCGATGTACGCAAACATAACCTATGTAAGCAACCTCTGTCTTACAAGTGAGGCTCTCTCTAGCCAATGTATGTAGCGATAACCTCTATAAGCAATCTCTGTCTTACAGGTGCGACCATCCCTGGATTGGCCGATGTATCTCTAGAAAGTAAATCTCGGTGGACTCACTACCATATCTCTGCTCGTTTTCAGCAGGTAAACAATCATCTCTGCTTCTCTTTTTTTCTTTTCATTTTTTCTTTCTTTTCTTTTTTTCTCTGCTCTCCTATGGCAGAGGTTCTTTAGATTCTTTTAATATTTTCTCTTTACTCTCCTGTGGCAGAGGTTTCTTTAATATTTTTCTTTCTTTTTTTCTTTTCTTCCTTCTTCTTTTCTTTCCTATTATTCCACAATATAAATTATTTTCACATTATTCCCTCGCCTCTCCCTAAATGTCTTATGAAAAAGAATTAAAAAATCTTTTAATTAAGTCTGTGTTTTCTAAAGCTTTTAAGATCACTTTGTTTGCTCTTCTCTGACTTATAATAATATTAATAATATCTCTACTAATTAATATTCATAATAAAATATTAACAATAATATAAATAGAATAATTTAAATGATAAACAAATAATATGTATATCTTTTCTTAAAAACTTAGCTTCGTAAAACTTTTATTTACATATTTATAAAAATAACCCTGAACTTTTATAAAATACTCATTTTTAATCCCGTACTTTATTTATTACCCAAAATACCCGAAAACTTATATAATTACAATATTAAACTCAATCTTTTCATAAAAATACAAGTATATTTTCCCAAAAATAATTCTTGGCTAATTCTTCTCTTCACCAAGAACCGAAACCCTCCTTATTATTATTTTTTTAAAATATACATTTAAATCTTAATCCATTTTTAGTTTTACGGTTATCGTTTTTTCACAGTTTTTTATTTTAATTCCTCGGCCATTAAATCTCATCCATTTTATTCAAAAACTAAGACAATGATAGCCCTAAATCAGCCTCATTATCACAGTTTGGGCCGCACAAACTTAACCAAATTACAAGTTTAATCACATATAACAATATATCAACAAAATTCAATATAAAGTTAATCAAACTCTATCAATAATCAATCACAATAACCATTCACTTATCCAACACAAATTTAATTGGTGAGAATTTACCGAAATCCTACCTTCGTACGAAATCAAAACAACAGAAGTTCCGAAAAAATTTTCTGACCGAGCAGCTGAAGAAAAAAATGGCAGAAATCGTTCGTGCCTCCTAGAATTCCAATTGACCGAACTCAAGAGAAAGAGAAGTTATGCCACCGTTAACTTCTATCAGATGAAAGTAATACCAACGTATAGAAGAAGAAGATATAAACACTTTTATCGAATTAGATTTTTTTTTTTGGAGTTACGGATCACAAGAAATCGAAATTGAAAGGTTGCGGTGTTCATGTTTTTTCATTCTCTCTCACGGTCGCTTTCATTCTTTTCTTGCTTCGGTTAGAATGAAATGAAGTTGATTAAAGGATAAATGGTAAAGAATATTAATTTGTGGTGGTAAGCATTAAAAGGTGTCAATGATATATGTATATGTATATATGTTTACAAGACACGTTTTCATTGCTTTTTTTTCTTTTGCCTTAAGCCTTCGGACATTTCTCTCTTTTTTTTCTTTCTTTTGAACATTAATAATAATAATAATATAATAATAATGATAATTCTTTTGTTATATTTTTAAAATATATCTCATTATTTAAGATTAATTAATCGTTTGGGCTTTGAGTTATGAACTATTCAAAACAAAAATCCGTTTTTAATGTTACGTTAAGACTTTAATAATAATAATAATAATAATAATAATAATAATAATAATAATAATTTTTTATTTTTTTAAAATATCTTAATATAATAAAAATTATTTAAAAATTCTAATGAATTCTAAACTCAAAATATCATAAAATTTAATTTAATTATTTTTAGAAAAATAAATTTTCTTAAATAAAATAATAAATCATAAATAACTCATTATTTATTTTTTAAAAATTCGGGGTGTTATACCTAACACTTTTCTTTAACGTCCTTAAGTTGGATGGTCATGAGCTCAAAGTCCTTTTCCTCCGGCTGCATCCTCAAGAAGATACACCTCTAATTCCTTTGGTGACTTATAACCATGATACTTTTTCACCCTGTGGCCGTTCACTTGGAATATTGCTCCACTTTGAGAATGGAATAGCTCAACCACTCCGTAGGGCTTCACTTCTTTCACTTTAAAAGGGTCATTCCACCTCGAGCGAAGCTTGCCCAGCATGAACCTAAGTCTCAAATTATATAGAGGAACTTCATCACCCTTTTGAAAATCTTTCTTGCGGATATGGTAATCATGAAATGCCTTAGTCTTCTCCTTATAGATTCTTGCAATCTCATAGGCCTCTATCCTAAGATATTCAAGTTCTTCTTATTGCAACTTCCTTGTTATACCCGCCTTGGTGAAGTCCATGTTGCATTGCTTAACCGCCCAATAGGCTTTATGTTCAATCCTAACTGGAAGGTAACACGCCTTCCCATAGACAATCCGAAAGAGGCTCATCCCTAACGAAGTCTTATAGGATATCCTATACGCCCACAAGGCGTCTCCTAACTGAGAACTCGAATCCTTCCTTTGTGGATTCACCACTTTTTCCAAAATTCTTTTTATCTCTCGGTTGAATACCTCTGCTTGGCCGTTAGTCTGAGGGTGGTAGGCAGTTGCAACCTTGTGTAGTACCCTATACTGCTTGAGTAATACTTCCATCTTCCTATTGTAAAAGTGAGTACCTTGGTCACTCACGATGGCTCGTGGTGACCCATAGCAGCATACAATATTATTTCCAATGAAAGAAACCACAGTATTAGCGTCATCAAGGCAGGTAGGAATTGCTTTCACCCAGTTTGATACGTAATCAACTACCAATAGAATGTAAAGATATCCACTTGAGTTAGGAAATGGTCCCATAAAGTCTATGCCCCATACATAAAAAATTTCACAAAAAAGTATTGGTTGTTGAGGTATTTCATCTTTTTGGGTTGCATTTTCTGATTTCTGACATTGATGACATAACAAACAATATTGGTTTGCATCCTTGAACAATGTCGGTAATGACTAGAAACTTGCACAACACAAATTCCTTCGACAAGTGTACCGAATCACCAAGTAATAACTCACTGTTGAGTGAAGTCGATCCCACAGAGATTGATGGATTAAGCAACTTTAGTTAGGTGATTTATCTAGTCTAGTTGATATTTGATGATTTTGGTGTAATTGAACGAACAAAATGTAATTGACAAAGAAAGTAACTATACTAAATTTAAATTGTTGAAGAATAAAGAGTTGAAAGTAAATTGTGAAAGGTAAATGGCGGAAACTTAGACGACAAGAAATTAAAGAGCTGAAACTTAAATAACAAGGAAGTAAAAGCAAGAATGTAAATAGCAGTGAAAGATAAATTGCATGAAATATAAATGGGTTTTAGGTGCTGGGATTCAAAGATAACAAGAGATTTAAAGTAATTGAAAGGAATAGCAACAATGGGTGAGATTCATTAGGGACTGGAGATATTATAATCCGTCATGAATCAATAGGTCTCAACTTCATTCTCAATCATATGAAGTAGATCTATGGCGGATTGTAAATAATTGAGTTCCAATTCCTTGGCAACCCAATTTCTCTTAACACAATCAATTGCCAATTCCTTGATCTAATTGTTCATGAGAAGAGATTAAGTTCAAATTGCTAATCCATAAGCCACACAACCCTTAGGATCTCAATTCAAAGAGGTTATATGTCACATACCAACTAAGAATGTATTGATCAAAAGAGTTATGAGGGAGAAGATTCAAACTGAATCCTATGATCCCTTTTCCAAGGCTTACATAGAGATTCAAGTAGATCCAAACCCCCTTCCGGTAGTGAATGGATCTATAAAGCACAAAATCTTTCCCTTAGCTACAATAAGCGGATTGAGAAGAAGAAGAAGAGTTTCATTAATTCATTTGAATTACAACAGAGCTCCTCCCCCTAATGATGTGGGGTTTAATTCATCATTGCTCTAGAAAACTCAGAGAGAAAAATAAAGTACATGAAAAGTAAAACTAAGTACAAAGAAGAAAGAAAAAGTATTCAGAGTTTCCCAATTCGGATCCTCTTGTGTAAGAGTCCGTCATCCTCTAAGTTCAAAACTCCTCCTATATATACTACTCTTCTTATCTTCAAATGAGTCTTAAAGTATTGGATGTGGGCCCCTGGCCTTAATTGAAGCAAGTTATGAGTGGCCCTTTTTGAAGTTAACGCTGGCGTTAGCTTACTAACGCTTTCATATTTGCATGAGTGCCCCTGGAACTGGCATTGGTACTCGTGTTAACAGCATTGCTAATGCCACAATTCTCTTTTGAGCTGGTGTTGATGCTGGCGTTAGTGTGTTAACGCTGCCACTAACGCCAGCGCTTGTTGTGCGTACGCATGTTGACTTGTGCGTACGCATCCTTGTAAGTTTTGCCTCTTGTGCGTACGCACACTACTTTGTGCGTACGCACACTGACCAATTTTTGTCTGGTGCGTACGCACACTGCTCTGTGCATACGCACACCAGCCAAATCTTCCAGCCCCAACTTTGTGCAATGATCGAAGACGTTAATATGCTAACGTTGGTGGTGTTAGCACACTAACGTTGGCACCTTCTTCCTTGGGTAGTGGCATTGGTGAGCTAACTTTGGCCACTAACATTGCCTTCTTCTTGAGTCACGTTGGTACTGCGTTAGTGTGCTAACTTTGCCACTAACACCAGCTTCCTTCTTCCTTGGCAGCGTTAGCACTGGCGTTAGTGGGCTAACTTGGCCACTAATGCCAGCTTTTTCTCCTTGGCAACGTTGGCATTGGCGTTAGTAGGCTAACTTTGCCACTAACGCTAGTGCCTTCTTCATTGAGCTGGCGTTATCGCTGGCGTTAGTGGGCTAACTTTGCCACTAACGCCAGCACCCTCCTTGGTGTAGCGTTAACCATGGCATTAGTGTGTTAACTTGGCTGCTAACACCACAGCCTCTTTACTTTCCTCTGCTTCTTCTCTGCTTGTTCTTGCCTACCATCAATCAAACAAGTGCATCAAAGCTTTGCCATAATCATAAGATAATGTATCATTCATTGATCAAGTAGTTTTTGCATAATTCTCCTGAAAATGATTATAATTCACTAAGGTTTGATGAATCAAGACATGCATAGATAACTCATTCAAATGCTTGCTTATTGATGAAGATAATGCATGAAACTAAGTAAAAACTATAGAAAATGGCCTGTGAAACTAGCCAAAGATGCCTAGGCATCACAACGCCAAACTTAAATCTTGCTTGTCCCCAAGCAAGTAGTAAAGCATAAGAAGAATGAATGAGAACACAAAGAGATATATGCCCTTATTGAAAGATATTCAATCCTGGTTGATGGGGTTTCCTAAGACCCTTTTATTCTTTGATCCTTGGTTTGAACTTTTTGCTTTTCTTTTTCTCCTTGCTAGAGGCTTATTCTTTTTATTGAAGCTTAGTGCTCTGTGTTAAGGCAGCTCTTTATGATAAGCTTTCAGTCAACACTTCTGACCCAGTTGGTTTAAGGTGTTAGGTGTTGAAGTACCCCTTAGGACTTACTGACTCGAGCCTCTCTTCAATACATACACACCACAGGCACTTGACTTGCAATTTAACATTGAGACATTGATTCCCAACACTTCTTTGGGTTGCTAAATACCTTGTAGCAAGGTTGCTCTTGATAATGGACTTTTGGTTGATAATCCTAGGTTAGTTAACCCGAGTTATCAAGTGATGAAGTACTCCTTAGAACCTAATCATCCAAGCATATCCTTGTACAACAGCATCACAGACATATATCTTTAGGGTCAAGCTATTGGTGCCTAGCTTATTCATTGCTCTCTTCTTTCTTCATTCTTCTTTTTCTTTTTCTGTTTTTTTTGCAAGGATCCTTTATTCACAAGGGTTTCATAGAATGCACACTAAGCCTATACTTAAGGGTACATTCTACCCTTCCACTTTATTTGTGAACTTACTAAGTACTCAAGCATGTACAACCACATAACCTTAGGATTGTATTCAATCTTCTACCAAATTGGACTTTTATCCTTCTCTGTTCATAACATTTTCTTTTATTGAAACTTGGGAAATAAAGCATACAATTCAAATAAGACGGAGTGATATAAGTACTTAATCTAGCAAGCCAAAATAAAAATCAACCTCATGCAAATGAATCATGACTAATAGGACACTGATCAATAGGGGCACAATTGCACTTTCAATTAACACATTTAAGCTAGAGACAGTCAAGTAACAATACAACCTCTCGGTGTCCACTTGTTTCCTCCTTGTCATCACCATCTTTAGCTTTTGTGTCCTTCTTTATCTCCTTATATGATGGTGCATATTTCCTCCAAGAGATTGAATGACTTCCTGCAAAGATATTGAAAGTTCCTTGTTTCCCAAGCACTTGAGAGATGGTTAACATGCATGTATGCTTGTGATTTTTTGAACTTAAGTTGGTGTCTGAATACCAAACTTAGTTCCTTTCCTACCTCTATATCCATCAAATTAAATACATGCAGGAAACATCATGTGCTTTTATTAAGAAACCAAACTATGAACTAGAAAGTATATTGTTAAAGAGTTTCTATGATTGTTTAGAGTTGGTGACTAGTCATACTATTTGGAGGGTTGCAATGTGTTTCAATAAAATCTGTGGTGGAACACCAAACTTAGCATCACACATTCACCATTGAATTGTTCACCTATGAAATCACTTTGGTGTGCAACACCAAACTTAGCTCCTTGCAATACAGGAAAATCTTCTTAACTCTTTTATTGAAACAAATAAGAAAAGAAAGTTTCCTCTAGTTGGGTTGCCTCCCAACAAGCACTTTTTTAATATCATTAGCTTCACAGTTGTCCCCTGTTAAGAAGGTTGATGATCATAGTGCCTCAATTTCTCCCCTCTCACTGTAAGCTTTCTTCCAGTATCCTTCTTGATAATTTTCACATGCTCAAGTGAAAGGATTTTGTTCACTGTGTAGTATCCAGAAAAGTGCGGAGATGTTTCCACTTGTTGATAGATTAGCCTCACTTTATCTCCAGGTGAGAATCCTTCAGCTGGAATTTTTTTATTCTTCCACCCTTTAGGCAGCCTTTTCTTGCTGTTCTTCCTTATTTTTGATGATTCTTCCTTCTTGGTGGGCTCAATATCAGGAGCTTTCTTATTAGTTGTCACCACTAGGATCTTTTCTTGTGGTTCTTCTTTAGCTTTTCTGACTTTTTGAACCCTTTTTCTCCCTTTGTTTACTTTCTTCTCCTCCAAGGATGAGCTTATGAGTTTTAGAGGTGACTCCTTGGGCTTCTCCTTCCAGCTTGGGTCTTCATCCTCAATCCTCATGCAATTTTCTTTTTCAGCAAGGTACTGTATTGCTTTGAAAATATTAAGGACTATCTGTTCATCATGTACCTTCAGAACCATTTCACCTTTTTTCACATCAATAATTACCCTTACTGTTGCCAGAAACGGTCTTCCTAGAATAATTGAGTTGCTTCCTTCCTCATCCATGTCCAGAATTACAAAGTCAGCAGGGAAAATGAATTTGCCGACCTTAACTAGAAGGTTCTCCACCACTCCATTGGGTATTATAAGGGATCTATCGGCAAGTTGTAGTGACATTCTGGTGGGTTTGACCTCCTTGATTGACAGCTTCTTCATCATAGAGAGTGGCAGCCAACCTTAACTAGAAGGTTCTCTACCACTCCATTGGGTATTATAAGGGTCCTATCGGCAAGTTGTAGTGACATTCTGGTGGGTTTGACCTCCTTGATTGACAGCTTCTTCATCATAGAGAGTGGCATCAAATTGATGCTTGCTCCCAAGTCACATAACATTTTGTCAATTGGTATGTTCCTAATGGTGCATGGTATAAAAAAACTTCCTGGATCCTTGAGTTTGGGTGGCAACCCTTTTTGGATTAAAGCACTGTATTCCTGGGTGAGGATCACCGTTTCCTTCTTCTTTCAGCTCCTCTTTTTGGTGATGAGTTCTTTGAGAAACTTTGCATAAAGTGACATTTGTTCCAAGGCTTCAGCTAGTGGAATGTTGATCTCCAATTTCCAGAAAATCTCCAAGAACTTAGGGAATTATTGATCCTTCATCTCCTTGTGCAATCTCCGAGGGTAAGGTAGTTGAAGAACATATGACTTCACTTCCTCTTTCTTCTCTTGTGTTTGTGACTTTGAGACTTGCTTGCCATTCCTTGGAGCTTGTGGTTCGTTGTCCTTCTTGTGATCCACCTTATTGTTTTTCTCAATCTCTGTCTCTTCCTTGCTGGCATCCTTGTTGTCTTTTCCCAATGTTTTACCACTCCTAAGTTGTATGGCCTTGCACTCCTCCTTTGGATTTGGGATGGTGTCACTTGGGAAAGTATTAATTGGCCTCTCAGTAGGTTGCTTAGATAGTTGCCCTATTTATTTTTCAGGGTTTCTCATTGATGTTTCATAGTTCTTGCTTGCCATCTCTTGGTTCTTCATGAGCTTTTACATTAACATCTCTAAATTAGAGATTCTTTGAGACTCTTGATGTGGCTGCAGTTGTGTATGAGATGTTGGTTGTTGATGGAAGTTGGTTGGGTTATTTGAAGAGTTATTTTGTGGGTAGAATGTGGACGTAGAAAAGTTATTTTGTGGTTTTCTGTATGGATTATTGTTAGTGGGGTGATGGTTTTGGTTGTTTGTGTTACGAAAGTTATTGGGATTGGAGTTTTTCTGCCATTGGTTTTTATTGTCTCCCCACCTCAAGTTGGGATGGCTCCTCCATGAGGAATTGTATGTGTCCCTATAGAAATCATTGTGGGAAGAGCTTGAGTTGTGCATATATTGGACTTGCTCAGGCTGTTGCTTATTATTGTATGCCTCAAAGCTTTCTTCATTTTGACCCCATGCATTTGAAGCTTGGCTTGTTGTGCTGATTGCAGCTAATTGAAGTCCATCCATCCTTTTTGCCATCATTTCCATCTGCTGCTAGATTTGTTGGTGCATTAGCTTGTTATGGGCTAGGATAACATCCACACCATCAAGCTCATATACATCTCTCTTTGGAGTTGCTTGTCTCTATGAGGAGTAGAAGTACTGGTTGTTAGCCACCATATGGAGATCATGTGCCTCCTCTGGAGTTTTCATCATTTAAAGTGACCCTCCTGAAGAATAATCTAGTGCCTTTCTTGCTTTCATAGAGAGGCCTTCATAGAAGTTCTGGAGCTTCACCCATTCATTGAACATATCTGAAGGACATCTCTTTATCAGTGCTTTATACCTCTCCCAAGCCTCATACAATGATTCTCCCTTCAATTGTCTGAAAGTTTGCACCTCAGTCTTGAGTTTGATAATTCTTTGAGGGGAGTAAAACTTGGCCAAGAATTTGTTAACCAAGTCATCCCAATTTGTTATGCTCTCCTTTAGGAAGGTCTCCAACCACTGAGTTACTTTGTCCCTTAGAGAGAAGGGAAATAGCAGTAGCTTATTGATGACTGTGCATCATGTTATATTTTTCTAAGCTTTTTAACCTTTAATTTTCATTAATCATACTTAATTATTGAGTGTTTTTGTGCTTAAATAATAGATTACTTTCATTCCTTTGATTTTTATCTATTTTTAGAAAATGGTGGAAAAAGAAGTAAAAGGCACAAAAGAAGCATGAAAGAAGAACAAAAAGTTTAAAGCAGAGAAGAAGCACAAAAGAGCGCCCTTAGCGCGAGCGCTACGTTTTTCTTCAAGAGCGCTTGCGATAGTGAAGCTGGAAAATTTGCCAATGACACGTATGCGTGGTTGACGCGTATGCGTCGAAGTGATAATTTTGGAAGACCACGCATACGTATGGATGATGCGTACGCATGAAAGTGGCATTTTGAAGGGCCACGCATACGCGTGGGTGACGCGTACGCGTGGAAGAGCGCTCTTGGGCGCGAGCGCTACGCTCTCCTGGAAAGCACCGAAGACGACGCGTACGCATGGATGATGCGTACACGTGACAAGGGCCAAACACAGTGATCACTGATGCACCACTATTTCGTGGTGCATTTTATGCTGAATTGAGGGGATTTTATCACCCTTTTCTCACACTTATTCAATAAAATAGCATGGTTTTATAAATTCTCCTTACTTTGAGCTTAAGAGTGAAAACATTCTTTTTAGGCCCTTAATTAATTAATTTAATTCATCTTTGATTCTACTAGATGCCTTGATGTGTGTGTTAGTGATTTCAGGTTGAAAAAGCTAGGAATGGATCAAAGAAGTGAAGTGGAAAGCATGCAAAGTAGAGAAATCATGGGAAATCAAGGACTTCGGATGCATTCACCGATGCGCACGCATAACAGACGCGCATGCGTAGAATGTGAAGTCGCATGGCGACGCGTACACGTGACATGACTGAACGAACTGGTTTTCCGTTGGTAAAGAATTTCACAAAATAAAGTCTCGTTGTAAGTATAGTTTCTGAACCAACAAAAAATCCTTTCGTACAAAAACTTGTTTGTCACTTAAGCAAACCCAATAAAATTTATAACCGAAGTATTTAAACCTCGGGTCGTCTCTCAAGGAATTGCAGGGAAGTATGATTTATTATTGGTTATGGAAAAAGTGTCTTTGTTTTGGGTTTTTCTTGAAATAAGGAACAAGTAAAGAAAATTACAAGAAAAATAAATTAATAATTAGAAACACTCTTGGCAAGGTATGAGAACTGGAAATCCCATCCTAGTTATCCTTATCAGGTGTGATGAGAATTGTTTATTGCTCCCACTTAGTTAACCTTTACTAAATAAAGGAAAGTCAAGTGGACTAATCAATTTGATTCCTCAAGTCCTAGTCAACTCCTATGGAAAGACTAGCTTTAGAGGGATTCAAAGCAATCAGCAAATTCCAATTTTCAATCAACAACTGAGTTTGACAACTCAAGTATCACCAATTACTCAATCAAAGCCAAAAGGGGAAAAATCCAAATTATTTATATCAGAAATAGAAGAAAGCAATCATAAATCTGAAATACCTCAATTTGTATTAAATAAGAAAATCAAATTTAACATGGAGTTCATAAACCAAATTGGAAAATAAACAATTAAAGTAATAGAATAAATAAAAGTAGAAGAGAAATTAATTTAAAGGAACATTGAACCTGGAATGAAGAAGGAATGAACCTAAAACTAAGAGAAATCCTAATCCTAAAACCTAAGAGAGAGGAGAGAACATCTCTCTCTAAAAACTACATTTAAAACCTAAAAATTCTCTATAATCAATGAATGATTGATGAATGATTTGATTCCCCCATTCTCTAGCCTCTATTATGTGTTTCTGGGCTTGGATTTGGGCCGAAAAGGGCCCAGAAATCGCTGAGGGCATTTTCTGCAATTTTCTGCACGTGGCGTCTGTCACGCGTGCGCGTGGGTCACGCGTCCGCATCATTTGGCGATTTTTCTCCCCACGTGTACGCGTCGCTTGTGTTCTGCTCGAGGCACGCGTCCGCGTCGTCCATGCGTGCGCGTCACTGCCATTTTCTTCAAAACTCCATTTTCGCGCATTCCTTCCACTTTTGCATGTTTCTTTTCTGTCTTCTAAGCCATTCCTGCCCTATAAAGCCTGAAAATACTTAACACACAGATTACGGCATCGAATGGTAATAAAGGAAAATTAAAATTAACAATTTTAAGGCCTAGGAACCATGTTTTCACATATATTACAGAATAAGGAAGGAATTGTAAAACCATGCAAATTATATGAATAAGTGAATAAAGAATTGATAAAAGCCACTCAATTGAGCACAAGATAAATCATAAAATAGTGGTTTATCAACCTCCCCACACTTAAACATTAGCATGTCCTCATGCTTAGCTCAAGAGAAACAGAGAAAGAGTGAAGGTAGAATGGTGGAATCTATGCAATGCAATCTATCTAAATGCAAGCTATCTAAATGAATCATGCAATTCTAATTACTATCCACTTAGATATACAAAGCTTACATGTGGTCAAATTAAGTCAAATTTTTCAAGGAATCATATATGCACAACCAAGGGCTAAGCCATATTAAAACATATTCACAATTGAGTTGAGTTAAGCAAAATAGTTCACAAACTTGCAAGACAAGCAATGATTAAACATGGATATATGGAAATGAGCTTACTGAACCCTCACTAGATTTGTATATATACTCTAATCATTCAGTGTTTGGGGTTAATCACTCTACTCTTCTCTAGTCATACTTTCTAAAACTTTGTTCTTCATCTAACCAATCAACAAATATTTAATGCACACATGCAAGCATCATGAGGTCTTTTCAAGGTTGTAATGGGGTTAAGGCAAGGGTGAGGATATATATATAAGGCTAAGTGAGCTATAAATTGAATCCTTGATTAGTCTAAGATCTCACCTAACATATATATACTCTATACAAATCTAACATTAACAAGTGATGACCTCAATAACAAGTGATGACCTCAATCATATGCAAGCATGTAAATACACTAAATAGTGGACATATAGAATGAAACAAAGCAAAGATTGCAATCATAGTGAAGAAACACACAGGAATGAAAACTATGGTTAAATAATGTAACCATGCAATTAAGCTCAGAAACTCACGGGTTGTGTGTTCTTTGGATATGCTAAAAGGGTAAACTAAACTTAATAATCCATATGATTCTATATCACAACTAATAAACTAAGAGTTTAAATTAAGCTAAATATCTAAGATATATACAGCCCAAAGTGCAAAATATAATAAAGTATAAATAAACAAAAGTACGGTAAAAGAAAATGTGCAAATACTGAAAGGAAAATAAGGTAAAATAAAATAAAATAAAAATATAGAAAATAAACAAAATATGATAAAAAGAGTTTGAAAGTAGTTCACCAAAATAAAGTCCACCAGAGATGGCGACCTCCCCACACTTATATAATAGCATTGTCCTTGATGCTCAGTCAGGCTGGGTGGAAAGAGTCGTCACCTCCGGAGGGGTGTGCTGGTGCTGTCTCGATGGGCTCTGGCAGTGAGAGTGCCTGAGGCTCTGCCTGTATAGGCGCCTGTGGGTCTGCCGGCTATGTCTGCTGAGGCTCCTCATGCTGGGGCTCCGCCTGCTAGTGCTCTGCCTGCTGGGATCATGCCTGCTCATCCTCTGCTCGTGCATCCTCCTCATGCTCATCCGCCTCCTCCTCGGATGGCTCCGATGGTGTGTCAGGCTCGGAGGGGATGTTAGGGTGTCCTGACCGGATCATCAGCTTTAGATGCTCATAACATCGCTTGTCGCGGTGCTCCATCCGATCCAGGCGCTCGAAGAGTCGGTGCACTAGGTGGTAGATGGGCTGGGAAGCAGGTGAGGGTGTTGTGGGTGTGGGTGGTGCAGCAGGAGCTGAAGGAGCAGCAGAAAATGTGGCGGCGTCAGCAGAGGCAGTAAGAGAAGGTAGTCGGTAGCCCAGAGCTGCAAACTTCCTACCGTGTGGGATGATCTTCTTGCAGTCGGCAGCTGGTGGCTTCTCATCCTCAGGCTCCCAGGGTACCTCAGCTCGGCGGCCCAACTGGGTAATCAGATAAGGAAAGGGAAGAGTGCCTCTAACATGGACTTTAGCCATGGAGTGCCTAATGAACCGTGGAAGGTACAGGTCCTTGCCTTCCATAACATACCAGACGAGGGTTATCATGGCAGCTGGTACCTCAGTCTCGTGAGTGCTCGACATCACATAGTTGCTCAGAATTTATTGCCATAGCCGAGCCTCATTATTCAGATAAATGATCTTGATGCCTTTAGGGTTTACTGTTGACTTACCCATAACCCATGGGACAGTAGGATCAATAGCTATGGTGCGCTTCACTGCTTCCCAATTAAAATGCATAAACCTCATGTCTTCCTCAGCCTGGTGGTAGCCATCTGGCTAATCTGATTTAGGCTGGAAGTTGAGGATATCCTCAATGGCCTTCTCAGTGACTAAAATTTATTTTCCTCTGAGCTGTAAGGCATCTAGGGTCGTCTTATAATAGTTGCAGTAGAATTTCCGGACCCAAGATGCATTAACCTCAGTCAAATTCCTCTCCAGGAAGAACCAGCCTCGTTGTTTTATCTATTCTGTAGTGTACTATTGTAGTTCAGCTGGAATTCTGAGGGTCTTTTCTAGATATAGGTTCCTTGTAGTTGCAAAGACCTCATATTTCAGTTCACAGTAGCGGTTTGCGAACTTGATTGGATCAGTGGCAGGTACTAGTTGATTTGCCTTTTCTTACGGAGTAAAGTTTTTCTCATGCCAGGAATTATCATGTAGTATATCTAAAATAGTGGTAGATGATTCTCCTCTTTTTCTTTTGCCTGTGCCTGCTTTAGCTTTTCCTTTCCCTTTTGGATCTGACATCCTGAAAAGCAGAGGTTCCAGGATACAATTTATTAAACTAAAGCAGAAAAAATAGGAAGGCAAATAGTATTCAAGCAATATAAGCATAGATGAGTAAAAGAAGAATGAAAATCAAGGCATGAAGTGAGTCAGATAGATGTAGAATTTTGGACTGTATGCAAGATAAAAGTCAAAGAATTTAATTAAAAATCAAAATCCAAAAACTATGAAATACAAAATGCTTGTTTGTCAGGAACAACAATAAACATGCCTTGAAATGGGTTGAAAGTAATTAGTGGAAACTAAGAGAGAAGTTAGAAAGTTAATGAAGTTAAGAGTTAAAAAGGGAAGTTAAAGTTAGTGGCATGGTATTGTAGTTCCTAGTTAACAAAAATTGCACAAACTTGAAGAACAAGCAACTCACATTCAAGCAGATACTGCAGATTATTGATGGTAAATATGAAAATAAAAGAAGCACGAAAAGGATTAATAATCATCAATAATGCAATTGAAGTTGGAAGGGAACCAAAAGAGATAGTAAATGCTAGCCCAGCATGTCATGAGGTGACTTTGATTTAAACCAAGGAAAGCACAATGTGAAAGTACCAAAGGTGAGTCATGAATAGCAGTTAAGTAAAACTGTTTCTGAGAAAAATTGGGTAGCATTCCAGCAGTAAAAGGAACGTTCCCGGAGAATCAAATAGCCTAATAATGCAAGTAGCAGCAATTGTCAAACAGAATTTGCAGTTTCTAGGAATCTCAAAACAAGTAAAATGGTATTGAGCGATAGATTCAAGATAGAATGTAAACCAAAACAGCAGCATAAGATTAAGGCAATTAACAATCAATCCTTGTTTATTTTAAAGGTACAAGTGCGGAATTGAAATGGATATTGAAACGGAGCACTTGATGAATCAGAGGAAATTCCAGAAAGGCAACAAAGAAAATCATGCAGAAGGATATCAATTGCAGTCAGCACATGAATTTCAAGATAATATAGAGCAACAATTGCAAGCAATAGTAATGAATACAGCTTATAAGAATGATGGCGTGAAGCAGAATATTATCAAAAAGACATGCAACAGTGAAACAGCAACAATAACAGCCAACCAATTGTGAAAAGCAGAAAATTCAAATAGTACGTACGGAGCAATTATCAGACATAGAATCCTCTAACCATATCCTAACTACCTAACCACCTAGAATCCACTACAAACATACATATCTAACTAACTAAATTGAACAGAATAAAATATACAAGCTAACAAACTTGAACAGGAAAGAAATTGGAGTACAGTGAAACCTGGGAAGGGGCGGAGGGAAAGAAATGGAAACGAAGAGAAAGGGTTGTGATATGGTGTGGCACGGCGGCGCTGTGGTGGTGGTGGTTCTCACAGTGGTGCAGAGTGACGCAAGGAGGTTAGGGTTTTCGGGTCAGGAGTTAGTGAATTTAAATCCACGCGTACGCGTGGATCACGCGTACGCGTGGATAAGGTAAAATTGAAACGACGCGAATGCGTCTTTGACGCCAACGCGTGAGTAGGGATGGGTGAAGATGACGCATACACGTGGAGCAAGTGTATGCGTTGACCAGAATCGTGCTAAACGCACGAATCCAGCGTCGTTTTGGCGCAACTCTCTGTTTCAAATTGGGGGGCAAAGATATGCATGTGACGCGTGCGCGTCGCGCACGCCCACGCATGGTGTGTGTAAATTAAAGTGACGTGTGCACGTCATTGACATGCACGCGTGGGCCAATTTGTGCTTAATGCACACCAGCCGCACAATTTTAGCCCGACTTTTCTGGGCGTTGGATGGGGACGCCGATTTGGAGTAGACGCCCACGCGTGGCCCATGCACACGCGTGGTGTGAGTTTTTTTTTTTTTTTGAATATACAGAATGCAAAATACAGATGCTAATGCGGATATTATGAATGGTACTAGGGAAAATAAAATAAGATAAAACTAAAAATAAAAATAATGAAATAAAATTAAGATTGAAAAAAGAACGATAATACCATGGTGGGTTGTCTCCTACCTAGCACTTTTAATTAAAGTCCTTAAGTTGGACATTTGATGAGCTCCTTATTATGGTGGCTTGTGCTTGAACTCATCCAAAAATCTCCACCAACGTTTACAATTCCAATGGTCTCCGGGGTCCCAAACTAGGCACGTAAAGCCTTCGAGCAAGTTAAAGCAGGTGATCAGGCTCTAGGGTTGTTGATTATCGGCGTGAATTCCAGGATCCCAAACCTTGCTTTTGTACCCGTCTTTGCCTTGATCTACATTTTTCCAGCCGGGCAATACGAAATTTGAACTCTCACTAAGATGACCACACATCTTCCGAGACCCATTCAATCGAACTCTATACCAATCCTTGCACCTCAAATTGACGCGTGGAACCTTATTGAATCTTGCATACCAACTTTGATTACGAACCATTTTCCTCTTACTCTTAAAGCCACAAAGAGCTCTAAGCTGGCCATCTGTTTCAAGCAAACTATATTCAAGTGGAAAGGTGAAGATAAAGGCTAAGGATTTTACCCACTTGAAGGTTGTATTGGGTAGTAATGGCCTTGGGATAGGTGTTTCCAGTGGTCGTGCAAGCTCTACTCAATTGTATTCTTCTGTGAATTCTTCCACCTCCTTGCAAACTTCTTCAACTGCAACCACATCTTGATCAAAGTCTTTGAATTCTTCCTCATCACTCAAGTCATAAGTTGGAGGTTGAGAAAAGTCTACCTCCATATCATCTTCATATTCACTTGGGGAAGATTCTTCAAGCTCAAAGATTTTAATTGCAGATGTAAGTTTTTCACTAGGAGAGCTTGATTCATGATCATCATTACCAAGGAAACTGGCTTCTTGATTTGTTCCGTCCGGTTCTTCATAAGATACATACCTTGGGGGTTGTGCACTATCCTCCTTAGCATCAATTGAAAATTTCTTGGCGGAATTCTCTACAATTCTTGATTCCCACGGAGGTTCAGCATCTCCTAAGTCTTCAACTAATTCTTCTTCTTCGATAATTCTGGCTTCCTCCACTTGTTTCAGTACAAAGTCATGCTCCTTACTGTCCACCGGAGCTTCTAGTATCTCCTTCAAGCTACGTTCTTCATTAGATTCTCCATATGAAGCCATGGGAGTTCCTTGAGTGTCCGAGCATCGGGAAGCTAATTGATTTATCGCTTGTTCCAGTTGGTGAAGGGTTGCATGAAATTTATTCACTGTTTCCTTGAGACACTCCTGTGATTCTTGGGTCGATGGATATGGACATGGTACATATGAAAGTGGTGGTCCTTGGGAGTAATTGGATTGGAATTGGGGTGGATAAGGGTTAGGGTCATATTGAGGTGAATGGTTGTAGGTGGCTTGTGAGTATGGTGGTTCCAAGTTATGTTGAGGAAGTGGTTCATAGGCATATGATGGGGCTTGTTGGTAACTACAAGGGGGTCTACCATATCTATCATCTTGGCACGCACCTCGGAATGGCTCTTGACCATAGTAATTTGGTGGAGGTTGGTTGTCACGAAAAGGTCCACCATAACTATTGTCTTGGCATGCATTGTATGATGGTCGTTGTCCATGGTACTGTGGAAAGTGTTGCTGCCGAAAGGGTTGACCAGATCTTCGTGGCTCCTTCCATCTTTGATTGTTTCGACCTTGATGCATGTTCTTGTTATAGCTTCCATTTCTTACAATAACATTGGAACCAAACTCAAAGCGACAGGGTTGAGAATTCATAGTGGCTAATAAAAATTAAAAACAAAAAATAAAAACAAATAAATAAGCAAAAAGCAAATATTTACAATAACCAATAATAAGGCACACAATTGCAATTCCCCAGCAACAGCGCCATTTTGAACGAACTGGTTTTCCGTTAGTAAAGAATTTCACAAAATAAAGTCTCGTTGTAAGTATAGTTTCTGAACCAACAGAAAATCCTTTCGTACAAAAACTTGTTTGTCACTTAAGCAAACCCAATAAAATTTATAACCGAAGTATTTAAACCTCGGGTTGTCTCTCAAGGAATTGCAGGGAAGTATGATTTATTATTGGTTATGGAAAAAGTGTCTTTGTTTTGGGTTTTTCTTGAAATAAGGAACAAGTAAAGAAAATTACAAGAAAAATAAATTAATAATTAGAAACACTCTTGGCAAGGTATGAGAACTGGAAATCCCATCCTAGTTATCCTTATTAGATGTAATGAGAATTGTTTATTGCTCCCACTTAGTTAACCCTTACTAAATAAAGGAAAGTCAAGTGGACTAATCAATTTGATTCCTCAAGTCCTAGTCAACTCCTATAGAAAGACTAGCTTTAGAGGGATTCAAAGCAATCAGCAAATTCCAATTTTCAATCAACAACTGAGTTTGACAACTCAAGTGTCACCAATTACTCAACCAAAGCCAAAAGGAGAAAAATCCAAATTATTTATATCATAAATAGAAGAAAGCAATCATAAATCTGAAATACCTCAATTTGTATTAAATAAGAAAATCAAATTTAACATGGAGTTCATAAACCAAATTGGAAAATAAACAATTAAAGTAATAGAATAAATAAAAGTAGAAGAGAAATTAATTTAAAGGAACATTGAACCTCGAATGAAGAAGGCATGAACCAAAAACTAAGAGAAATCCTAATCCTAAAACCAAAGAGAGAGGAGAGAACCTCTCTCTCTAAAAACTACATCCAAAACCTAAAAATTCTCTGTAATCAATGAATGATTGATGAATGATTTGATTCCTCTATTCTCCAGCCTCTATTCTGTGTTTCTGGGCTTGGATTTGGGCCGAAAAGGGCCTAGAAATCGCTGAGGGTGTTTTCTGTAATTTTCTGCACGTGGCGTCTGTCACGCGTGTGCGTGGGTCACGCGTGCGCGTCATTTGGCGATTTTTCTTCCCACGCCTATGCGCCAGTCACGCGTACGCATCGCTTGTGTTCTGCGCGAGGCACGTGTCCGCGTCGTCCATGCATGCGCGTCGCTGCCATTTTCTTCAAAACTCCATTTTCGCGCGTTCCTTCCACTTTTGCATGTTTCCTTTCTGTCCTCTAAGCCATTCCTGCCCTATAAAGCCTGCAAATACTTAACACACAGATTACGGCATCGAATGGTAATAAAGGATAATTAAAATTAACAGTTTTAAGGCCTAGGAACCATGTTTTCACATATATAACAGAATAAGGAAGAAATTGTAAAACCATGCAAATTATATGAATAAGTGAATAAAGAATTGATAAAAAGCACTCAATTGAGCACAAGATAAATCATAAAATAGTGGTTTATCAATGACGCATACGCGTGGATAGAAAAAATGCCAAACGTCGCGTACGCGTGACCCATGTGTAAGCGTCGCTGCTCGCACGTGACTTCATTAAAGTGAAAACGCTGGGGGCAATTTCTGAGCTTCCCATGCCCAAATCCATTTCATTCCTGTGCCTATTACATGCAGAAATCAAGAGGAGTCAAAGGGGGGAGGGGTGGGGAACACATAGTTTAGTTTACATCATGCTTTAGTTAGTTTCTAGAGAGAGAAGCTCTCTCTTCTCTCTAGAATTAGGATTAGGTTAGATTAGGATTTCTTAGATCTAGGTTTAATTCATGCTTTGATTTACTTTTCCTTTTCAATTTCTTGTTTTTCTACCTTTACTTTCTTAGTTTTGTACTTTACTCCTTGTATTTGTTTACTTTCTTGTTGATGCACTTTTGTTTTCTTCTATTTCTCCTTAATGCAATTTATGTTTGGTTTCCTTTATTGTTGATTTGAGTTGTTGTTGTTAATTTCCTTGCAATTGGTAGTTGTAGATTTACATTTCTTGCAATTTTATCTTGCTTTCCTTTTACGCCTTCCAAGTGTTTGATTAAATACTTGGAAGGATGTTAGAGTAGATTTTTATGTTCTTGGCTTGGGATGGTAACTTAGGTGAAATTGAGTTGCTAATGTCCAAGTCTTGATAATTGGTGTCCATTGACTCTAGCTTCCACTAAGTTAATTACTGAGTGGTTAGGACTTATGGATTAAGATTGGTGTAGCTCATTTGACTTTCCTTCACTTGTTAGAGGATGGCTTAATGAGATCGATCCTTGCAATTATCATGTTGTGGTTAGTAACAAGGATAAAGATCCTTAACTATCAACCCTTTCCAAGACTTCTTTATTATTTGAGTTCCTTTACTTTCTTGTCATTTATATTTCATGTCTCTTATTCAAAACCCCAAAATATGCATCCCATAACCAATAACAAGAATAATTCGTGCAATTCCTTTGAGAGACGACCCGAGGTTTGAATACTTCGGTTATTATTTTTATTGGGGTTTGTTACTTGTGACAACCAATTTTTTGCATGAGAGGATTGTTTGTTGGTTTAGAAACTATACTTGCAACGAGATTTCATTTGTGAAATTCTATACCACACAAAAAACCCATCATCAAAATGGCGCCGTTGCCGGGAAATTGCAAATATGCGCTTGTTATTGGTTATTGTATATATGTGAATATTGTGAATATGTTTGCCTTTTGTTTCTTTGTTAGTTCTTGCTAGTTTTAGGATTTGGTAATCTTCGTTTCTTCTTAGATTTTGTTAGCATTTGCTTTTACTATCATGAATTCTCACCTTTTTTGCTATGAGTTTGGTTCAAATTATGTTGTAGAAAATAGAAATTTTAATGAGAATGTGCATCAAGGATGGAATAATCAAAGGTGGGAGGAGCCTCAAGCATATGCTCAACCTTCTTGGCAACAACCTCCTCCGGTCTCATATAGGTATAATTCCACTCCTTATGCATATCAATCTAATGGATGTAGTAATCTTCATGGTACTTGTCAACAACTACCACCACATGCCTATGAGCCTCATCCTCAACATAGTCCTCAACCATACTCACAAGCCCCTTTTCACCAAATACCTTCCTATAACCCTTATCCATCATATGACCAATCACCCTTACCTCATCCTTGTGACCATTATGTTAGAAAATCATTAGAGTCACCACAATTCCAACATCAATACTCCCAAGGACCACAAATTTCATATACACCACCTTCCTATTACGCACCTTTTCTCCAAAATAATGAACCCTCCTATCCGCTCCAAGCCCCAATGGATGATTCTCTCACTTTGCTACTTCAAGGACAAAGAGAAATGCAAAGGGAGGTACTAGAATCCACGGCTGCCTTGATCGAGGTGGTAAACCGATTAGCCTCCCAATGCTTGAACCCTCAAAGCACTCCCATGGCCACATGTGGAGAATCAAATGAAGAGCATAGCATGAAGGAGAGATTGGAAAATCCGGTGGAAAATGAGGAATGTTGCTTTGTGTTAGAACAATTGGAGGAAGCCATTGGTGCACGAAATTGTGATTACACTTTTCACAACTCCGCACAACTAACCAGCAAGTGCACTGGGTTGTCCAAGTAATACCTTACATGAGTAAGGGTCAATTCCACGGAGATTGTCGGCTTGAAGCAAGCTATGGTTATCTTGTAAGTCTTAGTCAGGAGATTAATGATAAAAATGATTTTGTTATGAGAAGTAAATAACATGAATTAAAAGGTACTTGTGATTCAGTAATGAGGAACAAGATGAGGTTCCAGAGATGCTCTTTCATCTGAATCTCTGCTTTCATACTGTCTTCTTCTCCAAACACGCATCGATTCCTTCCATGGAAGGCTATAGGATCCTCTCGGTGAAAAAAACCATGTACAGCTACCGCACGGCTAATCATCTGTCGGTTCCCGTTAGCGTCGGAATAGGATCTCTATATCCTTTTGCACACTGTCACTGCGCCCAACATTCGCAGGTTTGAAGCTCGTCATATTCATCCCTTCCCAGATCCTACTCGGAATACCACAGACAAGGTTTAGACTCTCCGGATCCCAGGAATGCTGCCAATGGTTCTAGCCTATACCACAAAGGTTCTAACCTCCGGACTCGGTCCGTGGATCAGAAACCCAAGAGATATGCACTTAAGCTGTCGCCCAATGACTACGTTGAGCTAAAATAGAACGGAGTGGTTGTCAGGCACGCGTTCATAGGGTTGAGGATAATGATGAGTGTCACGGATCATCATATTCTCCATATTGAAGTACGAGTGAGTATCTTAGAATAGAGTCAAGCGTGATTGAATAGAAAACAATAGTAATTGCATTAATCCATTGAAACACAGCAGAGCTCCTCACCCCCACCTATGGGGTTTAGAGACTCATGCCATAGAAGATACAATATCAAATGTAAAAAAATGTCATGAGGTGCTGAATGAATCTCTAAAAGTAGTTTTTATACTAAACTAGTAACTTAGGGTTACAGAAACTGAGTAACTAGGTGCAAATAGTGCAGAATTCCACTTCCGAGGCCCATTTGGTGTGTGCTTGGGCTGAGCATTGAAGCTTTTTCGTGCTTAGGCTGTTCCTAGAGTTAAACGCCAGCTTTGGTGCCAGTTTGGGCGTTTAACTCCAATTCTGTTTTACGCCAGAAATTTTAGGCTGACTTTGAACGCCAGTTTAGGCCATCAAATCTCGAACAAAGTATGGACTATTATATATTTCTGGAAAGCCCAGGATGTCTACTTTCCAACGCAATTGAAAGCGTGCTAAATGGGCTTCTGTAGATCCAAAAAAGCCACTTTGAGTGCAGGAGGGTCAGAATCCAACAGCATCTGCAGTCCTTTTTCAGCCTCTGAATCAGATTTTTGCTCAGGTCCTTCAATTTTAGTCAGAAAATAACTGAAATCACAGAAAACACACAAACTTATAGTAAAGTCCAGAAATATAACTTTTGAATAAAAACTAATAAAAATATAATAAAAACTAACTAAAATATACTAAAACCTATATAAAAACAGTGCCAAAAATGGTATAAAATATCTGCTCATCACAACACCAAACTTAAATTGTTGCTTGTCCCCAAGCAACTAAAAAAAATAGGATAAAAAAAAGAATATACAATAAATTTCGAAAACATCTATGAAGATCAGTTTTAATTAGATGAGCGGGGCTAGTAGCTTTTTGCTTTTGAACAGTTTTGGCATCTCACTTTATCCTTTGAAGTTCAGAATGATTGGCATCTATAGAAACTCAGAATTCAGATAGTGTTATTGATTCTCCTAGTTCAGTATGTTGATTCTTGAACACAGTTACTTTATGAGTCTTGGCCGTGACCCTAAGCATTTTGTTTTCCAGTATTACCACCCAATACATAAATGCCACAGACACATAATTGGGTGGACCTTTTCAGATTGTGACTCAGCTTTGCTAGAGCCCCCAGTTAGAGGTGTCCAGAGCTCTTAAGCACACTCTTTTTGCTTTGGACCATGACTTTAACCGCTCAGTCTCAAGTTTTTCATTTGACACCTTCACGCCACAAGCACATGGTTAGGGACAGCTTGATTTAGCCACTTAGGCCAGGATTTTATTCCCTTGGGCCCTCCTATCCATTAATGCTCAAAGCCTTGGATCCTTTTTACCCTTGCCTTTTAGTTTAAAAGGTTATTGGCTTTTTGCTCTTGCCTTTTGGTTTAAAGAGCTATTGGCTTTTTCTGCTTGCTTTTTTTCTTTTTCTTTATTTTTTTTGCCATTTTTTTTCGCAAGCTTTGCTTTTCACTGCTTTTTCTTGCTTCAAGAATCAATTTTATGATTTTTCAGATCATCAATAACATTTCTCCTTTTTTATTATTCTTTCAAGAGCCAACAATTTTAACATTCATAAACAACAAAATAAAAAATATGCACTGTTCAAGCATTCATTCAGAAAACAAAAAGTATTGCCACCAAATCAAAATAATTGAACTATTTAAAATTCGAAATTTATGTACTTTTTGTTCTTTTGCAAATAAAAACATTTTTCATTTAAGAAAGGTGAAGGATTCATGGGACATTGATAACTTTAAGACATAGGCACTGAATACTAATGATCATGTAATAGAGACACAAACATAGACAAAATATAAAGCATAAAAACTGAGAAACAGAAAAATAAGAACAAGGAGATTAAAGAACGAGTCCACCTTAGTGACGGCGGTTAGTTCTTCCTCTTGAAGATCTTATGGAGTGCTTGAGCTCCTCTATGTCTCTTCCTTGCCTTTGTTGCTCTTCTTCCTAGAGGTTTCTCTGGCCTTAAGTGCCATTAGTGGTTATGAAAAGCAAGAAGCTGAGCTTTTCCACACCAAACTTAAAAGATTTGCTTGTCCTCGAGCAAAATAAGATAGAAGGGAGTAGAAGAAGAATGATGCAATTAATTTTGAAAACTTATTATTGTATGCAATAAAAATTAAAAAGAGATTGAAAAGAATTTGAAAAGATATGTGAGTTTTGTAAACGTTTTAGAAGGAATTGAAAAGAATTGAAAAAGAATTAAAAAGAGTTGGAAAGATTATTAATTTTTGAAAATAAAAATTGAAAGATGAATGTTTTAAATTATGTTTGATGCAAAAAAATTATGAATTAAAACTTGAAAAATTGAAAAAAATCGAATTGAAAACAAAATTACCTCCCTTGTGTCATCTTGGCGTTAAACGCCCAGAATGCTATCCATTCTGGCATTTAACGCCCACTTGGCTACCTCTTTGGGCGTTTAATGCCCAGCAAGATACCCTGACTGGCGTTAAACACCTGGAATCCTTCTTTTCTGGGCATTTTTCTGAACGCCCAGAATGCTGCCATTTCTGGCGTTAAACGCCCAAAATGCTGTCCATTCTGGCATTTAATGCCCAAAATGCTACCAGCATGGGCATTAAACGCCCATTCTGCTATCCTTACTGGCGCTTAAACGCCAGTAAGCCTGTCCTCAAGGGTGTGCTGTTTTTTATTCCGCTTTAATTCTGCAGCTGTTTTTATGACTCCACATGATCATCAACCTAAAGAAAACATAAAATAACAATGGAAAATAAAATGAAAAAGTAATTAGCATGGATAAATAAGATTGGGTTGCCTCCCAATAAGCGCTTCTTTAATGTCTTTAGCTAGACTTTTACTGAGCTTTTAACTTAGCCTCAGTTTTGAGCATTCTTGCTCAACATTGCCTTCAAGATAATGTTTGATCCTCTATCCATTAACAATGAACCTTTTGTCAGAATCAATAACTTGAAGCTCTACATACCCATATGGTGACACACTTGTAATCACATATGATCCCTTCCACCGGGATTTTAGTTTCCCAGGGAACAATCTGAGCCTAGAGTTAAACAGCAGAACTTTCTGTCCTGGCTCAAAGACTCTAGATGATAGCCTTTTGTTATGCCATCTTTTTGCTTTCTCCTTGTAGATTTTAGCATTTTTGAAAGCACTGAGTCTGAATTCCTCTAGCTCATTCAACTGGAGTAATCTCTTTTCTCCAGCTACCTTAGCATCAAGGTTGAGGAACCTGGTTGCCCAGTAGGCCTTGTGTTCCAATTCTACTGGCAGATGACAGGCTTTTCCATACATAAGCTAGTATGGAGAGGTCCCTATAAGAGTTTTGAATGCTGTTCTGTATGCCCACAAAGCATCATCCAGACCTCTTGCCCAATCCTTTCTATGGGTACTTACATTCCATTTCAGGATTCATTTTAGTTCTCTATTTGAGACTTCAGCCTGCCCATTTGTCTATGGATGATATGGAGTGGCCATTTTATGGTTAATTCCATATCTAACCAGAGCAGAGTCAAGCTGTTTATTGTAGAAATGAGTGCCTCCATCACTGATCAGTATCCTAGGGACACCGAATCTGCTGAAGATATGCTTCTGGAGGAACTTCATCACTGTCTTAGTATTATTAGTGGGTGTTGCAATTGCCTCTACCTATTTAGATACATAGTCCACTGCCACCAGAATATAAGTAGTTGAGTATGATGGTGGAAAAGGCCCCATGAAGTCAATACCCCATACATCAAACAAAAAAATCTCTAAGATCCCTTGCTGAGGCATGGCATAATCGTGAGGCAGATTACCAGCTCTCTGGCAACTGTCACAATTACATACAAACTCTCGGGAGTCTCTGTAGAGAGTAGGCCAGTAGAAACCACATTGGAGAACCTTGGTGGCTGTCCACTCACCTCTGAAATGTCCTCCATACTGTGATCCATGGCAATGCCATAGGATCTTCTATGCCTCTTCTCTAGGCACACATCTACGTATCATTCCGTATGCACACCTCTTAAAGAGATATGGTTCATCCCACAAGTAGTACTTTGCATCAGAAATCATTTTTTTGTTTGCTACTTACTGTACTCTTTGGGTATAAATCTCACAGCTTTATAGTTTGCAATGTCTGCAAACCATGGTACTTCCTCAATGGCAAAGAGTTGCTCATCCGGGAAGGTTTCAGAGATCTCAGTAGGAGGGAGGGACGCTCTTACTACTGGTTCTATCCGGGACAGGTGATCAGCTACCTGGTTCTCTGTCCCTTTTTTGTCTCTTATTTCTATATCAAACTCTTGCAGAAGCAACACCCATCTTATGAGTCTTTGTTTTAAATCCTACTTTGTGAGGAGATATTTTAGAGCAGCATGGTCAGTGTACACGATCACTTTTGATCCCACTAAATAAGATCTGAACTTATCAATGGCATAGACCACTGCAAGTAACTCTTTTTATGTGGCTGTGTAATTATTCTGTGTGTCATTCAAAACACGGCTAGCATAATAAATGACGTGCAGAAGCTTGTTATGCCTTTGTCCCAATACTGCACCAATGGCATGATCACTAGCATCACACATTAGTTCGAATGGTAATGTCCAGCCTGGTGCAGAAATGACTGGTGCTGTGACCAGTTTAGCTTTCAGAGTTTTAAATGCCTGCAGAAACTCTGTGTCAAAGACAAATGGCGTGTCAGCAGCTAGCAGATTGCTCAGAGGTTTTGCAATTTTTGAAAAATCCTTTATAAACTTCCTATAGAATCCTGCATGCCCCAGAAAGCTTCTGATTGCCTTAACATTGGCAGGTGGTGGTGATTTTTCAATTACCTCTACCTTAGCTTAATCCACCTCTATTCCCTTGTTCGAAATTTTGTGTCCAAGGACAATTCCTTCAGTCACCAAAAAGTGACATTTTTCCCAGTTTAAAACCAGGTTAGTCTCTTGGCACCTTTTCAGAACAAGTGCTACATGGTCAAGACAGGAGCTGAATAAGTCTCCAAATACTGAGAAGTCATCCATGAAGACTTCCAGAAATTTCTCTACCATATCAGAGAAGATAGAGAGTATGCAGCTCTGAAAGGTTGCAGGTGCATTGCACAAACCAAATGGCATCCTTCTGTAGGCAAATATTCCAGATGGACATGTGAATGCTGTTTTCTCTTGGTCTTGAGGATCTACTACAATTTGGTTGTAACTTGAATAGCCATCCAAAAAGTAGTAGTATTCATGACCTGCTAGTCTCTCCAGCATCTGGTCTATGAATGGTAAAGGAAAATGATCCTTTCTAGTGGCTGTATTGAGTCTTCTGTAGTCAATACACATACGCCACCCCGTAATTGTTCTCATAGGAACTAGTTCATTCTTTTCATTCTGAACCACTGTCATGCCTCCCTTCTTGGGGACAACTTGGACAGGGCTTACCCAGGGGCTATCAGAAATAGGATAAATAATCCCAACCTTTAGTAACTTAGTGACCTCTTTCTGTACCACCTCCTTCATGGCTGGATTCAGCTGCCTCTGTGGTTGAACCACTGGCTTAGCATCATCCTCCAAAAGGATCTTGTGCATGCATCTGGCTGGGCTAATGCCCTTAAGATCACTTATGGACCACCCAAGAGCTGTCTTGTGTGTCCTTAGCACCTGAATTAGTGCTTTTTCTTCCTGTGGCTTTAAGGCAGAGCTTATGATCACAGGGAAAGTGTTATCTTCTCCTAGAAATGCATATTTCAGGGATGGTGGTAATGGTTTGAGCTCAGGTTTAGGAGGCTTCTCCTCTTCCAGAGGAGTTTTCAGAAGTTCTTCTATTCTCTATAGTCCCTCCAGATCAGGCTGAACATCTTTAAAAATTTCATCTAGCTCTGATTCGAGACTCTCAGTCATATTGACCTCCTCTACCAGGGAGTCAATAATATCAGTGCTTAGACAGTCTTTTGGTGTGTCTAGATGCTGCATAGCTTTGACAGCATTCAACTTAAACTCATCCTCATTGACTCTCAGGGTTATCTCCCCTTTTTGGACATCAATGAGGGTTCGCCCAGTTGCTAGGAAATGTCTTCCTAGAATGAGAGTTGCACTCTTGTGCTCCTCCATTTCCAGCACTACAAAGTCAGTAGGGAAGGCAAATGACCCAACCTTGACAATCATGTCCTCAATTATGCCTAATAAGATTTTAATGGAGCCATCAGCAAGTTAGAGGCATATCCGGGTTGGTTTAACTTCATCAGTCAAACCAAGCTTTTTGATAGTGGATGCAGGTATTAGGTTGATACTTGCCCCAAGATCACATAGAGCTGTCTTGGTGCAAGCACCCTCTAATGTGCATGGTATCATAAAGCTTCCAGGATCTTTAAGCTTCTCTGGTAAGCTTTTCAGAATGACTGCACTGCATTCTTCAGTGAGAAAAACTTTTTCAGTTTCTCTTCAATCCTTCTTATGACTTAAGATCTCTTTAATGAACTTAGCATAAGAGGGTATTTGCTCAAGTGCCTCTGCAAATAGAGTCATTATTTCAAGAGTCCTGAGATAGTCTGCAAAACGGGAAAATTGTTTATCCTGTTCTGCTTGGCGGAGTTTCTGAGGATAAGGCATCTTGGCTTTATATTCTTCAACCTTAGTTGCTGCAGGTTTACTTCCTACAGAAGTGGTTGGAGAGGCCTGCCTAAGGGGGTTGTTATCAGCACTTGCAGGTGTCTGATCCCTTGTTGGCATTTGAACTCCAGAATTGGGTGCTGCATGGGCGTTTAACTCCAGATTGCCACCCTTTTCTGGCGTTTGGACGCCAGATTTGGCTATCCAATGGGCGTTTAACGCCAACTTTTTACCTTTTTCTGGCGTTTGAACGCCAGAATTATTCCTCTCTGTGCTCTTACTGTCCTCAGAGGGATTTTGGGTAGTGGGTTGGTTATCCTCTGTCAGTTGTTCCTTTCTTGGTTTTCTGCTGCCTTGAGTTGATACATTCAGTGTCTTCCCACTCCTTAATTAAACAGCTTGGCATTCTTCTGTTATCTGTTTAGATAACTGTTGTCTTGTCTGATCCAGTTGTGCTTCCATATTCTTGTTAGTATTTTTAGTGTCTTAGAGCATCTCTTTGAATTCTTCAAACTGTTTTGTTATAATAAGCAATTGCTGATTGAGTTCAGCAACTTGTTCTTGAGGACTAAGTTAAGTGGATACTGCTTTAGCTTCTTCTTTCATGGAGGACCCACTACTCAAGTATAGATATTAATTTCTAGCAACCGTATCAATGAGCTCTTGAGCCTCTTCAATTGTCTTTCTCATGTGTATAGATCCACCAGCTGAGTGGTCTAGAGACATCTGGGCCTTTTATGTAAGCCTATAGTAAAAGATGTCTAACTGCACCCATTCTTAAAACATTTTAGAGGGGCATTTCCTTAGCATCCCTCTGTACCTCTCCCAGGCATTATAAAGAGATTCATTATCCTCTTGTTTAAAGCCTTGGATGTCCAACCTTAGCTGTGTCATCCTTTTTGGAGGGAAATATTGATTCAGGAATTTGTCTGATAACTGTTTCCATGTTCTTATGCTTGCTGTGGGTTGGTTATTTAACCACCTCTTAGCTTGATCTTTTATAGCAAATGGAAACCGTAATAATCTGTAGACATCTGATCTACTTCTTTATCATGTACTGTGTCAGCAATTTGTAAGAACTGTGCCAGAAACTCAGTAGGTTCTTCCTGTGAAAGACCGGAATACTGGCAATTTTGCTGCACCATAATAATGAGCTGAGGGTTTAGCTCAAAACTGCTGGCTCTGATGGGAGGTATACAGATATTACTCCCAGATGAAGCAGTAGTGGGATTAGTATATGACCCCAGAGTCCATTTGGACTGTTTATTTCCACTTAGGTCCATGATGGAGAAAGGGAGATGATGTGGATTAAAATTTTTTATTTTTTTATTTATTTTTTTTGAATACCAAAATTAAAAGAAAATAAAATAAAATAAAATAAATGGAAAGTCAAATATACGTTCAAAAATTAAAAGATAATTGAAAACTAAAATAATTAATTAACAAAAAAGATTTGAAAAAGATATGACTTTAAAATTTTAAAGATTGAAACTTTCTTAACAAGAAAACACTAAATTTAAAATTTTTCAATCAAAATAATAAAATAGAACAAGTAATTCGAAAATGATAAATAAAAAAGAAAAAGATTTTGAAAAAGATTTAAAAAGATTTGAGATTAGAAAAGATAAGATAAGTTAGGTAAGAGAAGATAAGGAATTTAAATTAAAAAGTTTTGAAATTTAAATTTTAAAATTTGAAATTTGAAATTTGAATTTTAAATTTTGAATTTTGGATTTTGAAAAAGTCAACAATATAAGATAAAAATTTGAAAAAGATTTAAATTTTGAAAAGATTTGATTTTTAAATTTGAAATTTGAATTTGAAATAAGATAAGATAAGATTTTGAAAAAGATATGATTTTTGAAAAAGATTTGAATTTTGAAATTTTAAAACTAAGATAAGATAAAATAGAAATTTTAAAATAAAAATCTGAAATTCTTATGTAAATTTCGAAAATTAACTTAAAATCAAGAGAAAAGATATTTTTTTTTTGAATTTAATGAGGAAACAGAAAAATAATAAATTGACACCAAACTTAGAATTTTTAGATCAAAATAAAGAAAACAAACAAGAAAGCTTTGAATGTCAAGATGAACACCAAGAACAATTTTTAGAAATCTTTAAGAAAACAAAAACACAAAGGACACCAAACTTAAAAATTTTTATACTTTGGACACTAATAATTCGAAAATGCACAAGAAAAACAAGGAAAGACACAAAACAAGAAAAACTAAAGATCAAACAAGGAAAATAAACAAGAACAACTTGAAGATCAAGAAGGAATAAGGAACATGTAATTCGAAAAATTGAAAGAAAAATAAAAGCATGCAATTGACACCAAACTTAAAACATGAAACTAAATTCAAACAGAAGACTACATTACGAGGTTATTGGTTTTTAAAACAAATTTTCGAAAATAAATTAGAAAAAGAAAATAAGGATTTTAAAATTTTAACCAAAAACAATAATAGAAGACTCAATTTTAGTGACTATAAACCGAAAAGATAAATTTTTCCTAATCTAAGAAACAAAATAAACCGTCAGTTATCCAAACTCAAACAATCCTCGGCAACGGCGCCAAAAACTTGGTGCACGAAATTGTGATTACACTTTTCACAACTCCGCACAACTAACCAGCAAGTGCACTGGGTCGTCCAATTAATACCTTACGTGAGTAAGGGTCGATCCCACGGAGATTGTCGGCTTGAAGCAAGCTATGGTTATCTTGTAAGTCTTAATCAGGAGATTAATAATAAAATGATTTTGTTATGAGAAGTAAATAACATGAATTAAAAGGTACTTGTGATTCAGTAATGAGGAATAGGATGAGGTTCCGGAGATGCTCTATCGTCTGAATCTCTGCTTTCATACTATCTTCTTCTCCAAACACGCATGGCTTCTTTCCATGGTAGGCTGTAGGATCCTCTCAGTGAAAAATACCAGGTACGATCTCTGCACGGCTAACCAACTATCGGATTTCTCGTCTCGGATGAAAAATACCATGTACAGCTACCGCACGGCTAATCATCTATCGGTTCCCACTAGCTTCGGAATAGGATCTCTCTATCCTTTTGCACACTGTCACTGCGCCCAACATTCGCAGGTTTGAAGCTCGTCACAGTCATCCCTTCCCAGATCCTATTCGGAATACCATAGATAAAGTTTAGACTTTTCGGATCCCAGGAATGCTGCCAATGGTTCTAGCCTATACCACGAAGGTTCTAACTTCCGGACTCGGTCCATGGATCAGAAACCCAAGATATACGCACTTAAGCCGTCGCCCAATGACTACGTTGAGCTCAAATAGAACAGAGTGGTTGTCAGGCACACGTTCATAGGGTTGAGGATAATGATGAGTGTCATGGATCATCATATTCTCCATATTGAAGTACGAGTGAGTATCTTAGAATAGAGTCAAGCGTGATTGAATAGAAAACAGTAGTAATTGCATTAATCCATTGAAACACAGCAGAGCTCCTCACCCCCACCTATGGGGTTTAGATACTCATTCCGTAGAAGATACAATATCAAATGTAAAAAAATGTCATGAGGTGCTGAATGAATCTCTAAAAGTAGTTTTTATACTAAACTAGTAACTTAGGGTTACAGAAAATGAGTAACTAGGTGCAGATAGTGCAGAAATCTACTTCTGGGGTTCCTTTGGTGTGTGGTTGGGCTGAGCATTGAAGCTTTTTCGTGCTTAGGCTGTTCTTGGAGTTAAACGCCAGCTTTGGTGCCAGTTTGGGCGTTTAACTCTAATTCTGGTGCCAGTTTGGGTGTTTTACGCCAGAAATTTTAGGCTGACTTTGAACGCCAGTTTGGGCCATCAAATCTCAGGCAAAGTATGGACGATTATATATTGGTAGAAAGCCCAGGATGTCTACTTTCCAACGCAATTGAGAGCGCGCCAATTGGGCTTTTGTAGCTCCAAAAAAGCCACTTCGAGTGTAGGAGGGTCAGAATCCAACAGCATCTGCAGTCCTTTTTCAGCCTCTGAATTAGATTTTTGCTCAGGTCCCTCAATTTCAGTCAGAAAATACTTGAAATCACAGAAAATACACAAACTCATAGTAAAGTCCAGAAATGTGATTTTTTAATAAAAACTAATAAAAATATAATAAAAACTAAATAAAATATACTAAAAACTATATAAAAATAGTGCCAAAAAGGGTATAAAATATCCGCTCATCAGCTATGCATGTTGAAGAAGAGGAAGAAGTGGTTGAAGACTTAGGAGATGCAGAACCTCCATGGGAATCTAGAGTTATAGAAAACCCCTCCAAGAAGATTGAATTTGATGTCGAGGAGGAGAGTGCACAACCTCCAAAACAATTGTTGAATGAAGACTTGGAAGGAATGAAGCAAGAATTGAGTTCCCTTGGTGGTAAAGATCAAGCATCAATACTCCTTGGTGGTGAATCCTTTGAACTTGAAGAACCTTCTCCCGGTGAGATAGAAAGCAATGTGAAGATAGATTTTTCTCATCCTCCCATTTATGATTTGAGCGATGGAGAAGAGTTAGATGAAATTGATGAACAAAGGATTGAAATTGAAGAAGTTTGTAAAGAGGTGGAGGTGATCAAAGAAGAACATAAGGGAGTGGAGCTTGCAAGGAAATTGGAAATACCCCTCCCCAAGCCATCACCATCAATTCTTTCATTCAAGTGGGTAAATCTCTCATCTCTAAGATTAATTAGCCCACTTGAATATGGTTTGCTTGAGACGGATGGGCAACTTAGAGCTCTTTGTGGCTTTAAGAGCAAAAGGGAGATGGTTAGTGGTTGCCATTGTGAATCAAAGTCCATGATGGTTGCATGTTCAAGGCTTAAAAGCAAGGGTTGGTGTAGAACTAGATTGCTTGGGTCTAGGGGGATGTTTGGTCGCTTAAGTGAGAATTCATCTTGCTTGCCACCCGGATGGATTAATGATGATCAACTTGAACACGGGTGTAGAAATAAGATATGGGATCCGGGAATACATGAGGATCAATTTTGAGAGCCCTTAGCTTGTGAAGAACTCCATCAAAGCTTAGAATTATTACTTTTGAAGAATGGAGCTTATTGGAGACTCAAGCATTGGTGGATGTTCAAAGATGGTTTCAAGCACAAGCCACCTAGATGAGGAGCTCCCCGTAAGTCCAACTTAAGGACAATAAATATAAATGCTAGGTGGGAGACACCCCACCATGGTAACATTTTTTCATTTTTCTCTTTTGTAAATATTGATAAAATTAGTTTAATTTCATGTTTTGATTAGTTTGTTGAGTTTATTTGGTAGTTTAGTATGTTAAATAAGGTTTTATGGTGTTTTGGTAGCTGTTTGGAGGTTTGGAATGCTTGGTTTGGTGCAAGAACTTGAAAAATTTTGAAAAACAGGGCACCAACCCACGTGTACGCATGACCCCAAGTTTTTTTCGACCATCCACGCGCACGCGTCACTCACGCATACGCGTGGATCCAAAATTTCCACCTCCATACAAAAACCAGAGAGTTATGCCTACTTTATGCCAACTTTGTGCGCGAGGCATAAGCCCAGCCACGCGTACACGTCGCCTCTCTAAATGAGCCATCACGCGTATGCATGACCCACGCGTACGCGTCGCTTCCATTTCACCACTCCCACGCGCACGCGTTACCTCACGCGCACGTGTGGATTGCCTATTTCACCACTCTTCTTTTCTTCTCTTCTTTCCATTCCTTTCCTTCTTCTCTCTTCTCTTCTCTTCTTCCTTTCTCTTACCCATCATCCAACACTACCAAACACCATTTATAACCATTTCTTTTAGTTAATTAGTTGTTTAGTTAGTTACATTTTCATTTAATTTTTTGTTTTTCATTATAAGTGTTGGATTGTTAATCTTGTTTACTATCTCTTGCTGCTGATTATTGATGAGATGTTAGTTTAACATCATTATTGTTAATTTTCTTTGTTGGATTTTCATTATTAAGGTTATATTTTGTTGCTGGATTTTGAGTTCTTCACGCTTAGTTTTGTGAACACCAAGTACATAAGAATTGCCATTAAGGCATGTTAAATCTTTTTGAATTGCATGATTTGGCCACCATGTGATTTGAATCCTTTTCTTTGATTAGGCAATTTCTTGATAAATGTTTTGCATTTATCTTAATGCACTGTGTTTCTTGATCATATGCATCCATATATTTTTGGCTTGAATGCTTTCATGCTTCTTTATTGCTTGTTTGGTTGTTTTAACCTACGAGTTAAGAGTATCTCAAGCACATTAGGATGAGTGAAGTGCATGTTCCTTTTGTGTAACTGTGACATAGTTTTTTTATGTTAGCATGTGTGTTCTAAACCGCGCGCAACTTAGAATGCACACTTACTTTTATCCATGTCACACATTGGGTCACTCACTCGATTCTAGTGATTTACCTTATTCCAACAATTTATGCTTACTTGCTCTTGCATTTACTTTTCTTACTATTCTGTCTTCTATTTTCAGGATGAGTCATTATAGGCAAAATAGAAAGCAGAAGGAAGAACATGCAGTAAACGATTGACCTACCAGCTGAAGGTGGCAACTCGGTTAATCACCGTACCCCCTTGCTCATCTTTGAATGTACCGAGGACGGTGTAAACTTTTAAGTGTAGGGAGATCGTTCGACCAGTCGGCGCTTTTGGGTGACAAATTTCTAATCCCAACACTTTTGCATTTTATTTTTAGGTCTTTTAGGATTTTTTGTTGCATTTTCTTATTTTGCATATATATACATAATAAGCTTAGTCAAAATAATAAAGTTTTTCAAGAAATTTTATCTATAGGGCATTGACACCCCAATTGATTTGAGCAAAAATTTTTCATTGAACTTACTTGAATTATGCATTGTGGAACATGATTTTTGAGCTAAGAACACAAGCTTGTGAGACTTGAGCCTAATTGCGTGGTTACATCTTATAACCACTTATTTTCCTTCTTGTGTGTATTATTCTCTTTCTATGATTGTAATCTTCGATTTTTTTTTTATTCTTTATGTCCATTATTCCATGTAGACATGCATTTACATGATTGAGGCCATCATTTCATTTAGCTCACTTACCCAAATAGCCTTACCTTTTATCTTCCATTGTTAGCCACTTTGAGCCTACGATTAACTCACTTGTTCTTAATATTAGCACAATACAAGCCTTAAAGCGAAAAATAATAAATATCCTTAATTTGGATCTTTGATTAGCTTAGGCTAGTGAGTGTGTGTATCATTCAAGTGTGGAAAAACTTGGGACATTGGTTGAGAAAAGGGATAGTTTTGCATTTTCATTGAAGATCTTGGGAATTGGATACATACTCATGTGTTAATTAAATGTAAAATCATATGCATTGATGCTTTTGTATATACTTTATTGCAAAAAGAAAGAAAATGAGGAAATAAAAAAATAGATATATATCAAAAGAAAAAAAATATAGAAAAAGAAAGAAAAGAAAGAATATATATATATATATATATATACAAAATAAAGAAAAAATATCAAAAAAAGAAAAAAAATAGAAAAAGAAAGAAAAAGAAAAGCAATAAAAAGGGGACAAAATGCCCTAAAGTGAGTTCGAATAATAATCAATGCATATGAGTTGTGATAAAAAAGAGAATGCATGAGTATGTAAAAAAGTGAAGAATGGATAGTTAGGTTGGCTTTTAAATTGTGTAGGTTGTTGTATAGGTTAGGTGGGAAGTTTAAGTTAATCAAAGATTCAAATTCTAGTCCACTTAACCATATGCATCCTACCTTGACCCTAGCCCTATTACAACCTATGGAAAGTCCTCATGATAATTGTATGCATGCATGAAATAATTATTGATTAAGGGGAGAATTGAGTGGATCGACCCTATACACTTGAGCGACTAGAGCGGATACACATCCAGTGAGGGTTCGATGGCTCAATTACATGTTTTCACCATGATCATCCCATTTCTTGCAAGTTTGTATAATCTTTAATAACTCAATTCAATTGTAGTTTGGCTTGGTTGTTAATACGTTTAGCCTTTATGCTTATATTAGTTTACTTGGGAATTGATTTATTTTGACCAAGCAATTGCATTTATTTAGATAGTTGCATAAAGATAGGTTGCATTTAGTTAGTTTACATTGAATAATTGTTGATACCCTTTGTCTCTTTCTTGGTTTAGCATGATGACATGCTATGGTTTAAGTGTGGGGAGATTTGATGCGCCACCATTTCGTGGTGCATTTTATGCTGAATTGAGGAAATTTTATCACCCTTTTCTCACACTTATTCAATGAAATAGCATGGTTTTATAAATTCCCCTTAATTTGAGCTTAAGAGTGAAAACATACTTTTTAAGTCCTTAATTGGTTAATTTTAATTCACCTTTGATTTCACTAGATGCCTTGATGTGTGTGTTAGTGATTTCAGGTTGAAAAGACTAGGAATGGATCAAAGGAGTGAAGAGAAAAGCATGCAAAGTGGAGAAATCATGGGAAATCAAGGATTTGGGATGCATTCACCGATGCGCACGCATAATAGACGCGCACGCATGGAATGTGAAGTGGCATGGCGACGTGTTCACGTGACATGACGCATACGCGTGGATAGCGAAAATGCCAAACGACGCGTACGCGTGAGCCATGTGTACGTGTCGCTGCTCGCACGTGACTTCATTAAAGTGAAAACGTTGGGGGTGATTTCTGAGCTTCCCAAGCCCAAATCCAACTCATTCCTGAGCCTATTACATGCAAAAATCAAGAGGAGTCAAAGGGGGGGGGGGGGGAGAACACATAGTTTAGTTTACATCATGCTTTAGTTAGTTTCTAGAGAGAGAAGCTCTCTCTTCTCTCTAGAATTAGGATTAGGTTAGATTAAGATTTCTTAGATCTAGGTTTAATTCATGCTTTGATTTACTTTTCCTTTTTAATTTTTTGTTCTTCTACCTTTACTTTCTTAATTTTGTACTTTACTCCTTGTATTTGTTTACTTTGTTGTTGATGCACTTTTATTTTCTTCTATTTCTCCTTAATGCAATTTATGTTTGGTTTCCTTTATTGTTGATTTGAGTTGTTGTTGTTAATTTCCTTGCAATTGGTAGTTGTAGATTTACATTTCTTACAATTTTATCTTGCTTTCCTTTTATGCCTTCCAAGTGTTTGATTAAATGCTTGGAAGGATGTTAGAGTAGATTTTTGTGTTCTTGGCTTGGGATGGTAACTTAGGTGAAATTGAGTTGTTAATGTCCAAGTCTTGATAATTGGTGTCCATTGACTCTAGCTTCCACTAAGTTAATTAGTGAGTGGTTAGGACTTATGGATTAGGATTGGTGTAGCTCATTTGACTTTCCTTCACTTGTTAGAGGATGGCTTAATGAGACCGATCCTTGCAATTATCATGTTGTGGTTAGTAACAAGGATAAAGATCGTTAACCAACAACCCTTGCCAAGACTTCTTTATTATTTGAGTTCCTTTACTTTCTTGTCATTTATCTTTCATGTCTCTTATTCAAAACCCCAAAATATGCATCCCATAACCAATAACAAGAACACTTCCCTGCAATTCCTTTGAGAGATGACCCGAGGTTTGAATACTTCGGTTATTATTTTTACTAGGGTTTGTTACTTTTGACAACCAATTTTTTGCATGAGAGGATTATTTGTTGGTTTAGAAACTATACTTGCAACGAGATTTCATTGTGAAATTCTATACCACACAAAAAACCCATCATCAATGACGCGTACGCGTGGGTGATGCGTACGCATGACAAGGGCCAAAAGCAGTGCTGACGCACACGCGTGGGAGACTCGTACGCGTGGGTGCAAGAGCGCTCCGCTCTCCAGAACAGCGCTACGCTCTCCTGGAACCTCATTTTAATTCATTTTTCACTCCAATTCCACTTAAATCTCAAGCAAGTAATCCCACAATTGTCAGCCAATCAAGGCCACAAGAATCATCTATAATAGTTAATTTTTATTTGATTATAATTTGTTTCCAATTTTATTTCAATTTGTAATATAGAAAATAGGATATAATATAGAGATTTCTTCACCTAGTATCAATGCCAAATGTGAGATTGCATGTGATGTTAATAATTCCAAGACGCGAATGCAGAGACACACGAGACGAAGAGAAACATAGACCAACACTAAGAAACTCTTCAGTTTCCTGCATCCTAAATGGTCATAGTTAAATGGAGTGTTTCATTTAAGGTTAGCCTAGTCATTTACTAGGAATTGGGCAATTAGGGTTTCATGAATTAGGGATAAACATGAAACGGGACGGAAGGCCTTAAGAGGATGCCACGTTGGAATTCCGTCTGCCACATCACCAAGCTCCGTTTAACGGAGAAGGGCTCTCTTCACGGTTGGGCAGATTTGTTGTGTTTTTAAAATTTTCAAGGGTATAATTGTCTTTAACAAATATTAAAGTTATTATTGTCAGCGTTTTACAAATTCGGGGGCATAATTGGTAATTTACTCTTTAAAAAATTTCAAATGGAGTTTACTGCACATTCTGATAAATCAATCATATGGGATATTGCCCTCCACCACAAAATGATTCAAGTCATTATCTTAATGGTGGCTGGGAATATCACCAAGGAATGATAGAGTATGAGTGATTGCGCAAGGATTTATACCGGTTCGGAATTCCACAAAATAACTCCGTTGCTAGTATAGTCCAAACCAATAGTCAATCCTCAAATCAAATTTTGAAAGAATTGGTTGTCACAAGTTCAACCCCAATAAAAGTAATCGAAGTATTCAAACCTCGGGTCGTCTCACAAGGAATGGGAAAACATGTGCATCAACATTAGTTAGAAATCCGGAGTTGCAAGTCATGAGCAAGAAATTAAACTAGGAATCTTAATAAGCAAGTAATCTTGAAGTGCAAGAAACTAATTCAAGTGACTAAAGCAAGATGTGAGCAACTCCAAACTAATAAGATAACATCCAATATAAATCTACTCTAAACTAACCAAGTAACTATAACTAAGACAAAGCAATTAGGATTTTTGGGATTTCAAATATGAAAGATAAAAGTAACTCTTGGCTAGACATGGAAATTGGGGTCACTATCCTTGTCTAAAAACCATATCTTGGCAATTATGAGGAACCAAACTCATTAAGTTTACTTCTATACTTGAAGTATTTTGAAAGGTTTAGTCAACATCAACCCATAAGGTCCAACCTAACTACTAATTGACTTAGTAGTAGGCTAGTGTCAATGGTTATCAAATTGACCACTAAAGGTTCTGAAAGAGCGTAACTCTCGCGCGATCTAGAATTTTCACAAATAAATTCACGTTGTAAGTATAGCTCTAGACCGACAAGAATTCCTTTCTTACAAAAGTTCGGTTGTCACAAGTAACAAAACCCAAATAAATTTATAACCGAAGTATTTAAACCTCGGGTCGTCTTCTCAAGGAATTGCAGGGAACTATGACTTATTATTAGCTATGAAAAAGGTAGAATTTTGGGGTTTTTAAAAAGTTTGAACAAGGAAATAAATTGCTAAGAAAAATAAATTAATAAAAATAAAATCTCTTGGCAAGGTATAAAAATTGAGAGTTCTATCCTAGTTATCCTTATCAGGAGTGATGAGAATTGGATTTTTAATCCCACTTAGTTAAGTCAAGTGGACTAATTAATTTAATCCTCAAGTCCTAGTCAATCCCTGTGGGAGGACTAGCTTTAGAGCGACCCAAATCAATTAGTAATCTGCCAATTTCAATCACTGTTGAGTTTGACAACTCAAGTGTTACCAATTACTTAACCAAGGCCAAAAGGAAGAAAATATCTAAATTAAACTAAAAGCATCAATAACATAAATAAAATAAAACAATCTTATATCTGAAGTATCTCAAATTATATTAATTAAGAAAATCATAACATGAATATAGCATAAGCTAAATTGAAAAGATAAATACTAATTAAAGATATATAATAAAAGTAAAAAATAAATAAGAGGAATATTGAACCTGTGATTTAAAGAAGATGAAATCCTAATCCTAATAGAAATCCTAAATCCTAATCCTAAGAGAGAGGAGAGAGCCTCTCTCTCTCAAACTACATCTAAAACGTAATAATTGTGAATGTGTGTATCTGAATGGATGCATTCCCCCACTTTATAGCCTCTAATCTGTATTTTCTGGGCCAAAAACTGGGTCAAAAACAGCCCAGAAATCGCCCCCAGTGATTTCTGACACGTACAGGTCGCGGCAAAGTGACGTGGAAGCGTCGTCCACGCGTTCGCGCAGATTGAAGTTTTGCCAGGTCATGCATCCGCGTGATCCACGCGTTAGCGTCATTTGGCTTCAGGACAGCTATGGCAAATTATATATCGTTGCGAAGCCCGGATGTTAGCTTTCCAACGCAACTAGAACCGCATTATTTGGACCTCTGTAGCTCAAGTTATGGTCGATTTAGTACCAAGAGGTCAGGCTGGACAGCTTTAGCAGTTCCTTCAGATTCTTATATTCCTTCCACTTTTGCATGCTTCCTTTCCATCCTCTAAGTCATTCCTTCCCTATAAACTCTGAAATCACTTAACACACATATCAAGGCGTCTAATGGTAATGAGAGAGGATTAATATTAGCAAATATAAGGCCAAAGAAGCATGTTTTCAGTCATAGCACAAAATCAGGAAGGAGAATGTAAAACCATGCAAATAGTATGAATAAGTGTATGAAATATTGATAAAATCCACTCAATTGAGCACAAGATAAACCATAAAATAGTGGTTTATCAGGTTTCCAAATCATCAAATCCATTAGACCCAATGACTCAAGTTTACCGAATTCCCTTAGCCTAGGCCAAGAGTAAAGAGGACTACTCCATAATCAAAGGAAACATTTCATCAAACACATGGTAAGAATCAATAAAAGACATGTTCAAATTGTAATTAAATGGAAATCAACAAGTACCCACTAACAATTATCAATATGAAATCACTCAAACAACACAATTAATCATAAAAATCATCAATGCAACATTAACAAATCAAGATCCATAAGATTCATGAAATGGGTATAAAATGACAATGGATAATGAAACATAAAACTAACGCAAGATCTAAACAAGATTATACTAAGGAATTCAAATTAAACAATTAAAACTAGTAATTAACAAGATCCAATTCAGAATTCAACAAGGGAAGATCAAATCAAAGCTAGATCTTGAGAGAACAAGCGTTTCTCTCCCTAGAAGAATAAAAAAATCAAAAACTAGCTAAAAATTGTGTCTAAGTGTGAATGAATGATCCCCCCTTTTCCGCTAGCATCCTTGGGTCTTTTCTATGCAGAACCAGCTTGAATTTGGGCCTGATGAGCCTAAAAAATTGCCAGACACGATTTCCTTTAATGAGGTCACGTGCAGCTTATCGCGCGTGCGTGCCATGCATGCGTGTGCGCCGATTGACTTTGTGATCCACGCGTGCACGCCATGTGTGCGTGCACGTCGGTGGGATTTCTCTAATCTGCGCAGATGCATCGATCTATGCGCGCCGCTTCCAGCTGTCCACATCTACGTGCGCGCCCATGTTGAAGTTCCCAAAATCTAAATCTTCATGCTCTCTCCTTTTGTGCATGCTTTCTTTCTCTCTTTTAGGCCATTCTTGCCTTATAAATCCTGAAATCACCCAACAAACACGTCACGGCATCGAATGGTAATAGAAGAGGATTAAAATATGGCAATTTTAAGGCAAAAGAAGCATGTTTTTCATCATGAAGCAATATTAGGAAGAGAACACAAAACCATGCATTTCTTGTGAATAAGTGCGAAAAATATTGACAAAAACCCCCAAATTCTACACAATATAAACCACAAAATTGGGGTTTATCAATGAGCAATCAAATGAAATGGAATACCTCCCAGAGCCACAAAATAGTTCATATTGTTATGACAACTATAGAAATTTTGGCTTGGGAAAGGATTTTAATGCTGTATACCCCATTCATCAAGAACTATCATCCTATAATTGTCCAGCCTATGCACCTCCACAAAATCTTCTAGAATTTGCAATGGAAGAACTCTCCAAAAGATATCTATTTATTGCCCAATTTAGTGAGTTCTTAAGGCAAAATGTGAGAGAGGTGATTGAAGATATGGAAGCCTCAATGAAGAGTCAGGAAGAGCAAATGAGACAATTGGCACAATATTTTGTTGATGAACCAACCAATGTCTTTCCATGGCTAGGGGAAGAATATCATGCTATCAGTCTAAGGAGTGAAGAAGTGTTTAATGAGGGTGAAAATGAGGAATTGGTAGAGCAAGAAAAAGAGATCCCTGTACCAAGTGAGCCACCATTCCAAGAAGTTCTTGATAAAGAGGACACTCCAACCATCCCACAACACCCAAGTTCTGAAAACAAAGAAGTGAAGGAAATCAACCAAAGCACTGAAATAAGGATTGTGACCAAGAAGCAATTAGCTATATCCATGAAAAAGAGAGGGTCGAAGAACAATCCAACCCTTGCTCCAACAAGCAAGTTCACTCAAGCTAACAACAAAAGAAAGCTTGTTGGGAGGTACTCAAAACAGGGGACGCTAACTGGCTCATCTTTCCTCTTGAGGTCATTCCTCTTAACAAACTGAAAGAAGAGGAAGAAAGTTGAGAACAACATGGCAAGCTAATGACATTAAAAGAGTGCTTGTTGGGAGGCAACCCAACCGTAGGTAATATTTCCTTTCTTTGCTTTGTTTATTTTCAATAATTTGGCATATGATTGCATTCTAAGTTTGGTGTTGCCATGCAACAATTTGATTTTCAATTTTTACTGAGTACTTGCATCATTCTAAAATGAAAGTGTCACACTAAGTTTGGTGTTGCCACTTATTTTTCATGCTATGTACCATGCACACCACTTATTCATGCAATCATATTGTCTTTGTTTTCTTTCTTGTGCCTTTATTGTATCTTTAATCTTTGCTTGCTTAACCACATGCATCACTTACATTTCATTGTGTAAGACATTCATGACCCATCATAGACCCCATCACCACTGTTTTAATTGTTGCTTAAGGGTAAGCAATCATTCTAAGTTTGGTGTGGGAAGGGGAAGAATAGGAGGAAAAGGACAACAACAACAAAGATGAACTACAAGGTAGTAAAGCTTCTTTTTCCTCTTACTTATTTACAGCACTTTAAATTGCATGATTGTCTTCTATTTTCTCTGTATGTATCTGTGTTGTGAAATAAGCATAGCTTGATTTTTGAATTGTAACATGTTGCTGTGACATTATGACTACCATATTAAATTATGTGAGTCCAAAGCAATTTAGTTTCATGATCATAAACAAACAAGGAAATTAAAGAAGAAGTTAGCATGAGCTTATAAGTATTGGGAAGCTAGCATAACTATTGTTGCTCAATTGCATTTGAATTTATTTAATTAAAATTTTTATCTATGACATTTTATGAAATATTTGAAATCGTGAAAACCTTGAAGAAACAATTGCAATTAAGGCAAGAAAAGAAAAAAGAAAAGAATGAGAAAACTGAAGGCTCTGAGTACCAATGACAATTCAGTTGTCAAGTACTTGTGGTGTTTATGTATCAAGCTAAAAGCTTGAAAATAAAATACTTAGAGTCAAGGTTAAGCTCAAGTGCAAAAGCACTCCCTCAAAGCTCAAGGCTCTGAGCATCAATGATTATAGAGTCATGAAAAGAAACAAATGAGCATAAAGAAGTCCTCTAATTAAATGCTTATGCTGCTTATGTATCAAGTGGTAATGCTTGAAAACAAAGCATTTAGAGTTGTAGCTTTCAACTCATGGTGCAAAGCACCCAAAAAGCTAAGCTAAGAAAAGGATGAAAAGCTTGCTTCAAGGAAGGAACATAAAGAAAAATATTTCATAAAATGAGTTAGAGAGAAGCATCAATCATTTGCATCTCTTTTGTGATTGTAGCATGCATAAGAAACTAGCCAACCATGAACATAAAAATTGTTACTCTCCTCACCTTGGTTTGTCAAACTTTATTGCATGATTCTTTGTTTGCTTGAGGATAAGCAAAGTTTAAGTTTGGTGTTGTGATGACTGCGCATCATGTTATATTTTTCTATGCTTTTTCACCTTTAATTTTCATTAATCATGTTTAATTATTGAGTGTTTTTGTGCTTAAATCATAGATTACTTTCATCCCTTTGATTTTTATCTATTTTGTAGAAAATGGTGGAAAAAGAAGTAAAAAGCACAAAAGAAGCATGAAAGAAGAAAAAAAAGTTTAAAGCAGAGAAGAAGCACAAAAGAGCGCCCTTGGCGCGAGCGCTAGGTTTTTCTTCAAGAGCACTTGCGATAGTGAAGCTGGAAAATTCGCCAGTTACGCATACGCATCGAAGTGATAATTTTGGAAGACCACGCGTACGCGTGGGTGACGCATACGCGTGGGTGACGCGTACGCGTGGAAGAGCGCTCTTGGGCGTGAGCGCTACGCTCTCTTGGAAAGCGCTAAAGACGACACATACGCGTGGATAACATGTACGCGTTACAAGGGCCAAACATAGTGATGACGCGTACGCGTGGGTGACGCGTATGCATGACAAGGGCCAAAAGCAATGATGACGCACACGCGTGGGTGACGCGTACGCGTGGATGCAAGAGTGGTCCGCTCTCCAGAACAGCGCTACACTCTCCTGGAACCTCATTTTAATTCATTTTTCACTCCAAGTCCACTTAAACCTTAAGCAAGGAAGCCCATAATTGTCAACCAATCAAGGCCACAAGAATTGTCTAGAATAGTTAATTTTTATTTGATTTCAATTTCATTTCAATTTGTAATTTAGGAAAGCCTATATAAAGGCTTTAGTTTCATAGAATTAGGATATAATATAGAACTCTTGGCTGGAAACACATTTCAAAGGGGTCTTCGGACCTTCTCTCCACACTTTCTCTTCTCTTCCACTTTCTTACCTATAAATATTTTAGTTATGATTTACTAACTCTTTCCATCGGGAAAGAAAGCTCTACTACTATTTGATGGATTAAATTGTTTTTATTCTTCTTCTTCTCTTCATCTCTCTTGATTTACTTGAAGGATTTTTGTTCTTCATTCTAGCATTCAATTATCATGGAAAAAAGATTGAATGTATTTGGGTTTTATCGGAACTTTGGAAGAGAAAACATAAAACCATGCTTGAAAATCCTTCTCACACTTGAATTGATTTGGGTATGGATGGGATACGGTGACATTTAATCTCTCCATTATTTGGTTCTAGAAAAGTGTGTGGTATAATCAGGGACCATTCTTCATCTCTTCTCATGAGCAATTAGACCAAGAAATTGGCTATTGATCAAGATTCGAGAGATTGAGTCACCAAGGAATTGGGGCTTAATCAATCATGATTGCCAAGAGGTCAATGAGTTGCATGATTGAAGATGAGATGAAATCAATTAATCCGGAGAATGCAATATCTCTTGATCCCAATATTTATTTGATCTTTCTTTCTTTTATTTACTTTATGGCTATTTACATTTTCTTCACTTTACATTTCCAGCACTTTACTTTCTTGTACTTTACTTTTACGTCATTTACTTTCCTTGCACTTTATTGCTTTTCTTTACTTTCATGTCATTTATATTTCATGTTTGTTTATCACTTCTGAATTGTCTAACTAGGATAATCAATTAACTATTATTTGCATAATCCGTTAATCCTCGTGGAATTTGACCTCACTCTATTGTGAGTTATTACTTGACGATAATTCAGTATACTTGCCGAAGGAAGAAATTTTTGTAGTGATACATTAATTCTAATCATCACTTATAGATGTCTGCGTGTATTTCATTAGTTTTGACGGTGTCATGTATCCTTAGGAAAATGAATAGGTGTTGATTAGGGTCCTTCAAAGTACCTCCTCCATACTGACAGTTATTCTGAACCAAAGTAATGAGCTGAGGTTTAAGCTCAAAATTGTTGGCATGTACATTAGGAGTGAGTATATTACTCCCACAGTTCCTAGGATCTAGAATAGTATAAGAGGCTAGCACCCTCCTTGCAACTTCGACATTATTGTTGGGCACCCCTTCCTCATGTATCTCGTCCTCCATGACTTGATCCAAGTCCTCTTCACCAACAACTCCTTTTTCCTCTGGCTTCTCTTCTCAGTCATAGAAAATTTCTCTCTGGCTCAGAATCAAAGGATGTTGATGTTGCCTTTCTCCCTCCTGGCATACACAACACAGAGATAGACCAAATGAAAAGTGAACACTTTATTGCAAGAGTGTGTGTTAGAATTAGCTGACACAATGTGTTAAACAGTTAGTATGCTTAAACAAAACAAAAGAAAAGTGCTTAATCTAGACTATCACCCACTTAATCATTGTTAATCTGAATCAATTCCCGGCAATAGCACCAAAAACTTGATGACTAAAAATTTGCACAACACAAATTCCTTCGACAAGTGTACCGAATTGCCAAGTAATAACTCACTGTTGAGTGAGGTCGATCCCACAGGGATTGATGGATTAAGAAACTTTAGTTAGGTGATTTATCTAGTCAAGCTGATATTTGATGATTTTGGTGTAATTAAACGAACAAAATGTAATTGACAAAAAAAGTAACTATACTGAATTTAAATTGCTGAAGAATAAAGAGATGAAAGTAAATTATGAAAGGTAAATGGCAGAAACATAGATGACAAGAAATTAAAGAGCTGAAACTTAAATGACAAGGAACTAAAAGCAAGAATATAAATAGCAGTGAAAGATAAATTGCATGAAATGTAAATGGGTTTTGGGTGCTGGGATTCAAAGATAACAAGAGATTTAAAGTAATTGAAAGGAATAGCAACAATGGGTGAGATTCATTAGGGATTGGAGATATTATAATCCTTCATGAATCAATGGGTCTCAACTTCATTCTCAATCATATGAAGTAGATCTATGGTGGATTGTAAATAATTGAGTTCCAATTCCTTGGCAACCCAATTTCTCTTAACACAATCAATTGCCAATTCCTTGATCTAATTGTTCATGAGAAGAGGTTAAGTTCAAATTGCTAATCCATAAGCCACACAACCCTTAGGATCTCAATTCAAAGAGGTTATATGTCACATACCAACTAAGAATGTATTGATCAAAAGAGTTATGATGGAGAAGCTTCAAATTGAATCCTATGATCCCTTTTACAAGGCTCACATAGAGATTCAAGTAGATCTAAACCCCCTTCCGGTAGTGAATGGATCTATGAAGCACAAAAGCTTTCCCTTAGCTACAATAAGCGGATTGAGAAGAAGAAGAAGAATTGCATTAATTCATTTGAATTACAACAGAGCTCCTTCCCCTAATGATGTGGGATTTAATTCATCATTGCTCTGGAAAACAAAGAGAGAAAAATAAAGTACATGAAAAGTAAAACTAAGTACAAAAAAGAAAGAAAAAGTATTCAGAGTTTCCCAATTCGGATCCTCTTGTGTAAGAGTCCGTCTCCTCTAAGTTCAAAACTCCTCCTATATACACTACTCTTCTGATCTTCAAATGAGTCTTCATGTATTGGACGTGGGCCCCTGGCCTTAACTAGAGTAAGTTAGGAGTGGCCCTTTCTGACATTAACGCTGGCATTAGCTCACTAACGCTTTCAAACTTGCATGAGTGCCTGGTATGCGAAATTGTTACTCAGGTTGTGAATTATTGTTCGAAATTGATTCCCTGGCGATGGCACCAAAAACGGATGCAAAGAACCATGGTCTAAATATATCTTCACAACTTCGCATAACTAACCAGCAAGTGCACTGGGTCGTCCAAGTAATAAACCTTAAGCTTTGAGTGCTACACGTGGAGAGGTCATTCTTGGAGTTGAACGCCAGCTTTTGTGCCAGTTTGGGCGTTGAACTCCACTTTGCAACTTGTTTCTGGCGCTGGACGCCAGAATTGGGCAGAGAGCTGGCGTTGAATGCCAGTGTGCATCATCTAAACTTGGGCAAAGTATGGACTATTATATATTGCTGGAAAGCCCTGGATGTCTACTTTCCAACGAAATTGGAAGTGCGCTATTTTGAGTTCTGTAGCTCCAGAAAATTCATTTTGATTGCAGGGAGGTCAGAATCCAACAGCATCAGCAGTCCTTCTTCAACCTCTGAATATGATTTTTGCTCAAGTCCCTCAATTTCAGCCAGAAAATACCTGAAATCATAGAAAAATACACAAACTCATAGTAAAGTCCAGAAATGTGAATTTAACATAAAAACTAATGAAAACATCCATTAAGACACAAACATAGATAAGCACTTAACATAGAGAAAACGAAAAACAGAGAAAGTAAGAACAAGGAATGAGTCCACCTTAGTGATGGTGGCGTTTCCTTCTTGAGGAACCAATGATGTCCTTGAGCTCTTCTATGTCTCTTCCTTGTCTTTGTTGCTCCTCCCTCATTGCTTTTTGATCTTCTCTAATTTCATGAAGGATGATGGAGTGCTCTTGATGTTCCACCCTTAGTTGTCCCATGTTGGAACTTAATTCTCCTAGAGAGGTGTTGATTTGCTCCCAATAGTTTTGTGGAGGAAAATGCATATGAGGCATCTCCGGGATCTCATGGTGATGAGCTTCCTGTGCCTCTTGAGCTCCATGAATGGGCTCTCTTGCTTGCTCCATCTTTTTCTTAGTGATGGGCTTCTCTTCCTCAATGTGAACGTCTCCTTCTATGGAAGCTCCAGCTGAGTAACATAGATGGTAGATAAGATGAGGAAAAGCTAGCCTTGCCCCAGGAGAGGGCTTTTCGGCTATTTTGTAGAGTTCAAGGGAGATGACTTGATGAACCTCTACTTCTTCTCCAATCATGATGCTATGGATCATGATGGCTCGATCCACAGTAACTTCAGATCGGTTGCTAGTGGGGATGATAGAGCGTTGGATGAACTCCAACCATCCTCTAGCCACAGACTTGAGGTCCAATCTTCTTAGTTGAACTGGCTTGCCTTTGGAGTCAATCTTCCATTGAGCTCCTTCCACACATATTTCCATGAGGACTTGGTCCAACCTTTGATTAAAGTTGACCCTTCTAGTGTAGGGGCGTTCATCTCCTTGCATCATAGGCAAGTTAAACGCCAACCTCACATTTTCCGGACTAAAATCCAAGTATTTCCCCCGAACCATTGTAACATAGTTCTTGGTGATCCATGCATTGGCATAGAACTCTTGAACCATTAGGATGCAGACTTGTTGGATGGGATTTGTTAGAACTTCCCAACCTCTTCTTTGAATTTCATGTCGGATCTCCGGATACTCATTTCTTTTGAGTTTGAAAGGGACCTCGGAGATCACCTTCTTCTTGGTCACAACATCATAGAAGTGGTCTTGATGAGCTTTGGAGATGAATCTCTCTATCTCCCATGACTCGGAGGTGGAAGTTTTTGTCTTCCCTTTCCCTTTTCTAGAGGATTCTCCGGTCTTAGGTGCCATCAATGGTAATGGAAAAACAAAAAGCTTATGCTTTTACCACACCAAACTTAGAATATTGCTCGCCCTCGAGCAAGAAAATAAAGAATTAGATGAAGAA
>NC_029789.2:59717220-59771500 GCF_000816755.2 Arachis ipaensis | reverse complement strand
AGTTAATTAAAAAGAATTTTTGAAAAAGAGGGAAGAGTTTTTCGAAAATTAGAGAGAGAGAGTTAGTTAGGTAGTTTTGAAAAAGGTAAGAAACAAACAAAAAGTTAGTTAGTTAGTTGAAACAAATTTTGAAAAGATAAGAAGTTAGGAAGTTAGAAAAGATATTTTGCAATCACTTTTTTGAAAAAGATAAGATAAGAAGATATTTTTGAAAAGATATGATAGAAATTAGTTTTTGAAAAAGATTTGATTTTTAAAATCTCAATTAATGACTTGATTCACAAGAAATCACAAGATATGATTCTAGAACTTAAAGTTTGAATCTTTCTTCACAAGTAAGTAACAAACTTGAAATTTTTGAATCAAAACATTAATTGATGATGTTATTTTCGAAAATATGATGTAAAATTAAGAAAAAAATTTTTGAAAAAAATTTTTGAAATTTTCGAAAATAACTAAAAAAATTGAAAAAAGATTTGATTTTTGAAAAAGATTTTGAAAAAGATAAGATTTTTTTAAAATTGAAAATTTGATTTGACTCATAAAAACAACTAGATTTTTAAAATTTTTTAAAAAGTCAAATCTAATTTTTGAAATTTTAAGAGAGAAAAAGGGAAAGATATTTTTTTATTTTTGAATTTTTATGATGAGAGAGAAAAACAAGAAAAATGATGCAATGCATGAAAGTTATGGATCAAAACAATGAATGCATGCAAGAATGCTATGAATGTCAAGATGAACACCAAGAACACTATGAAGATCATGATGAACATCAAGAACACATTTTTGAAAAATTTTTAATGCAAGGAAAACATGCAAGACACCAAACTTAGAAATCTTTAATGCTTAGGCACTAAGAATTCAAGAATGCATATGAAAAACAAGAAAAGACACAAAACATGCAAATGCAAAGATCAAACAAGAAGACTTACCAAGAACAACTTGAAGATCATGAAGAACACTATGAATGCATGAATTTTTTTCGAAAAATGCAAGATGAACATACAATTGACACCAAACTTATAACATGACACATGACTCAAACAAGAAACACAAAAAATATTTTTGATTTTTATGATTTTCTAATTTTTTTTTTTGTATTTTTTTCGAAAATTATTTTGAAAAAGAAAAATAAGGATTCCAAAATTTTTAATATGAATTCCAGGAATCTTATGCTCTTTAGTCTAAAGCTCCAATCAAAGGGTCGGGCATGGCTTAATAGCCAGCCAAGCTTTAGTATGTAACTCAGACATGACACGCCTAACATGCCCTACAGGCATGGCTTTACAGCCAGCAAAGGCTTCAACATGCTTTATAAAACACTAGAATTCATTCTTAAAAATTCTGAAAAAAAAAATATATTTTTGAAAACATTTTTTTTAATTTTTTTTCGAAAACAGATGAGAAATTTTTGAAAGATTTTTGAAAAATTTTTGAAAATAAAACAAAAAGAAAGTTACCTAATCTGAGAAACAAGATGAACTGTCAGTTGTCAAAATTCGAATAATCCCCGGCAACGGCGCCAAAAACTTGGTATGCGAAATTGTTACTCAGGTTGTGAATTATTGTTCGAAATTGATTCCCTGGCGATGGCACCAAAAACGGACGCACAGAACCATGGTCTAAACATATCTTCACAACTTCGCATAACTAACCAGCAAGTGCACTGGGTCGTCCAAGTAATAAACCTTACGTGAGTAAGGGTCGATCCCACGGAGATTGTTGGTCTGAAGCAAGCTATGGTCACCTTGTAAATCTCAGTCAGGCGGATATAAAATAGTTATGGAGTTTTCGAAATTAATACTAAAATAAGGATAGAAATACTTATGTAAATCATTGGTGAGAATTTCAGATAAGCGTATGGAGATGCATTCATTCCTCTGAACCTCTGCTTTCCTGCTAGTACTTTGCCTTAATCTTTGAGGAACAGCAGAGCTCCACACCTTAATCTATGGAGTGCAGAAACTCTACCATTGAAAATACATAAGTAATGAAGGTCCAGGCATGGCTGAATGGCCAGCCCCCAAACGTGATCAATAGATCAAAAGATAATCCAAAGATGTCTAATGCAATAGTAAAAGGTCCTATTTATAATAAACTAGCTACTAGGGTTTACAGAAGTAAGTAATTGATGCATAAATCCACTTCCGGGGCCCACTTGGTGTGTGCTTGGGCTGAGCTTGAAGTCTACATGTGGAGAGGTCATTCTTGGAGTTGAACGCCAGCTTTTGTGCCAGTTTGGGCGTTGAACTCCACTTTGCAACTTGTTTCTGGCGCTGGACGCCAGAATTAGGCAGAGAGCTGGCGTTGAATGCCAGTTTGCGTCATCTAAACTTGGGCAAAGTATGGACTATTATATATTGCTGGGAAGCCCTGGATGTCTACTTTCCAACGCAAATGGAAGTGCGCCATTTTGAGTTCTGTAGCTCCAGAAAATCCATTTTGAGTGCAGGGAGGTCAGAATCCAACAGCATCAGCAGTCCTTCTTCAACCTCTAAATCTGATTTTTGCTCAAGTCCCTCAATTTCAGCCAGAAAATACCTGAAATCACAGAAAAACACACAAACTCATAGTAAAATCTAGAAATGTGAATTTAACATAAAAACTAATGAAAACATCCCTAAAAGTAACTAGATTCTACTAAAAACATACTAAAAACAATGCCAAAAAGCGTATAAATTATCCGCTCATCAGTGCCCCTGGAATTGGCGTTGGTATTGGCATTAATAGTATTGCTAACGCCACAATTTTCTTCCGAGTTGGCGTTAATTCTGGCGTTAGTGTGTTAACGCTGCCACTAATGCCAGTGCCTGTTGTGCATACGCATGTTGACTCGTGCGTGCGCATCCTTGTAAGTTTTGCTTCTTGTGCGTATGCACACTGCTTCGTGCGTACGCACACTGACCAATTTTTCTCTGGTGCGTATGCACACTGCTCTGTGCGTGCGCACACCAGCCAAATCTTGCAGCCCCAACATTGTGCAATGATCGAAGACGTTAGAGTGCTAACATTGGTGGCTTTAGCACACTAACGTTGGCACCTTCTTCCTTGTGTAATGGCATTGGTGAGCTAACTTTGGCCACTAACATTGCCTTCTTCTTGAGTCACGTTGGTACTGGCATTAGTGTGCTAACTTTTCTACTAACGCTAGCTTCCTCTTCTTCCTTGGCAACGTTAGCACTAGCATTAGTGGTCTAACTTAGCCACTAACGCCAGCTTCTTCTCCTTGGCAGCTGGTGTGTGAATCCCCACGCTTTGTACAACTGAACCAGCAAGTGCACTGGGTCGTCCAAGTAATACCTGAGTGAGTTAGGGTCGATCCCACGAGGATTGTGATTTGAAGCAAGTTATGGTTATCCTGTTGGTCTTAGTCAGGCGAATCAAGAGTTGTTGATTTTGATTTGGAAGATGGAATTATAATGATAATCTTAAAACCTAGATGAATGTAAACAGTGATAAGGAGTTGGTTAAGGTTTGGAGTTGCTTTGTCCTTCTGGATTAACTCTGGTATTACTGTCTTCTTCAAGTGTGAATGATTCCTTCTATGGCAGGCTATATGTGATTGATGCTGGTTTGAACAACTGCTAATACTCCTCAAGATTTGAACCTCAGGGTTAGTGCAGATCCATTCTGATTGAGGGTGAAGCTCCTGTAGTTCATTCTCCTTGATGATCCTACTTAAAATGCCATAGACAACGTCGAATCTTTCGGATCAGAGGATGCTGCGCCTTTGGGTTCTCGCCTCTACCACAGAGACCCTAATCTCCTTGCAAATTGTCTGAACTGATGTCTCGAGAAATCCCCAACAAGGTCGTGGATTAGCCGTCTGAGAGATGTATAATCAAGCTGATGGTTCATCATTGTCCGATAAAAGACACACTCTAAACCCATGTAGAATGTGATAACATTATACCAGTTCAACGCATTCATATTGATGAAGAACAAATATACATCTTAGAATAGAGAATCAAATACAGATTAAAGAGAAACAGTAATACTTTTATTAATGCATAAAACTCAACAGGGCTCCTCCCTTCAACCTAGGAGGTTTAGAAACTCATACTGAGAGAAAATATAATTGGAAAAATGAAAATATGGTAAATGATAGGTGAAGATCTCCGAATAACATAAATGTAATCCCTTAAATACCAAACAAATGACTAGTAAGAGTAAAACAATTTTTTTAGTGCTAAAATCTACTTCTGGGGCCTACTTGGTGAGTGTTTGGGCTAGGTTTTGATGAGATCCACGTGCTATGAGGCCTCTAGGGCATTTAATGCCAGAAAATGCCTGAAATTGCACAAAAACACACAAACTCATAGTATAATCCAAAAATGTGAATTTAACACTAAAACCTATGAAAACTTCATGAAAAGTAAATAAAACATGCTAAAAACTATATGAAAATGATGGCAAAAAGTGTATAAAATATCCGCTCATCAGCAGCTTTGGCATTGGCGTTAATGGGCTAACTTTGCCACTAACACCAGCACCCTCCTTAGTGTAGCGTTAACCATGGCGTTAGTGTGTTAACTTGGCCACTAACGCCATAGCCTCTTAACTTTCCTCTACTTTTTCTCTACTTCTTTATGCCTATCATCAATCAAACAAGTGCATCCAAGCTTTTCCATAATCACAAGATAATGCACCATTCATTGATCAAGTAGTTTTTGCATAAATCTCATGAAAATGATTATAATTCACTAAGGTTTGATGAACCAGGACTATCCAAATGCTTGCTTATTGATGAAGATAATGCATGAAACTAAGTAAAAACTTTAGAAAATGGCTTGTGAAACTAGCCAATGATGCCTAGGCATCAGTCGGCCACCAAAATCCGTAATCTAAAACTTTCTTAGCTGTCTGTTGGGGGCCAAAGTGACCACCACACTCGGGTGAATAACAAAATTCAAGAATAGATTGGAATTCTGGCTCCAAAACACATCTACGAATCACTTGGTCCGTCCCCCGTTTCCACAAGTAAGGGTCATCCTAAATGTAGTACTTAGAATCACTCCTCAACTTGTCCCTTTGATGTTTTGAAAAATTGGGAAGGAAGATCTTGGCGACCAAGTAATTCTCCATAGGCGCAAACCATCCAAAGAAAATGAATCATCAATCGGAAATGGTCATATTTAAGATTTTCGAGGGGGCTTAGATGGTGCACAACTAAGTTTTGTGACCCACTTCGATCTCTAATCTCAACATCAAATTCTTACAAGAGCAAGATCCAACGGATGAGTCTAGATTTCGATTCATTCTTTTTCAACAAGTACTTCAAGGCCGCATGATCTGTATACACCACTATTTTCGAGCCTAGTAAATATGATCTAAATCTGTCTAATGCATGAACAACCGCTAGAAGCTCTTTCTCTGTAGTAGTGTAATTGGATTGCGCCGCATCCAATGTCTTAGAAGAATAAGCAACAATGTAAGGAAGCTTACCCTCGCGCTGTTCAAGCACGGCACCCACAGCATGATTAGAGGCATCGCACATAATCTCAAATGGTTGTGTCCAATCGGGTCCTCTTACAATGGGTGCTGTGGTGAGGGCTTTCCTTAAGTTTTCAAATGCTTCTTTGCAAGCATCATCAAACTCAAATTTCACATCTTTTTGTAACAAGCAGGATAGTGGCAAGGCAATCTTGCTGAAATCCTTAATGAAGCACCTATAAAACCCTGCATGTCCCAGAAAAGAGCGGACCTCCCTCAAAAAAGAGGGGTGAGGCAGACTAGTAATGACATCAATCTTAGTAGGGTCAACTGAAATTCCTTTATTAGAAACAACGTGCCCTAACATTGCCTTGTGTCACCATAAAATGACATTTCTCGAAATTAAGGACAAGGTTAGTGTTAACACACCTTTCTAAGACCACCCTAGCCAAGTTATTTAAACAGCTATCAAAAGAAGTTCTATAAATACTGAAATCATCCATAAATACTTCCAAACAAATCTCCATGAGATCGGAAAAGATACTGGTCATGTACCACTGAAAAGTAGCGGGTGCATTATATAAACCAAATGGCATTCTTTTGTAAGAAAAGGTTCCAAAAGGACAAGTGAAAGTGGTCCTTTCTTGGTCCTCTGGAGCAATATGTATTTAGAAGTAACCAGTAAAACCATCAAGGAAGCAGTAATGAGATTTACCTGAAAGTCGGCCCAACATTTGGTCAATGAATGGCAAGGGATAGTGATCTTTCCTTGTTACGGCATTTAGCTTCCTGTAATCAATGCAAACTCGCCAAGCATTTTGAACCCTTGTTGTCACCATCTCGCCATCCTCTTTCTTGATAGTAGTGATTCCTGACTTCTTCGAGACAACTTGAACCAGGCTCACCCACTCACTATCAAAAATCGGATAAATAATGCCCACATCAAGCAATCTTGTGACTTCCTTCTTTACAACATCAAGAATGGTAGGGTTGAGTCTCCTTTGTGGTTGTCTCAATGGCCGAACTCCATCTTCAAGGAAGATGCGATGCATACACATACGTGGGTCAATCCCCACAATATTGATGACTTGCATCATCTATCTGTTTTCTTATAAAAGAATTATCATAAAATGAATGAATTCTCACTGATTTGATGCATTATTGAGAGATATATCATGAATTAGTTGATCACTACTTTGAAATTAGATCTTACATGCATTTCAGGAGAAAACAGCAACAAAAGAGGAAGAAAGTAAGTAAAGAAGTCTGGGAGCCTGTATGGGCGTGGCACTCCAGAATAGAAAAGTTGGCGTGCCAATGGGCATGCTAGAGTGTGGCACGCCAGACCAATATTTCAGAGAATGATAATTGACATAGCACAAGGGGCGTGCCATGGGCGCTTGAAGGGGCGTGCCACACCATGAGCTTGAAACGGGCATTTCAACAGGCGTGCCTGGGCATGGCACGCCAAACTTACAATCGAGAGAGAAATGTTGGCGCAGCATAAGAGGCATGCCGTGGGTGCTTGAAGGAGTGTGGTAGGCCAAGGATCTTAAGTTGGCGTGTATACTGGCGTGTCTGGGTGAGGCACGCTAGGCTACTTTTCCAGAGGTGCAAAATGGTTACAGCATTGGTGGCGTGTCTACTGGCGCGCTCGAAGGCATGGCACGCCAGGTCTTACAGTGGGCGTGTGTGCTGGCGTGCCTGGGCGTCGCACGCCAGGCTTATGAAACCGAGAAGTGATGAAGTATAATGGACGTGCTTCGAGGGCGTGGCATGCCAAGTGCTAAGGTGGGCGTGTATGTGGGTGTGCCTGGGCATGGCACGCCAGGCTTGTGATTCAGGTAGAGGAGAGTAACATAGTGGGCGTGCCCGAAGCCATGGCACGCCAATGTCTCAATACTGGCGTGTCTACTGGCGTGAATTGGCGTGGCACGCCAGGTTACTTTTCCAGAAGGGAGGATTTGTTGCAGCATTGAGGGCGTGCTCGAAGGTATAGCACGCCAAGTTCTTAAAGCTAGCGTACTTGCCTGCGTGTTAGGGCATGGCACTCCAAGCCAACCTTCCAGGAAAGCGGAATGAAGATTTCGTTGAAGGCGTGCCACTGGCGAGTCTAGGCATTTCACGCCAATAGCTTAAAGGTGGCGTGTCTACTGGCGTGCCTGGGCGTGGCACGCTAGGCCAAGTATCCAGAGAAGAATCAAGGCCGCAGCACAATGGACGTGCCACTGGCACTTGGAAGGGTATGGCACGCCAAGGTTTCAAAATGGGCGTGTGAGTTGGCATGTCTGGGCGTGGCACACTAGGCTTATTACATAGAAGGCAACCTTGAACCAGCACCATGGGCGTGTCTACTGGCGTGCTCGAAGGTGTGGCACACGCAGTTATTAATATTGGCGTGTCCATGGGCACTCATAGGCGTGGCACGCCAGGATTATCTAACAGAGGAGGAACTATGAATCACCCAAGAGGGCGTGCCAACCATGTGTCCAGGGCGTGGCACGCCAATCTATCATCATGGGTATGCACTCTCAAGTGGCACGCCATTCAACACGCCTTCACTCAGAGAAAGGAGTTCAAGTGGGAGTTAGTTAGGGCATTTATATTTGGCATTTCTTTTGAATTGTAATGGCCATCATCTGAAGGGGAGTAGTATAAAAATCCTTCAAGAGTGCTGAGAAAGGGACTTTGTACTTCACTTCATTTTTTTACTTTTTACACTTACACTTTCATGTAATTCACTCCTCCATCTCTTGTACTCTCTCTGGGCTGTGAGTAGCTAAACTTCCTCTCATTGTGGGAGGGAGTTCTATTGTACTTGATGGATCAATAGTAATTTGAATTTTTTCTTCTCTTCATCTCTCTTTGATTTACTTGAAAGCATTTCGATTTTCATTTTAACATTCAATTATCTTGGGAAAGAGATTGAATGTAATTGGATTTTATGAGATCCTTAGAAAAGGGATCATAAAATCATGCTTGAAATTCTTTCTCACATTTGAGTAGATCTGGGTTTTAGGATTGGATATGGTGACATTAAATCTACCTATTATTTGGATCTATGAAAATGTGTTGTATAATCAGGGACCAAGCTTCATCTCTTTGCATGAGCAATTAGACCAAGGAATTGGCTATTGATCAAGTGAGAGAGATTGAATTACCAAGGAATTAGGATTTGATCGATTGCCAAGAGGTCAATGAGTTGCATGATTGAGGAAAAGATGATGAGTTGTTGATCTGGAGAATACAATATCTCCTAACCCCAATGAATCTTCCCTATTCTTATCTTCCTATTTTTTATAACTTTGTTTAAATTCTGTTTATCATCCCATTCCCCTTTACATTTCAGTCATTTAGATTTCTTGCTCTATTGCTTCCCTTTAAAGGTTCTAGTTCTTTACATTCCCACTCTTTAATTCAGTTATTTAATTTTCAAGTCATTTACAATTCTGTCATTTAAATTCCTACACTCAATATCCATCAATAATTAGTTTGACTAGAATATCCTACTGACTAAAGTTGCTCAATCAATCAATCTCTATGGGATTCGACCTCACTCTTTTTGAGTTTTTACTTGACGACAATTTGGTATACTTGTCGAAGGGATTTTGTAGAGATACAAGATTTCCGTGATCAAATTTATAGCGCCGTTGCTAGGGACTGATTCTGTATTGATAATGATTAAGTAAATGGATACCTAGATTAAACATTTTTTTTATTTTGTTACCCAATTTACCTTTAGCCTGTTCATTTTATTTCTACAGCACTCGTTATCTACTTGTTCTTTGTATATATTCTCATTTAATTTTGAGCACACTAACTCTTTTGATAGAGTAAGTTTCTACACTTTGTTCTTCTTGAGTTGCATTGTGTATGCCATGAGGTAGAAGGGAGAATCAACCTCTTTTAATTCTGAACCAGAGAGGACATTTCTAAGACTAAGAAGAAAGGCAGCAACAAGAGGAAAATGGGTAGTTGGAGAAGAAGATGATTCAGATCAAACCATGGAAGATGACATGCATAATCACCATGGAGAGGGTGTTGGTAATCATGCTCCACCTGTTAGAAGGGTGTTGGGCTCTTTTATCAATCCTAATCCTGGGAATTGTGGGAGCAGTATTCTTACACCTAATGTGCATGCTAACAATTTTAAACTGAAACCCCAATTGATCACTCTTGTTAAAAACAATTGTCAATTTGGAGGAGGAGTTCAAGAAGACCCTTATCAGCACTTGACAACTTTCTTGAGGATATGAGACACAGTAAAACAAATGGGGTTCCTCCAGACACATATAGATTGCTTTTATTCCCTTTTCCCTAAGGGATAAAGCATCTAAATGGTTAGAATCCTTCCTCAAAGAAAGCTGGACCACTTGGGATGAAGTAGTCAATAAGTTTTTGACAAAATTTTACCCTCCTCAATGGATCATCAAACTGAGAATAGGGGTGTAGACCTTTAGGCAAATGGATGAGAAATACTCTATGAAGCTTGGGAGAGGTACAAAGAGCTGACAAGGTGATGCCCCCCTGACATATTCAATGAATGGGTTCAGCTTCACATTTTCTATGAAGGCCTTTGTCAAGAAGCAAAGAAAGCATTAGATCACTCCTCAAGAGGCTCCCTCAACACAATGAAGACCCCTGAAGAAGCCATAGAGATCATTGAGATTGTGGCAAACAATCAATATTACTATGCTTCAGAGAGTTGTTCCAATCCAAAACGGGAAGTAATGGAACTTGAATGTGTAGATGCCATACTAGCACAGAACAAGCTGATCACACAACAACTAGCAGCCATTGCTAAGCATGTGGGAGAAGCACAAGTGACAGCTATCAACACCCAAGCACCAGCCTATAACATGCAAGAAGAAGCTCAATTTGGAGAATACTAAGAGATGGATTAGTCAACCTTTGAGCAAGCAAAGTGAGCAATTCCTCCAGGCAGCCTTACGATCCTCATGCCAAAACCTACAACCCTAGATGGAGAAACTACCCAAACTTTAGGTGGGAAGGCTGGTACACGAATCCCCACACTTCGTACAGCTAAACCAGCAAGTGCACTAGGTCGTCCAAGTAATACCTGAGCGAGTCAGGGTCGATCCCACAAGGATTGTGGTTTGAAGTAAGCTATGGTTATCTTGCAGATCTTAGTCAGGCGGTTAGAAGAATTGGTTTGATTTTTGATTGCATAAAAGGAATAAAGAAAAGGGTATAAAATACTTTGTAAATCGAATTATAATCAGAGATAAGAAGGTGGTTAAGGCTTGGAGTTGCTTTGTCCTTCTGAGTTAACTCTGGTCTTATTGTCTTCTTTTATTGTGAATAATTTCTTCAATGGCAGGTTGTATGTGATTGACGCTGGTTTGAGCAGCCGCCAATACTCCTCCAGATCTGAACCCAGGGTTAGTGCGAATCCATTCTGATTGAGAGTGAAGCTCCTATAGTCCATTCTCCTTAATGATCTTACTCAAAACGCCACAGACAAGGTTGGATCTTCTGGATAAGAGAATGTTGCACCTTTGGGTTCTAGCCTCTACCACAGAGACCCTAATCTCCCCATACCTCGACTGAACTGGTGTCTTGAGAAGTCCCCAACGAAGTCGTGGATTAGCCGTCTGAGAGATGTATAATCAAGCTGGCGGTTCGATGCTTTCCAGTCACGTATTTGATGATTGGATTTTTGACGGTTTAGAATTTCACTAATGAATTCTCGTTGCAAGTATAGTTTCTAAACCAACAAATAATCCTTTCATACAAAAGATTGTTTGTCACAAGTAACAAACCCCTAAATTTATAAACTGAAGTATTCAAACCTCGGGTCGTTCTCCCTAGGAATTACAATAAAGTGTTCTTGTTATTGGTTGAGGTATGTTTTGGGGTTTTCAATGAGACCCAAGAAAAGTAAATGACAATGAAAATAAACTAACAACTAACAAAGCTATTGATAAGGTATGAGAACTAGAAGTCATATCCTAGTTATCTTCCTCAATTGTGACAACAATTATCCATTGCTCCCACTTAGTTAACCTCTAACCATGGAGGAAAGTCAAGTGGATGAATCAATTTGATTCCTCAAGTCCTAATCAACTCCTAAAGGAAAGACTAGCTTTAGAGGCATTCAAATCAATTAGCAACTTCTAATTATCAATTAACAAAGGAGTTGGATAACTCAAGAGTCACTAATTACTCTACCAAAGCCAAGAGGAGAAAAATCTATACTAAAATCTAACCAAGCATTTTATCAAACACTTAGAAGGCATAAAAGAAAAACATAGTAAATTGAAAACAAGAATAGAATCTAACGACAATTATTACAAAGGATTAACAACAACAATCAAAAGGAACACAATTATTATGAATTACCTCAAATTGAATTGGAAGAAAATAGAAGGAACAAGAGTAGTTCTACAACAAAGCATAGAAACAACATAAAGGAAATTACAATAAAAGAATAGAAGAATGATGATTGCAACAACAAAGAATTGAGAGGTAGAAGAAGATGAAAGCATGATCAAAACCTAAATCTAAGATTATGGACCTAAACCTAATCCTAATTCTAATCCTAGAGAGAAGTGAGAGCTTCTCTCTCTAAAACTAACTAATCCTAATCCTAATGTGTAAAAATTTGCAAAAAATGTTGCAAGGTTCCCATTACCTTCAATCATTGGTCCTTTTATGCATTTTGGTGCCAAAGTTGGTTACAAACTGGGCCCCACAGCTCCTCAGAATTCGCTGGGCATGTTTTCTATTTAAAAATCACGTGCGGCCACCGACGCGTACGCGTACAGCACGCGTGCGCGTCCCTTGAGATTTTTGCGATCCACGCTTGCGCGTACATTGCGCGTGCGCGTGGATGAATATATCCAAATCTCTGGCTTTTTCATGTGTTCTCCATTTTGCATACTTTCCTCTTCACTCCTTTGATCCATTCCTAGCCTTTTCTACCTGAAATCACTTAACAAACAAATCAAGGCATCTAGTGGAATTAAAGATGAATAAAAATCATCAAATTAAAGGTCTAAAATCATGTTTTCACATTTAAGCACAATTCAAGGGAGAATCACAAAACCATGCTATTTCATTGAATAAATATGAGAAAAGATTGATAAAATACTCTAAATTCAACACAAGATAAATCCTAAAAATGGGGTTTATCAACCTCCCCACACTTAAACCAAGCATGTCCTCATGCTTAAACCAAGAATGAAGTAAAGGGTATGTCATTTATTCAATGCACTAAACTATGTGCAACCTAAACTATATGTAACTATCTAAATGAATCTAATTGCTTGGTCAAAATAAGTCAATTCCCAAGAAGCATACATGCACAAGGGCTAAGGACTAGCAAGTCTAATCCACAATTGAATTGAGTTATTAAATATTTTTACAAACTTGCAGGAAAAATGAAGATTGTAGGTGGGAACATGTAATTGAGCAATCGCCTCATCAGTAGTGTTTGCACTCTATTCGCTCAAGTGTTTAGGGTCGATTCACTAAATTCTCCCCTAATCATGCTTTCCAAGATTTGTTTTTCTTCTAACAATCAACATTTATTCCGTGCATGCATACAAGTATCATGAGGTCTTTTCATAGGTTGTAATGGGGCTAGGGTCAAGGTAGGATGCATATTTGGTCAAGTGAGCTTGAGATTTGAATCTTTGATAAGCTTAAACTTCCCACCTAACCTATGACATCCTATACAACTCAAAGCTAACCTAACTACCCATTCTTCTCACTTTTTCTTCACATGCTCATTGATGCCAGGGCATTTCGGCCAGTTTCACTGACCTTTTCTTTACTGTTTTAGGGTAGTTTCATGCATTTTCTTAGGAAATAAGCAAGTTTTGGGTAGAATTTCACTTACATCTTGATTCAAGCAAACATTGTGAATTTTATATGATTTTATGAGAATTATGCATGAATTTAATGACAAATTGGATGATGCATGACTCATAACTTGGATTAGAGCTTTGATGCACTTTATTTACTTGATTTCAGGACAAAAGAAGCAAGGAAAAGCCATGTTAGTAGCCATGTTAGTCTAACTAACGTGACCACTAACGTGGAATGGGAGCTAGCTTGCAACGTTAATGACAAACGTGATCGCCAATAACGTCTTCAAAGCCATCATAGCCCATGTTAATTACCACGTTAACTACATTAATGTGGTAGTTAACATGGAGGAAAAGGAAGCTCCAAGCGTTAGTGGTAAAAGTGAGTGCCACTAACGCTCCAAAAGGGCAATTGGCCACGTTAAGAGTCACGTTAACTCAGTTAATGTGAACTCTAACGTGGAAGAGGAAGATAATGCCAATGTTAGTGACCCTCACCTTTGTCACTAACGTTGGACTAAGCCCATATTGGCTACGTTAAGAGCCACGTTAACTTAGTTAACGTGAACTCTAACATGGAAGGAGCAAGGAATCGCCAACGTTAGTGATACTCACCTTTGTCACTAACGTTGGAGATGGCAATCAACACCACGTTAGTGGTCACGTTAATGTAATTAACGTGAGGCACTAACGTGGGAAAGGGGCGTTTTGGAGCGTTAGTGAAAAAGGTAGGTGTCACTAACACTCTCGAAGATTTGGCAAGCCTAAGTTAAAGGGCACATTAACTATACTAACGTGAACTCTAACGTAGGGAGAAAGGGGTACTCTCAACGTTATTGGGAAAGGTAAACCCCAGTAACGTTTGGGGATTGAGAGGACTGCTCTCTGTATAATTTTACTTTCTCTACAACTTCTAGTTTTACTTTTCAGAATGCATTCTCCATCTTTGTTTTCCATTCCCAGAGCCATGAACAACTAAACCCCTTTCATTGGGTTAGGGAGCTCTGTTGTAATTTGATGGATCAATAATAGTTTTCATTATTCTTCTTCTTTCTTTTCTCTTAATTTTACTAGAAAGCTTTCAATCTTCATCCAATTGGGTAGTTGTCTTGGAAAAGAAGCTATTCATACTTGGATCTCTTCAGAACCTTGGAAGAGGAATGAAGAGATCATGCTAGAAATGCTTTCTCATGTTGGACCAAATTGGGGTCTGGATGGATATAGTGACATATAATCCTACCAACACTTTGATTTGGAAATACATGTGGTATAATCAGTGACCATACTTCATCTCTTCTCATGAGCAATTGGACCAAGGAATTAGCTATTGATCAAGATTTGAGAGATTGAATTACCAAGAAATTGGAGTTCAATCACTTAAGATTGCCAAGGAGATCAATGAATGCATTGATTGAGGAAGAGATGAAAATGAACTTGATCCGGAGAATGCAACATCTCCTAAGCCCAATGAATCTCCCATTTCTGATCTTACCCGTTCTCTTTAATTTCTGCAATTTACTTTCATGCTAAATTCCCCATTCCCCATTTAAGATTCTGCAATTTACTTTCCGTCATTTATATTCAGCTCTTTATTCCCAGCATTTACATTTTCTGCTATTTACTTTCCACTATTTAATTTCCTACAACTCTCACATCAAATTCTGCTGAGCTCAACTAGAACATTCCTCTAATTAAAGTTGATTGACCAATCAATCCCTGTGGGATTCGACCTCACTCTATTGTGAGTTTTTACTTGACGACAATCCGGTATACTTGCCGAGGGAAATTTGTTGAGAGACAAGTTTTCGTGCATCACTCATGCATTTCCTTTTTCTTGATTACAACTCATATGCATTGATTTTTATTAAGCTTCGCTTTGGGACATTTTGTCCCCTTTTTATTTCTTTTCTTTTCTTTTTTTCTTTCTTTTTCTATTTTTTTCTTTTCTTTTCCATATTATATTTTTTCCTTTTCCTTTTCTTTTTCTTTTGTTTTTTCTCATTTTTCTTTCTTTGAAACTATTATACAAGAACATCAATGCATAAGGTCTGTATATTTGATTAATACATGAGTGTGCACCCAATTCACAATATTTACAATAAAAATACAAAATTACCCTTTTATTCACCCATTGTCCCAAGTTTTCCCACACTTGAATGACACACACTCACTAGCCTAAGCTAATCAAAGATCCAAATAAAGTACATTTATTATTTTTCGCTTCAAGGCCTGTAATGTGCTAAAATTAAGAACAAGTGGGTTAATCGTAGGCTCAAATTGGCTAACAATGGAAGATAAAAGGTAAGGCTAGTCGGGTAAGTGAGCTATTTGAAATGATGGCGTCAATCATATAAATGCATGAATACACAAAATAATGGACATAAAGAATTAAACAAATCAAGGATCATAATCATAGAAAGAGAATAATGCACACAAGAAGGAAAATAAGTGGTTATAAGATGTAACCACACCATTAGGCTCAAAACTCACTAGGTTGTGTGTTCTTAGCTCAAAACATGTTCCACAAAATATATATAATTCAAGCAAGCTCTATGAAAAGTTTTCACTCAAATCAATTGAGGTGCCCTATAGATCGCCCTCGGTGCATTCAAAGATGAGCAAGGGGGTACGGCGACTATCCAGATTGCTACCTTCAGCTGGTAGGTCTATCGATTGCTGCGTGTTCTTTCTTCCGCTTCCATTTTTGCTTGTGGTACATTGTTCATGAAAAACAGAAAATAACACCGTAAGATGAGAAAATACAAAATCAAAGAAGCATGAATTGTTGGAGTAAGGTACTAATCACTAGAATAGAGTGAGTGAATTAGTGTGACGTTAACGAAAGATAGGTGTGTGAATTCTAAATTAGGCGCCTTTTAGAACACATACTAGCATAAAAAGCTGAGTCACAATAGAAGCATGCACGTCACACATCCTAATGTGCTCGAAATACCTTAAGTAAGCTTGTAAGTTGAAACAAACTATAAAGAAGCACAAAAGTATCCAAGCCAAACATATATGGATGCCTATGATCAAGAAGCACAATACATTGAGGTAAATGCTCAACATCAACCATCAAGAACTTGCCTAATCGAGGGAAAGCATTCAAATCACATGGTGGCTAGCTACAACATGCAATTCACGAAGAGTTACAAGCTCGAAGGCAATTCTCATTACTTGGTATTCTCAAGATTAAGTGTGAAAAAGTCAAAACCAAGTAGCAAATTATAACCTCAATCAAGGAATCCAACAATGAATATCTAAAAAACATTCATGCTAAAATATCATGCAATTAGTAATAAGCAGCAATATATGGTAAACAAAATCCATAATCCAACACTTATAATGAAAAAGAGAAAAGAAGATGAAAATTAAACTAAAACTAACTAATCAACTAACTAGCTAACTAATTAACTAATTAACTAACTAATTAACTAACTAAAACAAATGGTTATCAATGGTGTTTGGAAGTGTTGGATGAGAGGTAGGAGAAGGGAAGAAGAAAGGAGAAGGAAAGAAATGGGAAGAGGAGGAAGAAAAAAAGTGTAGTGAAGGAAGGGTATCCACGCGTACGTGTGCAGCACGTGTGCGCATGGGTGGTGGTGCAGTGGACGCGACGCGTACACGCAAGTCACACGTACGCGTGCGTGGGAAACCAGAGAAGGGACGCGTACGCATCAGGTACGCGTACACGCGGGTTGATCTGTGCCTCAGGCACAACGTTGGCGCAGCGTGGGCACAACTCTCTGGAAAATGGCTGGGAGGTGGGATTTTGGGATTCACGCGTACGCATGCATGACGCGTGCACGTGAATTGGCGAAAATGCTTGATGCACGCGTACGCGTGAGGCACACGTACGCGTGGATAGTGCTCTGTTTTTCAAATTTTTTCTATGTTTTTGCACCAAACCAAGAATTCCAAGCCTCCAAACAGCTACCAAAATACCATAAAACCTTATTTAATATACCAAACTACCAAATAAACTCAACAAACTAATCAAATCATGAATTTAAACTAATTCTATCAATATGTACAAAAGAAAAAATAATGAAAAGATTTTACCATGGTGGGGTGTCTCCCACCTAGCACTTTTATTTTAAGTCCTTAAGTTGGACATTTGATGGGGTCCTTGCTATGGTGGCTTATGCTTGAATTCATCCTTGAATCCCCACCATTGTTTGCATCTCCAATGACCACCGGGATCCCAAATTAGGTGTATAAAGCCTTCAAGTAAACTCGAGCAAATAACAAGACCCCAAGAGTGTTGATTTTAGAATTGAATACCGGGGTCCCAAACCTTGTTCTTGCACCCATCTCGTTGTTGATTACCATCGTTAGATTCGGGTGACAAGGTTTGTGAATTCTCATTTAGGCATCCAAACATTCTCCTAGACCCATGCAATTCGGTTCCAAACCAACCATTTCTCTTGAACTTTTAGCATGCAACATTCATGAGCTTAGAATGATGTTTTCAACCACTGCACAACTCTTTCCTACTCTTAACTCCACAAAGAGCTCTAAGTTGACCATTGATGAGCGGATAATTTATACGCTTTTTGGTATTGTTTTTACATAGTTTTCAGTATGATTTAGTTAGTTTTTAGTATATTTTTATTAGTTTTTAATTAAAAATCACATTTCTAGACTTTACTATGAGTTTGCGTGTTTTTCTGTGATTTCAGGTATTTTCTGGCTGAAATTGAGGGACCTGAGCAAAAATCAGATTCAGAGGTTGAAGAAGGACTGCAGATGCTGTTGGATTCTGACCTCCCTGCACTCAAAGTAGATTTTCTGGGGCTACAAAACTCCAAATGGCACTCTCTGAAGTGTGTTAAAAAGTAGACATCCAGGGCTTTCCAGCAATATATAATAGTCCATACTTTGAATAAAGATTGACGACATAAACTGGCGTTCAACGCCAGTTCCATGCTGCATTCTGGAGTCAAACGCCAGAAATAGGTTGCAAAGTGGAGTTCAACGCCAGAAATAGGCTACAAACTGGCGTTCAACTCCAAAAAAAGTCTCTACACGTGTAAAGCTCAATGCTCAGCCCATGCACACACCAAGTGGGCCCCGGAAGTGGATTTCTGCATCATTTACTTATTTCTGTAAACCCTAGTAACTAGTTTAGTATAAATAGGACTTTTTACTACTGTATTTACATCTTTTGGACGTTTAGTTCTTAGATCATGGGGGCTAGCCATTCGGCCATGCCTGAACCTTTCACTTATGTATTTTTCAATGGTAGAGTTTCTACACACCATAGATTAAGGTGTGGAGCTCTGCTGTTCCTCAAAGATTAATGCAAAGTACTACTCTTTTTTCTATTCAATTCAACTTATTCCACTTCTAAGATATTCATTCGCACTTCAACATGAATGTGATGATCGTGACAAAGTCATCATCATGTGCGTATTGAGTTTTTAGCGCCGTTACCAAGGAATGGAATGATCACGATTTCACACACCAAGTTTTTGGTGCCGTTGCCGAGGATTGTTCGAGTTTGGACAACTGACGGTTCATCTTGTTGCTCAGATTAGGTAACTTTATTTTAATTTTAACCTTTTTGATTTTATTATTCTTATTTTCGAAAAAAATCAAAAAATATATTTTCTTCTTTTTTGTTTTTCCCAATTAATTCTCGAAAAATACAAAAAAAACTTTACAAAATCATAAAATCAAAAATATTTTTGATGTTTCTTGTTTGAGTCTAGAGTCAAGATTTAAGTTTGGTGTCAATTGCATGTTTTTAATTTTCTAAAAATTATTTTCGAAAATTTCATGCATTGCATTCTTCATGATCTTCAAGTTGTTCTTGGCCAGTCTTCTTGTTTGATCTTCATATTTTCTTGTTTTGTGTCTTTCCTTGTTTTTCATATGCATTCTTGAATTATTAATGTCTAAAGAATAAAAATTTTTAAGTTTGGTGTCTTGCATGTTTTTCTTTTCTTAAAAATTTTCAAAAATAAGTCTTGATGTTCATCTTGATCTTCAAAGTGTTCTTGCATGCATCACATGTTTTGATCCAAAATTTTCATGCATTGAGTCAATTTTGTGTTTTTCTCTTTCATCATAAAAAATTCAAAAATCAAAAAAAAAATCTTTCCCTTTTTCTTCTCATCAAATTCGAAAATTTGAGTTGACTTTTTCAAAAAAATTTTAAAATCAAGTTGTTTCTTATGAGTCAAATCAAATTTTCAATTTAAAAATCTTATCTTTTTCAAATCTTTTTCAAAAATCAAATCTTTTTTATTTTTCTTTCATAATTTTTGAAAATTCCAAAATGATTTTCAAAAATCTTTTTCTTATTTTATTTCTTAATTTTCGAAAATTTTATTAGCATTTAATGTTTTGATTCAAAATTTTTCAAAGTTGTTACTTGCCTATTAAGAAAGGTTCAATCTTTAAACTCTAGAATAATATCTTTTTAGTTTCTTGTTAGTCAAGTAATCAACTTTAATTTTCAAAATCAAATCTTTTCAAATTTGATTTTCAAATGTTTTTCAAAATAAGTTTCAATCAATCATATCTTTTTGTTTCAATCATATCCCTTTTTTATTTCAATCATATCTTTTTCAAATTCAATTTCAAAATCTTTTCTAACTTCTTTCCTAACCTCTTATCTTTTTTAAAATTGATTTTCAAATCTTTTTCAATCAATCTTATCTTTTTGTTTCAATCATATCTTTTTCAAAACCACCTAACTAATTCAATCTCTCTTAAAATTTTCAAAAATACCTCCCTCTTTTTCAAAATTTCATTTTGATTAACTAATTGTTTCAATTTTAATTTAATTTCAACTTTAATTTTCGAAATCTAACTTTCAATTTTAAATTTTTATTTTTAATTAAATTTCAAAATTCTCTCTCCCATCTCCTTCTATTTATTTATTTATCTACTAACACTTCTCTTCCATCCAAAAATAATTCGAACACCACCTCCCTCTCTGTGTTCGAGTTTTTCCTCTTCTCTTCTTTACATTACATTCTTTTCTTCTTCTACTCACACAAAGAAATCTCTATACTGTGACATAGAGGATTCCATAGTTTCTTTGTTATTCCCTTCTTTGTCATATGAGCAGGAGCAAGGACAAGAACATTCTTGTTGAAGCAGATCCTGAACATGAAAGGACTCTAAAAAGGAAACTAAGAGAAGCTAAACTACAACAATCCAGAGACAACCTTACAGGAATTTTCGAACAGGAAGAGGAGATGGTAGCCGAAAATAATAATAATGCAAGGAGGATGCTTGGTGACTTCACTGCACCTAATTCCAATTTACATGGAAGAAGCATCTCAATTCCTGCCATTGGAGCAAACAACTTTGAGCTGAAACCTCAATTAGTTTCTCTGATGCAGTAGAACTGCAAGTTTCATAGACTTCCATCTGAAGATCCTTTTCAGTTCTTAACTGAATTCTTGCAGATCTGTGATACTGTTAAGACCAATGGGGTTGATCCCGAGGTCTACAGCCTTATGCTTTTCCCGTTTGCTGTAAGAGACAGAGCTAGAGTATGGTTGGACTCTCAACCCAAAGATAGCTTGAACTCTTGGGATAAGCTGGTCACAGCTTTCTTAGCCAAGTTCTTTCCTCCTCAAAAGCTGAGTAAGCATAGAGTGGATGTCCAAACCTTCAAACAGAAAGAAGGTGAATCCCTCTATGAATCTTGGGAGAGATATAAGCAACTGACCAAAAAGTGCCCTTCTGACATGCTTTCAGAATGGACCATCCTGGATATATTCTATGATGGTCTGTCTGAATTAGCTAAGATGTCATTGGATACTTCTGCAGGTGGATCCATTCACCTAAAGAAAACGCCTGCAGAAGCTCAAGAATTCATTAACATGGTTGCTAATAACCAGTTCATGTACACTTCTGAGAGGAATCCTGTGAGTAATGGGACGCCTCAGAAGAAGGGAGTTCTTGAAATTGATACTCTGAATGCCATATTGGCTCAGAATAAAATATTAACTCAGAAAGTCAATATGATTTCTCAGAGTCTGAAGGGAATGCAAGCTGTATCCAACAGTGCTCAAGAGGCATCTTCTGAGGAAGAAGCTTATGATCCTGAGAACCCTGCAATAGCAGAGGTGAATTACATGGGTGAACCCTATGGAAACACCTATAATCCCTCATGGAGAAATCACCTAAATCTCTCATGGAAGGATCAACAAAAGCCTCAACAAGGCTTTAATAATGGTGGAAGAAACAGGTTTAGCAATAGCAAGCCTTTTCCATCATCCACTCAGCAAAAGACAGAGAATTCTGAGCAGAATCTATCTAGCATGGCAAATATAGTCTCTAATCTATCTAAAGCCACTCTAAGTTTAATGAATGAAACAAGGTCCTCCATTAGAAATTTGGAAGCACAAGTGGGCCAGCTAAGTAAAAGGATCACTGAAATTCCTCCTAGTACACTCCCAAGCAATACAGAAGAAAATCCAAAAGGAGAGTGCAAGGCCATTGAAATGACCATCATGGCCGAAACCATAAAAGAGGAGGAGGACGTGAATCCCAGTGAGGAAGACCTCCTGGGACGTCCAGAGATCAAGAAGGAGTTCCTTATTGAGGACCCAAAGGAATCTAAGGCTCATATAGAGACCATAGAGATTCCATTAAACCTTCTTCTGCCATTCATGAGCTCTGAAGACTATTCTTCCTCTGAAGAGGATGAAGATGTAACTGGAGAGCAAGTTGCCCAATATCTAGGAGCTATCATGAAGCTGAATGCCAAGTTATTTGGTAATGAGACTTGGGAAGGTGAACCTCCCTTTCTCATTAGTGAACTAAATACATGGGTTCAGCAAACGTTACCTCAAAAGAAACAAGATCCTGGCAAATTCGTAATACCCTGTACCATGGGCACCATGACCTTTGAGAAAGCTCTGTGTGACCTAGGGTCAGGCATAAATCTTATGCCCCTCTCTGTAATGGAGAAACTGGGAATCTTTGAGGTGCAAGCTGCCAGAATCTCATTAGAGATGGCAGCCAACTCAAGAAAACAGGGTTATGGACTAGTAGAGGACGTGTTAGTAAAGGTTGAAGGCATTTACATCCCTGCTGATTTCATAATCCTAGACACTGGGAAGGATGTGGATGAATCCATCATCCTTGGAAGACCCTTCCTAGCCACAGCAAGAGCTGTGATTGATGTGGACAGAGGAGAGTTGGTCCTTCAACTGAATGAGGACTACCTTGTGTTTAAAACTCAAGAATCTCCTTCTGTAACCATGGAGAGGAAGCACGAAAAGCTTCTCTCAGTACAGAGTCAAACAAAGCCCCCACAATCAAACTCTAAGTTTGGTGTTGGATCCCCACATCCAAACTCTAAGTTTGGTGTTGGGAGTCTACAAAATTGACCTGATCACCTGTGTGGCTCCATGAGAGCTCACTGTCAAGCTATTGACATTAAAGAAGCGCTTGTTGGGAGGTAACCCAATGTTATTTAATCATTTTTATATTATTTTCTCTTTGCTATTTCATGTTTTATTAGGTTGATGATTATGTGGAATCATAATAACTACTGAAAAATAAAAAACAGAATGAAAAATAGCATTGAAAACAGAACACCCTGGAGGAAGGGCTTACTGGCGTTTAAACGCCAGTAAGGAGCATCTGGCTGGCGTTTAATGCCAGAACAGAGCATGAAACTGGCGTTAAACACCAGAAACAAGCAGCATTCTGGCGTTTAAATGCCAGGAATGCACCCCAAAGGAAAACTGGCGTTCAACGCCAGAAACATGCTGCAGACTGGCGTTGAACGCCCAAAACAAGCATGGAAGTGGCATTTAACGCCAGAAACATGCTGCAATCTGGCGTTAAACGCCAGGATTGCCTACAGAGGGCGTTTACACGCCTAATTGGAGCAGGGATGATTAAAGTCCTTGGCCCCACTGGATCTGTGGACCCCACAGGATCCCCACCTACTTCTTCTCTCCTCTTCACACCTTTTCATAACTCTCTTCCCCAAATACCCCTCACCAATCAACTCAATCACTCTTTTCCATCACCTCTTCACCACTCACATCCATCCTCTCTTCCCCAAAACCCCACCTACCTTTAAATTCAAAATAATTTCCCTCCCAAACCCAACCCTAAAAGGCCGAACCCTAACCCCTCCCCACTCCTGTATAAACCCCTCATTCCTTCTTCATTTTCACACAACACAACCCTCTCTTCTTCCCCTTGGCCGAATCCACCTTCTCCCTCTATCTCCTCCATTTTTCCTCTTCTTCTAATTCTTTCTCTTTTCTTTTGCTCGAGGACGAGCAACCATTTTAAGTTTGGTATGGTAAAAGCATTGCTTTTTATTTTTCCATAACCATTTATGGCACCTAAGGCCAGAGAAACCTCTAGAAAGAGGAAAGGGAAGGCAATCGCTTCCACCTCTGAGTCATAAGAGATGGAGAGATTCATCTCTAAGGTTCATCAAGACCACTTCTATGAAGTTGTGGCCAAGAAGAAAGTGATCCCTGAGGTTCCTTTCAAACTAAAAAAGAATGAGTATCCGGAGATCCGACTTGAAATCCAAAGAAGAGGTTGGGAAGTTCTAACCAACCCCATTCAACAAGTCGGGATCTTAATGGTTCAAGAGTTCTATGCAAACGCATGGGTTACCAGGAACCATGATCAAAGTGTGAACCCGAACCCAAAGAATTGGCTCACTATGGTTCGGGGGAAATACTTAGATTTCAGTCCGGAGAATGTAAGGTTGGTGTTCAACCTACCAATGATGGAAGAGAACGCACGCCCCTACACTAGAAGAGTCAACTTTAATCAAAGGTTGGACCAAGTCCTCGTGGACATATGTGTGGAAGGAGCTCAATGGAAAATTGACTCAAGGGGCAAGCCGGTTCAACTAAGAAGGCTTGACCTCAAACCAGTTGCTAGAGGATGGTTGGAGTTCATTCAACGCTCAACCATTCCTACTAGCAACCGGTTTGAAGTTACTATAGATCGGGCCATCATGATCCATAGTGATTGGGGAGGAAGTAGAAGTTCATGAGAATATACCTCAAGAACTCTACAAGGTGGCTGACAAGACCTCCACTTTGGCAAGGTTAGCCTTTCCTCACCTCATTTGCCACCTCTGCAATTCGGCTAGAATTGACATAGAGGGAGACATCCTTATTGAAGAGGATAAGCCCATCACTAAGAAAAAGATGGAGCAAACAAGAGAGCATGGACTTCAACATGAGCATGAGGAAATTCCTCACCATGAAATTCCTGAGATGCCTCAAGGGATGCACTTTCCTCCACAAAACTATTGGGAATAAATCAACACTTCCCTAGGTGAATTAAGTTCCAACATGGGACAATTAAGGGTGGAACATCAAGAGCATTCCATCATCCTCCATGAAATTAGAGAAGATCAAAGAGCTATGAGGGAGGAGCAAGAAAGACAAGGAAGAGACATAGAGGAGCTCAAAGGCACTATTGGTTCTTCAAGAAGAGGAAGACGCCACCCTCACTAAGGTGGACTCATTCCTTAATCTCCTTGTTTATTTATTTTCCTGTTTTTCGATTTTTATGCTTTATGTTTGTTTATGTTTTTGTCTTCATGATCACTAGTATTTAAGTGTCTATGCCTTAAAGTTATGAATGTCCTATGAATCCATCACCTCTCTTGAATGAAAAATGTTTTAATTACAAAAGAACAAGAAGTACATGGTTTCAAATTCATTCTTGAAACTAGTTTAATTATTTTAATGTGGTGACAATACTTTTTATTTTCTGAATGAATGCTTGAACAGTGCATATGTCTTTTGAAGTTGTTGTTTAAGAATGTTAAATATGTTGGCTCTTGAAAGAATGATGAACAGGAGAAATGTTATTTAATAATCTAAAAAATCATAAAAATGATTCTTGAAGCAAGAAAAAGCAGTGAATACAGAAAGCTTGCGAAAAAAATTAGAAAAAAAAAAAAGAAAAAAAGCAAGCAGAAAAAGCCAAAAGCTCTTAAAACCAAGAGGCAAGAGCAAAAAGCCAGTAACCCTTCTCTTAAGTGCGTTGAAAAGTAGACATCCAGGGCTTTCCAGCAATATCTAATAGTTCATACTTTGAATAAAGATTGATGACGTAAACTGGCGTTCAACGCCAGTTCCATGCTGCATTCTAAAGTCAAACGCCAGAAACAGGTTGCAAAGTGGAGTTCAACGCCAGAAACAGGCTAGAAACTGGTGTTCAACTCCAAAAGAAGCCTCTACAGGTGTAAAGCTCAATGAGTCAATGCTCAGCCCAAGCACACACCAAGTGGGCCCCGGAAGTGGATTTCTGCATCATTTACTTATTTCTGTAAACCCTAGTAACTAGTTTAGTATAAATAGGACTTTTTACTACTGTATTTACATCTTTTGGATGTTTAGTTCTTAGATCATGGGGGCTGGCCATTCGGCCATGCCTGAACCTTTCACTTATGTATTTTTCAACGGTAGACTTTCTACACACCATAGATTAAGGTGTAGAGCTCTGCTGTTCCTCAAAGATTAATGCAAAGTACTACTGTTTTTCTATTCAATTCAACTTATTCCGCTTCTAAGATATTCATTCGCACTTCAACATGAATGTGATGATCGTGACAAAGTCATCATCATTCCCCTATGAACGCGTGCCTGACAACCACTTCCGTTCTAATACAGGGGACCGAGTCCGAGTTATTAGCGTCTTCGTGGTATAAGTTAGAACCCATGGATGGCCATTCCTGAGATCTGGAAAGTCTAAACCTTGTCTCTGGTATTCCGAGTAGGATCTGGGAAGGGATGGCTGTGACGAACTTCAAACTCGCGAGTACTGGACGTAGTGACAGACACAAAAGGAGGGTGAATCCAATTCCAATATGATCGAGAACCTCCAGATGATTAGCCATGCAGTTGATGACAAGTCATCTTAGCCTAGTTTCACTAGTCTTTTTCCTTTGTTTTCATTTAGTTTTATGCACTTTCTTAAGCCATAAGTAAGCCAATTGGGTTGAATTTCATGTTCCCTTCGATTCAATCAACCAGGGATAAATTGATGCATTTTCATGAGTTTTTGTGCCATAATTGCTCATGTGACAAGAAGAAGAACAACTCTCATGATTATGGCATAGCTTTGATACAATTGTTGATTGATGATAGGTGGAATAAAGCTTGAAAGAAGGTTGCAAGAATGGGCTTGAAAAGAGGGATCAACATTTGAGCTGACGTTTGCCTCAAATGTTAACTCAAACGTGAGAAGCAGCTGAAGAACACCCCTGGATGTCACCAACGTTTGCGCCAATGTTTGCCTCAAACGTTGAGGCAAACGTTGGCTGAAGAAGAAATAGGGGAAGGAGCCAACGTTTGCGCCAACGTTTGCCTCAAACGTGAGGTCAAACGCTACTCTTCATTCTGTTAAGTTTTGCTTTTCCCTGTTTAATTTCTGCAGATCCAATTCCCATTCCCCTTTTATTTTTCAAGTCATTTATATTTCTTGCACTTTAAGTTTCTGCAAGTTACATTACTTGTACTTTAAGATTCAGCTCTTTTTCTTTTTGTTCCCTTTAATTTCCTGCAAATCACCCACTCCCCTTTACATTCTATGCAATTTACACTTGTCCAGAACAATTGTTCCTATGGAGGCAGCCCATTGGAAGATCCCAACCAGCATTTATCTACCTTTTTAAGGATTTGTGACACTGTCAAATCCAATGGTGTGAATCCTGAAACTTACAAGCTTCTGTTGTTCCCGTTCTCATTAGGGACAAGGCTGCACAATGGCTTGAAACTTTTCTCCAAGGAAGTATCACTAGTTGGGATGATTTGGTGACTAAATTTCTAGCCAAATTCTACCCACCCCAAAGGATCATCAGGCTGAAAACTGAGGTGCAGACTTTCACACAATTAGACGCCGAATCTTTGTATGAAGCATGGGAGAGGTACAAAGCCTTAATCAGAAAGTGTCCTCCGGAGATGTTCAATGAATGGGATGTGCTGCAGTATTTCTATGAAGGCCTAATATTGAAATCTCAAGAGGCATTAGATCACTCTGCTGGAGGTTCATTACAACTGATGAAAACTGCTGAGGAAGCCCAGAATCTTGTGGACATGGTGGCCAATAATAAATATTTCTTTGCTCATCAAAGAACCCGCCAAACATCACAGAGAAAGGGGGTACTAGAACTGGAAGGAGTAGACTCCATTTTGGCTCAAAACAAGATGATGCAACAACAAATTCAACAACAGTTTGAACAAATGGCCAAAAGGATTGACAGCCTTCAAGTAGCAGCTGTGAACACAAGCCACCCATCAACTGTATGGGTGCAGAATGAAGAAAGCCAAGAAGAGCAACAACAAGAGCAAGTGCAGTACATGCATAACCAAAACTCTGGACAGAATGAAGTTTATGATGATACCTACAATCCTTCCTGGAAGAATCACCCCAACCTTAGATGGGGAGATAATCATAACCATAACCAACAGCCATGGCAAAGAAACACAACCCAAAATAACCCAAGGAACAACCAGCAAAACAACCAAAATTCATTCAGAAAACCGCAAAGCACTTACCCCAACTCTAACCATTATCCAACCCATAACCAACCCATCAACTAAAACACCTATCATCCACCACCCACATCTCACAACCAACCACAAGCATCACTAGAATCTCAAAGAATCACTAACCTGGAAACCTTGATAGACAAAATGTGGAAACACCAAGAAATGACGGCCAAGAATCAAGAAGCTTCTATCAAGAACATGGAAAGACAAATAGGCCAGCTCTCTAAACACTTTGCAACAGAGAGACCATCAAGTTCACTACCAAGTGACACAATTCCAAATCCTAAGGAAGAGTGCAAGGCAATACAGTTAAGAAGTAGGAGAACATTGATGAGCAACAATGACACTACAAGGAAACAAGTGGAGAGCAGCAAAATGCCAACAGATACGGAGGAAGCCAATGATCAAAATATGGTGCCAAACAAGAACTCAGAGAACCCCAAAAGAAAAGAAGACCAGCCAATCAATATACATGAGAGAGAGGAAGAAGCACAGAAAAAGGAGAAAGCCTTCATTCCTCCGCTGCCATATCCACAGAGGTTCAACAAAGAACCCAAAGATCAACACTTCTGCAAATTCCTGAAGACTTTCAAGAAGCTGGAAATCAACATTCCCCTGGCTGAGGCATTGGAACAAATGCCCTTATATGCCAAGTTCTTGAAGGAACTCATTAACAAGAAAAGAAGCTGGCTGGAGAAGGAGACTGTACTTCTCACTGAAGAATGCAGTGCACTCATCAGAAAAGGACTCCCTCCCAAGTTGGAAGATCCAGGAAGTTTCTTCCTACCTTGCACCATTGGAAGTCTATTTATCAACAAGGGGATGTGCAATTTAGGAGCAAGCATAAATCTGATTCCATCCTCTTAAGTGAAAAAGCTTGGCATAGAGAAGGTGAAACCAATACAGATGTCATTGGAACTGGTGGACCAGTCAGTAGTACATCCCAAAGGAGCGATCGAAAACCTTTTAGTTAAGGTTGACAAGTTCATTTATCCTGCGGATTTTGTAATCTTGGAAACAGAAGAAGAAGAAAACAATTCGATTATCTTGGGAAGGCCATTTTTAGCTACCGCCAGAGCCATCATAGATGTAGAGCAAGGAGAACTAACACTTAGGATGCATGAGGAAAGCATTACTCTGAAAGTGTTTTCAGAACAACAAAAGTCTGAAGAAAGAAGCCAAGTAATCAATGACTGTTTCCCAAGGCAAGCAATCAACAATTCAGTAAAGCAGAAGAATGAACATATGCAAGGAAAAGAAGATACTCAAAAAGAAACTTGGAAGATAAACAAGAAGAAAAGTGCCACAACTAAAGCTACTGTCAAAGAAGAAAGGTTAACAAGAAAAAAGGAAGAAAAATAAGAAGAAGGCTAACAAAGGGTAGAGGAATAAAAGAACCCCAACTGAAGGATTCTCCGAAGGTGACAAGGTGCAATTAGTATATCAACAGCTGGGAGCAAAAGATCACTACACTGTTAACCAAGTACTCTCTCTTGAGCACGTTAAAATTGAGCACCAAGGCACACAAAGAAGGCTCACAGTGAGGGGGGATAAGCTGCGACATTTTAACCATCAACCACCCTAAGAGGATCAATGTCAAGCTAGTGACAATAAACGAGCGCTCCATGGGAGGCAACCCATGATTTAATTTTCTTGTCTTTAATATTTCAATATGAATAATAATTGTTGCACCAATATGAATTCAACTCTTTGTGGACAAAATTGACAACTATTCATGACATTGGAGAGCATAAGATCGAATTCTAAGTTTGGTGTGCCCACGGGGCACACTAAACAAATTATGGGAACAAGTCATGAAAGTCAATGGTCTTTTAAGTTTTGAATATCATGGAGGTCTAACAATGGTTATAATTGTTAGGAGGAAATTTGATAAAGCATTCCTTAAAAAAAATATATATATATATTTAGGTGGTCAAAGGAATATTCAATGAAAGGGACAAGACAAGGAGGGGCATAGAATGAAGACAAAGATGCATCACATGCTTCAAGGGGTGACTCTGCACACTCTTGGAAAGAGAACGTTGAAAACCGTTAAGGAGGCAAGCTTTGTCCTTATTCAACTTGCATGCACACCGTTGATTTGTAAGATGTCCAATTGCATCCCAATCCTCTATTGTTCAAATAAGTTATTATAAAGCACCACCCTCAAACCATGCACATGAACGAAGAAGTCATACACTCCTTGCATTCCAACCATTCAAACTCCATTCCCTTCATCATTACTCATCATATAATCTCAAACTCACAAATCTCTTCTTCCAAAAGTATACCAAAACCCTGAACCTTCCACACACAACCTTAACCTCAAAAAGATCAAGTATGGCCTCTTCCTCAAGAACCAAACGAAGGAGAGGAAAGGAGCCCATGGTTGAAGAAAGCACCCCTGAATTTGATCAGTGGAAATTCAGAACATGGTATCATCAAACACAATGGGGATGAATGAGAGATAAAAAATTATACCCGAAAGTTCCACTTCTATTGCCGGACGATGAGTGCCAAGAAATGAAAGCCAAGATTAGGAAGAGGAGGTGGGAAGAGCTCATTTCACCAATCACCAGGATCAATGCGAACATCATATGGGAATTCTATGCTAATACCCCAAGGATCGAGATGAATCAAGCTCCAACTTACAAGAGTTATGTGCGGGGGACTGAAGTAGATTTTAGCCCAAATACTATCATGAAAGTATTGAAGCTGAGGGCAGCCCATTTTGATAAGCCAGGATACCATCAAAGGCTAAATGAAGAGCAAAACTATGATGAGATTTCCAGTGAAATTAGTGTGGTCAATACGAAGTGGGTAGGAACTACTAAAAACAAGTACAAGTACTTGAGAAGAGGAGATCTCACCCCTGAAGCAAAAGGTTGGTATGAGCTACTGAAGAGATCAATCTTAGGCACAGTAAACAACTCGGAGGTTAATAAGAAGAGAGCTATCATGTTATATTGCATAATAATGGGAGGAGAAGTGAAGGTTCATGAGATCATTGCAAGTGACATTCAAAGGATAGGAGAGAAGAATTCAGCCGAAGGGTGGCTACACTACCCAAGCACCATTATGCGTTTATGCATGAAAGCCAAAGTGACAATAGAGGAGGAAAACCCAACATGGTTGAACCCGGGCATGCCTATAACAATTGAAAGAATGATGATTGTTACTGAAGCACAGCAGAGCCAAAGACCACCAAGAAGAAGGCAAAGAAATGAACCAATGGAGGAAGAAGAGCCACAAGAGGAAGAGGAACAGCAATACATTCCACCACATAACACTCTGGATATGACTCAGATGCAGGAAGCAATTGGAAGATTATCACAACAGTACATGAGAATTCAAGAAAGGCAAGAAGAATACCATTCACAATACATGAAACACCAACAAGAGCAAGAGGAATGGCAGCTAAAAATGATGAACCAACAAAGTTAGTTTGAGTCAAAATTCTTCGTGATGCAAGAGGAGCATGCTTTTCAATCTCACGAATCATTTGGGAAGTTGGCACAAATGCAAGCTGAAAATATGAGGGCTCTCAAAGAATTCACAACCCTTCAAGATGCAAGATATGAAGTCCAAGCTGACTACAACATAAATAGTCAAATCAAATTGAACTATATTGGAGAGCATCTGCACAACATGGATCCAGAATTTCCAACTTTCGATGAATTCTTCAAAGGGAAAAGTGAGATAGAAGTAAGCAAGGCTATGAGACTTGAAGATAGAGTAGAGGAGACGATGAATAGAGCTGGGTTCTGGCGGGTCAACAAACAACAGACATGAACACAGGGAACACCAGCGCTCAAGCAAATGAAAGAAGGAAGAAAAAGCATGATAAATGAAAGGTGGACTTGCTCCTTGATCATCACTCTAAAAAAAAAAAAAAGAAGCATGCATCATTATCTGTTTAAGAAGTCTTTACATCTTTAGTGGTTGTTTTAATTAGTAATCTTTGCATTATGTTTATCTTTCTTGAAATAAGAATGCTAGTCTAAGTGTACTTGTGTGTTTACTTTCACTTAACTAATGCATGCTTTGTCCCCTAAGTCTTTTCAATTCAATAAAAGAAATGTTTGAAACATGAAGTAAGATGGTTCATTGCTAGCTAGAAGTCAAATAATAGTAAGTGGTGGCATGTATGTGTGATTGTGTGGCAACTCACTATTAGTGAATAAAAGGAATAGACTGTTCTCTTTTTAAGAAAAAAGTAGTTCAGTGTCTATGAATCTCAACAAAATAAAAGTCCTTGGGTGAAAAGAAAAACAAAAAGAGAAAAGAAAAAGCCAAAAGTGGCAACAGAACAAAAAAAAAAAAGAAACAAAGCTAGACACCAATAGCTTGAACCTTAGAATATATGCCTGTGGTGTCTTTGTACTAGGATCTGCTTGGATTATTAAGTTCTTTGGAGTGCATCAACACTTGGTAACTTGGGTTAACTAACCCGGGATTATCAACTGAAAGTCCACTATCAAGAGCAACCTGGCTACAAGACATTTAGTAACCCAAAGAGGTGCTGGGCATCAATGTTCTAAGAATAAATGTTAACTCAAACGTGAGAAGCAGCTGAAGAACACCCCTGGATGTCGCCAACGTTTGCGCCAACGTTTGCCTCAAACGTTGAGGCAAACGTTGGCTGAAGAAGAAACAGGGGAAGGAGCCAACGTTTGCGCCAACGTTTGCCTCAAACGTGAGGTCAAACGTTGGCGCCACTCCCGTGAGTTTTATTACTTGATGCGACCCGGTACACTTGCCGGTGAGTTTTGTGTCGGATCATTTTCCGCACATCAGCAGTGACAGCGCATCGGACCATTTTCACAGAGAGGATGGGAAGTAGCCATTGACAACGGTGATGCCCTATACAAAGCTTGCCATGGAAAGGAGTAGGATTGATTGGATGAAGACTGCAGGAAAGCAGAGATCAGAGGAACGAAAGCATCTCTATACGCTTATCTGAAATTCTCACCAATAAATTACATAAGTACCACTATCCTATTTTATATTTTATTTATTTTCATCCACTATAATTTCTTAATACAATTTAATCCGCCTGACTGGGATTTACAAGGTGACCATAGCTTGCTTCAAGCCGACAATCTCCGTGGGATCGACCCTTACTCACGTAAGGTTTATTACTTGGACGACCCAGTACACTTGCTGGTTAGTTGTACGAAGTTGTGAAACAGATATAAGATCATGAACGTGCGTATTGTGTTTTTAGCGTCGTTACCAAGGAATGGAATGATCACGATTTCGCACACCAACCATCATTTTCAATCAAACCATATTCAAGTGAGAAAGTAAAGCTTAGGGATAATAATTTTACCCACTTGAATATCGTGTAGGATGGTGACCTAGGAAGGGGTGGTCCTAATAATCTTGCAAGCTCCACTCCTTTGTGCTCTTCCTTGACTATCTCCACCTCTTTGCAAGTTCCTTCAATTTCAACCTTTTTCCTTTGGTAGCTCTCTTCTGATTCAATCTCTTCTTCATTGCTCACCAAGAGTATGGGAGGTTGTGCACGTTCTTCTAAATTTTAACTTCATGTCCAATGGGAGAGGATTCAATTGTAGATAGAAATTCCTCCATGATTGAATCTATCTCTTGATAAACCTCTTCCAAGTCTCCAACGATGATATGCCTTGGAGGTTGCGCACCCTCCTCAACATCAATATCAAGCTTCTTGGAAGAGTGCTCTATGATGCTACATTCCCATGGGCTTTCAACATCTCCTAAATCTTCAACCACTTCTTCCTTTTCTTCAACAATTATGGCTTCCTCTAGTTGCTCCAATACAAAATAACATCCCTCATTTCCCACCGGAGTTTTCAATCTCTCCTTCATGCTATGATCTTCAATGGATTCTTCACATGTGGCTATGGAAGCACCTTGAGTATTCAAGCATTGGTAGGCTAAAGCATGTACTACCTTGGTCAAGTTAGTCACAAACTCTAAGGTGTTTCTTTGCATATCCGCTTGTCCTTGAAGTAGCAAGGTGAGAGAATCATCTATTGGGGCTTGGGGTGGATAAGATGGTTCATTATTTTGGAGAAAGTGTTCATGGTAGGAAGGTGGTTCTTCTTGGTGATGGTACGGAGATGATGTGTATTGAGGTGGTTCGTGGTAATAATCATGATAGGGTTGTGGTGGTTCTAGAGGTTCTCGCTCATAATGGTTATGAGAATATGGTATGGGTGATTGGTCATATGATGAATATGGATCATAGGAAGGTGCTTGGTGAAGAAAGGCTTGTGAAAATGGTTGAGGTTCATGTTGAGGATAGGATTCATAGGCACATGATGTTGGTAATTGAATGTCACAAAAAGTTTCACCATACACTACAAGAAAAAGTAATATTTGTAACAAAAAAAATTTTTACAAAAAATTAACATTTTGAAACAAAAGGATTTTGTAACAAAAAAAGGAGCTGTTGCAGTATGTCCCGTTACAAAAAAATTTTGTAACAAAAAATAAAACTGTTACAATTCAAGTAATATTTTGTAACAAATTAGTGATAAAAAAAACCAAAAGTCGTTACAAAAGTGATAACAAATTTTGATCTTCACAATATTTTTGGTGACAATATATTTTTTTCTATCATAAAGTTTTGTTACAAAATGTAATCTGATTTTGTAACATTTTTTTCTTTAGTTACAAAACACTATTTATTTTGTAATAATTTTTTAATACAAATTACACGCATAATTTGTCAAATTATATTATTTTTTAATTAATTAATATATTAACTAATTTACTCAACAAGTCAACATTTATATAATATATAATAACATAGATAGTTCAAATATCTTTTATTTAACTAAGATTATTTTATAAATCTTCAACATATAAACTTTAAAGTACAAACTAATAAGACACATTGAAGAACCCTAATGAACTAGATAGATACATAGGACAAGAAAAACAAAGAATTATAAATCTCCAAAATATAAACTACAAATTACAAACTCCATCATGTTCATACAACTCCTTTCTCATGGAGAAGCTTCTAATAAGTGCCACATACCTGAAAAGACCACCAACCAAAAAACAGTAGCTTAAGAAACAAGATTTATTTTTCCTTTAAAAATGCACAGGAAAAACAAAAAACTATACTCGTATTATTCAACAATGAATACAAACTCTAAAATTCTTATAAGGTTTATGTTCAAAATTGCCACTAAATACAGATTAAATAGTATTAGAGTTCATTACTTACATGTATCACCATGACAAGAATAACCTAGCAATTTTGACAATGCTCATAAGTGGAAGAGAGAGATACGGTGAAGGAAGAACTTCTAAGTTCTCTGATGGAGGTTCTTTTAAGATGTCCTCAAGCCAGTTTCTATTCCATGAACGAGCAATCATTAAGGGGGTCCATCTATCAAAAAATTGGCGCAAGAAATTAGAGACAGGTTCAACTGATTTATACTAGAAATCTTTCAATTAAAAGCAAATAGAAACACACTTGATAGCATTGTGCATTTTCAACACATGCAACATAACGGAGGGGAGTGCTCCCAGAATCTAATAGTAAGGAAACAAAAATTAATGGTGGCTGGTGCACGAAATTGTGATCATCAATGGCGCCAACAACTTGATACACACAATTGTAATCTCAACTCTTTATCACAACTCCGCACAACTAACCAGCAAGTGCACTAGGTCGTCCAAGTAATAAGCCTTACGTGAGTAAGGGTTGATCCCACGGAGACTGTCCGCTTGAAGCAAGCTATGGTCACCTTGTAAATCTCAGTCAGGCGGATTCAAATGGTTATGGAGAATTAATAATTAAAATATGAATAAAACATAAAACAAAGATAGAGATACTTATGTAATTCATTGGTAGGAATTTTAGATAAGCGTATGAAGATGCTTTGTTCCTTCTGAACCTCTGCTTTCCTATTGCCTTCTTCCAATCATGCATACTCCTTTCAATGGCAAGCTTTATGTTGGGCATCACCGTTGTCAATGGCTACTTCCCGTCCTCTCAGTGAAAATGTTCCAAATGCGCTGTCACCGTACGGCTAATCATCTGTCGGTTCTCGATCATGTTGGAATAGGATCCATTGATCATTTTGCGTCTGTCACATGCCCAACACTCGCGAGTTTGAAGCTCGTCACAGTCATCCCTTCCCAGATCCTACTCGGAATACCATAGACAAGGTTTAGACTTTCCAGATCTCAGGAATGGCCGCCAATAATTCTAGCCTATACCACGAAGGTTCTAATCTTAGATTAGAAACCCAAAAGATACACATTCAAGCTTGATTGCATGTAGAACGGAAGTGGTTGTCAGGCACACGTTCATAGGTGAGAATGGTGATGAGTGTCACGGATCATCACATTCATCATATTGAAGAATGAGTGTATATCTTAGAGAAGAAGTACGCGTGAATTGAATAGAAAAACAGTAGTACTTTGCATTAATTCATGAGGAACAGCAGAGCTCCACACCTTAATCTATGGTGTGTAGAAACTCCACCGTTGAAAATACATAAGAACAAGGTCTAGGCATGGCCGAATGGCCAGCCCTCATAAAGGTCTAAGATAGCATAAGACTAATCAAAGATCAAAAGTCTGTAAATACAAAAGCAAAAGGTCCTATTTATAGAGAACTAGTAACCTAGGGTTTACAGAAATGAGTAAATGATGCAGAATCCACTTCCGGACCCACTTGGTGTGTGCTTGGGCTGAGCATTAAAGCTTTCACATGTAGAGACTTTTCTTAGAGTTAAACGCCAGCTTTTGTGCCAGTTAGGGCGTTTAACTCCAGCTTTTATGCTAGTTCTGGCATTTTGACGCCAGAATTTCTATGCTGACTTTGAACGCCGGTTTGGGCCATCAAATCTAGGGCAAAGTATAAACCATTATATATTTCTGGAAAGCCCGAGATGTCTACTTTCCAACGCAATTGAGAGCGTGCCAATTGGTCTTTTGTAGCTCCAGAAAATCTACTTCGAGTGCAGGGAGGTCAGAATCCAACAACATCTACAGGCCTTTTTCAGCCTCTGAATCAGATTTTTGCTCAGGTCCCTCAATTTCAGCCAGAAAATACCTAAAATCACAGAAAAACCCACAAACTCATAGTAAAGTCCAGAAATGTGATTTTTATTTAAAAACTAATAAAAACATAATAAAAACTAGCTAAAATATACTAAAAACATACTAAAAACAATGCCAAAAAGCATATAAATTATCCGCTCATCACAACACCAAACTTAAATTGTTGCTTGTCCCCAAGGAAATAAAAATCAAATAGGATAAAAAGAATAGAATACACAATGAATTCCAAAAACATCTATGAAGATCAGTTTTAATTAGATGAACAGGGCTTTTAGCTTTTTTGCTTCCGAACAGTTTTGGCATCTCACTTTATCCTTCGAAGTTCAGAATGATTGGCATCTATAGGAACTCAGAATTCAGATGGTGTTATTGATTCTCCTAGTTCAGTATGTTGATTCTTGAACACAGCTACTTTATGAGTCTTGGCCGTGACCCTAAACATTTTGTTCTTCCAGTATTACCACCGGATACATAAATGCCACAAACACATAACTGGGTGAACCTTTTCAGATTGTGACTTAGCTTTGCTAGAGTCCCCAATTAGAGGTGTCCAGAGCTCTTAAGCACACTCTTTTTGCTTTGGACCACGACTTTAACCGCTCAGTCTCAAGTTTTCACTTGATACCTTCACGCCACAAGCACATGGTTAGGGACAGCTTGGTTTAGCCGCTTAGGCCAGGATTTTATTCCTGTGGGCCCTCCTATCCACTGATGCTCAAAGCCTTGTATCCTTTTTATTTTACCCTTGCCTTTGGGCTATTGGCTTTTTCTGCTTGCTTTTTCTTTTTCTTTCTTTCTCTCTTTTTTTTTTCTTTTTTTTTGCATATATATTTTTTCTGCAAGCTTTTCACTGCTTTTTCTTGCTTCAAGAATCAATTTTATGATTTTTTAGATTATAGAATAACATTTCTCCTTTTCCATCATTCTTTCAAGAGCCAACAATTTTAACATTCATGAACAACAAATTCAAAAAAATATGCACTGTTCAAGCATTCATTCAGAAAAACAAAAGTATTGCCACCACATCAAAATAATTAAACTTATTTAAAATTTGAAATTCATGTATTTCTTTTTCTTTTTCAATTAAAAACATTTTCCCTTTAAGAAAGGTGATGGATTCATTTTCATAGCTTTCAGGCATAGACACTTAGACACTAGTGATCATGTAATAAAGACACAAACATAAATAAACATAAAGCATAAAAATTCGAAGAACAGAAAATAAAGAACAAGGAAATTAAAGAACGGGTCCACCTTAGTGATGGCGGCTTGTTCTTCCTCTTGAAGATCTTATGGAGTGCTTGAGCTCTTCGATATCTCTTCTTTGCCTTTGTTGCTCCTCTCTCATAACTCTTTGGTCTTCTCTAATTTCATGGAGGAGGATAGAATGCTCGTGGTGCTCCACCCTTAGTTGTCCCATGTGGGAACTTAATTCTCCTAGGGTAGTGTTGATTTGCTCCCAATAGTTTTGTGGAGAAAAATGCATCCTTTGAGGTATCTCAGGGATTTCATAATGAGGAATTTCCTCATGATCTTGTCCATGAGTGGGATCTCTTGTTTGCTCAATCCTTTTTTTAGTGATGGGCTTGTCCTCATCAATGAGGATGTCTTCCTCTATGTCAATTCCAGCTGAATTGCAAAGGTGACAAATAAGATGAAGGAAGGCTAACCTTGACAAAGTAGAGGACTTGTCCGCCACCTTGTAGAGTTCTAGGGATATAACCTCATGAACTTCTACTTCCTCTCCAATCATGATGCTATGGATCATGATAGCCTGGTCTATAGTAACTTTAGACCGGTTGCTAGTGGGAATGATTGAGCGTTGGATGAACTCCAACCACCCCCTAGCCACGGGCTTGAGGTCATGCCTTCTTAGTTGAACCGGCTTTCCTCTTGAATCTCTCTTTCATTGAGTGCCCTCTTCACAAATGTCTATGAGGACTTGGTCCAACCTTTGATCAAAGTTGACCCTTCTAGTATAGGGGTGTGCATCTCCTTGCATCATGGGCAAGTTGAATGCCAACCTTACATTTTCCAGACTGAAATCTAAGTATTTCCCCCGAACCATTGTAAGCCAATTCTTTGGGTCCGGGTTCACACTTTGATCATGGTTCTTGGTGATCCATGCATAGGCATAGAACTCCTGAACCATTAAGATTCCGACTTGTTGAATGGGGTTGGTGAGAACTTCCCAACCTCTTCTTCGAATCTCATGTCGGATCTCCAGATATTCACCCTTTTTGAGCTTGAAAGGGACCTCGGGGATCACTTTCTTCTTGGCCACGACTTCATAGAAGTGGTCTTGATGCACTCTTGAGATGAATCTCTCCATTTTCCATAACTCAGAGGTGGAAGCTTTTGCCTTCACTTTCCTCTTTCTAGAGATTTCTCCGGCCTTAGGTGCCATAAATAGTTATGAAACAACAAAAAGCAACGCTTTTACCACACCAAACTTAGAAGGTTTGCTCGTCCTCGAGCAAAAGAAGAATGAAGAGAGTAGAGGGAGAAGAAATAAAGGAGATGGAGGGGGGTAGTGTTTCGGCCAAGGGGGTGAAGTAGTGTTGAAGATGTGTGAAAATGAAAGGGTGAAGATGGGTTTATATAGGAGTGGAGAGAGGGTAAGGTTCGGCCATGTATGGGTGGGTTTGGGAGGAAAAGTGGTTTGAATTTGAATGGTGAGGTAGGTGGGGTTTATGATGGATGGATGTGGATTGGTGAAGGGTTTATGGAGAAGAGGGTAGGATTTGATAGGTGAGGGGTTTTTGGGGAAGAGGTATTGAGGTGATTGGTGAAGGGTATTTGGGGAAGAGTATTATGAAAAGGAGTGAAAAAGAGAGAGAGTGAGTTGAGGTTGGTGGCGATTCTGTGAGGTCCACAGATCCTGATGTGTCAAGGATTTCTCATCCCTGCACCAATTAGGCGTGCAAAACGCCTTCTGCTGCCAATCCTGGCGTTAAACGCCAGGCTGCTGCCCATTTCTGGCGTTTAACGCCAACTTCTTGCCCTTTTCTGGCGTTAAACGCCAATAGGCTTCTCCTCCAGGGTGTGCTATTTTTCATTATATTTTTCAGTTTGTTTTTGCTTTTTCAATTGTTTTTGTGACTTCACATGATCATCAACCTATAGAAAACATAAAATAACAATGGAAAATAGAAATTTAACATAGATAAGTAAAATTGGGTTGCCTCCCAACAAGCGCTTCTTTAATGTCAGTAGCTTGACAGTGGGCTCTCATGGAGCCTCATAGATACTCAGAGCATGATGATGGCCTCTTAACACCAAACTTAGAGTTTGGTTGTGGCCTCCCAACACCAAACTTAGAGTTTTAATGTGGGAATTTTGTTTGACTCTGTATTGAGAGAAGCTTTTCATGCTTCCTCTCCATGGTTACAGAGGGAGATCCTTGAGCTTTAAACACAAGGGAGTCCTCATTCACTTGAAGGACCAATTTTTCTCTGTCAACATCAATCACAGCTCTTGCTGTGGCTAGGAAGGGTCTGCCAAGGATGATGGATTCATCCATACATTTTCCAGTATCTAGGATTATGAAATCAGTAGGGATGTAGTGGCCTTCAACCTTTACCAAGACATCCTCTACTTGTCCATAAGCCTGTTTTCTTAAATTGTCTGCCATCTCTAGTGAGATTCTTGCAACTTGTACCTCAAGGATTCCTAGCTTCTCCATTATAGAGAGAGGTATGAGGTTTATGCTTGACCCTAGGTCACACAGAGCCTTCTCAAAGGTCATGATGCCTATGGTACAAGGTATTGAAAACTTTCCAGGATTTTGTCTCTTCAGAGGTAATTTCTGCCTAGTCAAGTCATCCAGTTCTTTGGTGAGAAAGGGGGGGTTCATCCTCCCAAGTCTCATTACCAAATAGATTGGCATTTAGCTTCATGATTGCTCCAAGGTACTTAGCAACTTGTTCTTCAGTAACATCTTCATCCTCTCCAGAGGAAGAATACTCATCAGAGCTCATGAATGGCAAAAGTAAATTCAATGGAATCTCTATGGTCTCAGTGTGAGCCTCAGATTCCCATGGTTCCTCATTAGGGAACTCCTTGGAGGCCAATGGACGTCCATTGAGGTCTTCCTCAGTGGAAATCACTGCCTCTTCTTCTTTTCCAAGTTCGGCCGAGTGGGTAACGTTGATGGCCTTGCACTCTCTTTTTGGATTCTCTTCTGTATTACTTGGGAGAGTACTAGGAGGGAGTTCAGTAATTTTCTTACTCAGCTAACCTACTTGTGCCTCCAAATTTCTAATGGAGGACCTTGTTTCAGTCATGAAACTTTGAGTGGTTTTAATTAGATCAGAGACTACAGTTGCTAAGTCAGAATGGTTCTGCTTAGAATTCTCTGTTTGTTGCTGAGAAGATGATGGAAAAGGTTTGCCATTGCTAAACCTATTTCTTCTACCATTATTGTTGTTGAAGCCTTGTTGAGGCCTCTGTTGATCCTTCCATGAGAGGTTTGGATGATTTCTCCATGAAGGATTATAGGTGTTTCCATAGGGTTCTTTGGTCTTGACAGTGTCACAGATTTGCAAGAATTCAGCTAAGAACTGATGAGGATCTTCCAATGGAAGTCCATGAAACTTGCAATTCTATTGCATCAGAGAAACTAATTGAGGCTTAAGCTCAAAGTTGTTTGCTCCAATGGCAGGGATTGAGATGCTTCTCCCATAAAAGTTAGGAGTAGGTGCAGTAAAGTCACCAAGCACCTTCCTTGCATTGTTGGCATTGTTGTTGTTTTCGGCTGCCATGGCTTCTTCTTGTTTGAAAAGTTCTGTTAGGTCCTCTATAGAGATTTGTACTTTAGCTTCTCTTAGCTTTCTCTTCAAGGTCCTTTCAGGTTCAAGATCAGCTTCAACAAGAATGCCTTTGTCCTTGCTCCTGCTCATATGAAAAGGGAGGAGAAGAAAATATGGAATCCTCTATGTCACAGTATAGAGATTCCTTGAGGTGTCAGAGGAAAATAAAAATAGAAGGATGAGGTAGAGAAGAAAGAATTCGAACTTATCAAGAGGGATAGAGTTCGAATTGTTGATAATGGAGAGGTGCTAGTCCTTTAAATAGAAGGATGTGAGAAGAGGGGAAGAATTTTTGAAAATACAGTAAAAGATTTTGAAATAATTAAAAGAAATTTTGAAAATTTGGTAAATGATTTTTGAAAACTAAGATTGGGAGAGAAATTAAGTGATTTTTGGAAAAGATTTTGAAACTAGAAATCAAAAAGATATGATTGAAACTTAATTTTGAAAAAAATGTGATTGAAAAGACATGATTAAGAAGATATGATTGAGAATCAAATTTAAAAGAAGAAAGTTTTTAAAATTAAAGTTGATTACTTGACCAACAAGAAATTAAAAGATGTGATTCTAGAATTAAAACTTTTGATCCTTTCTTAATAGGCAAGTAACAACTTGAAAATTTTGAATTAAATCACTAATTGTAGCAAGGATTTTCGAAAATAGTAATAAATAAAAAAATTGAAAAGAAATTGATTTTGAAAAGATATGATTGAAAAGATATGATTTGAAAAAAATTTGATTTTGAAAAATTATGAAAATTTGAAAAAGATTTGAATTAAAAACAAAATCTTCCCTCTAGTGTCCTCCTGGCGTTAAACGCCCAGAATGGCATCCATTCTGGCGTTTAACGCCCAAAATGCTACCTTTTTGGGCGTTTAACGCCCAGCCAGGTACCCTGGCTGGTGTTTAAACGCCAATTTTCCTTCTTCATTGGGCGTTTTGAGTGCCCAGCTTTTTCTGTGTAATTCCTCTGCTGAATATTCTGAATCTTCAATTCTCTGTGTTATTGACTTGAAAAGACACCATTTTAAAAAAAAATTTTGAATTTCTAATGACGAGACACAATAATAAAAAGGATGCAACTAAGATCAAATAAACAATGCATGCAAGACACCAAACTTAGAAGTTTGTATACTAAGGACCATAACAAATTGAAAATGCATATGAGAAATAACAAAAGACACAAAATAAGAGAAAGATCAGAGCTATGGAATCATCAAGAACAGCTTGAAGATCAATGAAGAACATATTACATATATTCGAAAAAATGCAAGAAGAAGAAAGACATGCAATTGACACCAAACTTAAAAATTGACACTAAGATACATAAAATATTTTTTATTTTTATGATTTTATAAAATTTTTTTGTGATTTTTCAAAAATTATATGGAAAGGAAAATAAAGGGATTCAAACTTTTTAATGAGAATTATTGCAATGTTAGTCTAAAACTCCGGTCCAGGAATTAGACATGGCTTACTAGCCAGCCAAGCTTTCAGTGAAAGCTTTGGTCCAAAATACTAGACATGGCCAATGGCCAGCCAAGCTTTAGCAGATCATTACTTTCAACAGCAAAATTGATAGAAATCAACAAGCTCTTGTGATGATAAGTTGAAACCTCAGTCCAAAAGATTAGACATGGCTTCACAACCAGCCAGACTTCAACAAATCATCATGAAACTCTAGAATTCATTCTTAAAAACTCTGAAGAACAGAATAGAAAATTTTTTTTGTATTTTTGAAAATTTTTTTTTCGAAAATAAGAAGTAAAAAGCTTAAACATAAAATAAAATTACCTAATCTAAGCAACAAGATGAACCATCAGTTGTCCAAACTCGAACAATCCCCGTCAACGGCGCCAAAAACTTGGTGTTGTTGCCGGACCAAAAACTTGGCACTTTTATTGCCGGAAACAAATGCGAAATTGTTGTTCGTTCAATCTCCGACAACGACGCCAAAAACTTGGTGCACGAAATTGTGATCATCAATGGCGCCAACAACTTGGTACGCACAATTGTAATCTCAACTCTTTATCAGAACTCCGCACAACTAACCAGCAAGTGCACTGGGTCGTCCAAGTAATAAGCCTTACGTGAGAAAGGGTCGATCCAACGGAGACTGTCGGCTTGAAGCAAGCTATGGTCACCTTGTAAATCTCAGTCAGGCGGATTCAAATGGTTATGGAGAATTGATAATTAAAATATGAATAAAACATAAAATAAAGATAGAGATACTTATGTAATTCATTGGTAGGAATTTCAGATAGGCGTATAAAGATGCTTTGTTCCTTCTGAACCTCTACTTTCCTATTGCCTTCTTCCAATCATGCATACTCCTTTCCATGGCAAGCTTTATGTTGGGCATCACCGTTGTCAATGGCTACTTCCCGTCCTCTCAGTGAAAATATTCCAAATGCGCTGTCACCGCACGGCTAATCATCTGTCGGTTCTCGATCATGTTGGAATAGGATCCATTGATCCTTTTGCGTCTGTCACACGCCCAACACTCGCGAGTTTGAAACTCGTCACAGTCATCCCTTCCCAGATCCTACTCAGAATACCACAGACAAGGTTTAGACTTTTCGGATCTCAGGAATGGCCGCCAATAATTCTAGCATATACCACGAAGGTTCTAATCTTAGATTAGAAACCTAAGAGATACACATTCAAGCTTGATTGCATATAGAACGGAAGTGGTTGTCAGGCACGCGTTCATAGGTGAGAATGGTGATGAGTGTCACGAATCATCACATTCATCATATTGAAGAACAAGTGTATATCTTAGAGAAGAAGTAGGCGTGAATTGAATAGAAAAACAGTAGTACTTTGCATTAATTCATGAAGAATAGCAGAGCTCCACACCTTAATCTATGGTGTGTAGAAACTCCACCGTTGAAAATACATAAGAACAAGGTCGAGGCATGGCCGAATGGCCAGCCCTCATAAAGGTCTAAGATAGCATAAGACTAATCAAAGATCAAAAGTCTGTAAATACAATAGCAAAAGGTCCTACTTATAGAGAACTAGTAACCTAGGGTTTACAGAAATGAGTAAATGATGCAGAATCCACTTCCGGGCCCACTTGGTGTGTGTTTGGGCTGAGCATTGAAGCTTTCACGTGTAGAGACTTTTCTTAGAGTTAAACGCCAGCTTTTGTGCCAATTTGGGCGTTTAACTCCAGCTTTTATGCCAGTTCTGGCGTTTTGACGCCAGAATTTCTATGCTGACTTTGAACGCCAGTTTGGGCCATCAAATCTTGGGCAAAGTATGGACTATTATATATTTCTGGAAAGTCCAGAATGTCTACTTTCGAACACAATTGAGAGAGTGCCAATTGGGCTTCTATAGCTCCAGAAAATCCACTTCGAGTGTAGGGAGGTCAGAATCCAACAACATCTGCAGTCCTTTTTCAGCCTCTAAATCAGATTTTTGCTCAGGTCCCTCAATTTCAGCCAGAAAATACCTAAAATCACAGAAAAACACACAAACTCATAGTAAAGTCCAGAAATGTGATTTTTATTTAAAAACTAATAAAAACATAATAAAAACTAGCTTAAATATACTAAAAACATACTAAAAACAATGCCAAAAAGCGTATAAATTATCCGCTCATCAGTGGCAAAGCCAATATATCATACAACTTTCTAAACATCTTTTAGGCTACATTACTATAGCACAATTAGGAATATCAAGGTTAACCTGATTGAATTTTAGAAACAAAGATGAGTGACGCAGGAATATAGAAACAATCAACAAAGAGTAGTACTAGTAAATTTAATCCACTATTCTGAGTTGCTGACTTTCCGAAGCAAAGATTTGAAATCACTTTATCACATTAATTCGAAAACTTAAAACAATTACCAATTAAGTCAATCGTAGTTCTATCTTCCATGGTAACCTCAGAGACAGAAGGTCCCAATTCTAAGAGCGCACATTTTAAACATGCCCATTCAATGCTGCCATATGCAGACAAAAAAGGCAGGTACCTGTAATCAAATTCTAATGTCAACTTACAATCGTCTGACTTCAATAATTTTCAAGTGTCAGAGATGCTTGGTATATAATCCGCAAGGAGGAGGCGAATGCATCTGGTATGACCATTCAAGGCAGCCAAGTGGAGTGTGGTACCTCCGATTAGATAGTCTGCTTTATAAATCTGTAGTCCAATTTAATAACCATTTTCTCACATATGAATTCAACTTAAGTAAATATGGACTAGATTGAATTGTGATTTTTCATGTACCTGACAGCGATAGTTCCTAAGACTGATATCAACTCCAGACTCAAGCAAGAAATATACTATCTACATCAATGCAGAAAAAATCAGTGCATGCTTCCTTACCCTTCTATAACCCCACCTCAAACACACAAACCAAGTAGATATGGAGTTAGAGGATAACCCTTCTATAACCCCTCTACATTACAAATCACACACATAATTTCACTTTCATCCAAATTTGGTAACAATTAGCATTCTATATCCTTTAGTTCTTACACTATTCACACCTAGTAACATTTTGAAAATAAACATTATGAATTGGCTAAATAGTTCTCCTCTTCATATTACCATCTCTAAGTTTTTCCTATTTCAATTACATTATGAAAATAAACAGCTTTATTTTTAGTGATAAACCACAGATCAATAATCAAAATTTATAATCAGTACAATTTAACAATTCATAGTATTTTTTCTTTGAAAATCTCTTTACAGGAATATTCACATTTTTTTTACATGTATATTCTTCTTGCTATCAATTCAGCTACATAACTTGGATGCAAATGGCTTTAAATATTAGTATTTACACATCATCTCATCAATTTTAATTCCATATATATAATAAATCAATATATCATTCCATCCATCAGATTAACCATCATCTAAGTCTGGTCTAGGAAATGACTTAACATTTTTTTATATATATGAAAGGGGGGTTTGAATGATTGACACTAATAGGAACTCAGGAAGAACAAAATCAATCAATATTCTAAAGCCTTAATCAAAACATTAACAGGAACTCAGGAAGAACAAACTCAGAACCATTCACTAACAGAAAGAAAAGAGAGCAAATTTCAAATTTACCTAATCTGAACTTCTAATAACCATATCCCAAATTTCAGAAGAGAAGCAATCTTGATCAGAAATTTCAAATTTCCAATAATCAAAATCCTAAATCCCTAATCATAAATTCTAATATTCAAATCCCTAATCAGAAATTCTAATAACCAAATCCCTAATTAGAAATTCAAAACATATAATTTACCTGAACTCAACTTGAGCAGGGGTTAAAGAAGAGAAGAAGATCAGAGGCAGAAGCAGTCGTTGTCGCCGTCGTCGTTCAGGACTTGAGGGTCAGAGAAGCTTCGTCGCTGTTTGCAGTTGTCGTCGTCGAGAGAGACGTCGTTACTGGGAGCCGAGAAGCAATGCACCACCATCGTGACTCCGAGGATAGGGAGCGGTGACTGGCACCATCATGGTGCTGTTGAGAGACAGAGAGAGGGGTGAGAGAGAAAGAGTGCTACGGTTGGTGAGAGGCACAAAGAGGGATGCGCCGGACAGACTGATGGTGCCGTCGTCAGGGCCTGCGGGGAAGGGATGAGAGGAGACTGAGCTCTGAGGGTGGGATTGTGGCAGGGTCATGGAGAAGGCTTGTGAGGCACAGAGGGTCAGCGGCAATGAGGCACTGAGGCATGCCGCATGTGTATTTCGTGAACTGAATGCGTGCCCTAGGCTAGCATGAAAAGTTCACATAATGATGCTCACCGGGCCAGGCCGGGCCGGGCGACCCGAGCTATGGCCCGGTCCCGGTTTCATGCTTCCTTTTAGTTTCATTATTTTTTTTTGGATTGGTCTCGGACCACTTTGAGTCCGGGCAAATATGCCTCAAAATCCTTCAAGTCGGGGCCAAATCTTCAGATCAGACTGGGCCATATACACCCCTACCTAAAATGAGGCCGTTTCGGGTTTTTCAAAAAATAAATTTATTATTTGAGAATTTTAATAAAATTAGGGTATAGAGTAAGTATTTTTAATAAAATTAGGAGTAATCAAATTATTAAAGTTTTAAATTCTAAGTGAAAAATATCTAAATATTTATAAAATTTATTATTTATTTTCTAACAATTGCAAATTTTACCGGCTTAATGATGAGTATTAGGTTATGGTTGGTTTAGGACTAGTAGAGAGAAAAAAAAATCAGAGATTTATATTTTATACTTAAGGGAGTTTTTCAAAATTTTATTTAAATGGACGAGGATGGAAAACAACAAAATAAAAAATAAAGGTGAGGGTTAGAATTAGAATTTTTATTTTTTATATTTGTTTTTATTTTTAAATTTTAACTATTTTTATTTATGTTTAATAATTAATTTTTTTAATTTAAAAATTTAATTTTTAATCAACATTTAAGACTTAATTATTAGTAAAATTATATATTAATTTTATAAAAAAATATAAAATAATATATACCATTTTTAAAAATAAATCATTTAATCTTTAATTTTTTTTATAAAAATAATTAATTAACACAAATAATATTTTAAAAAATAAAATTTTTAAAATAAAATAAAATTATCTTAAAGATTTTAACATTTTAAAATAATTTTTTTTAGTTACAAAAATTCTTGTATTTTGTAACAAACAAATAACTTGTTAGAAACAATATTGAATTTTGTAACAAATTAATTTTTTGTTACAAAATAATTGGAATTTTAGAAACAAATGGATATTTTGTTACAAAAATATTTTAAACTTTTGCAACAACTTCATCTTTTGTTACAAAATATTTTAAAATTTTGCAACAAAACACTGGTTCGTTACAAAAACCAATATAATTTGTAACAAAAAAATCAAGTCGTTACAAAATATCAAACGTTTTGTAACAAATTGTATTGTTATTACAAAACATTATTATTATGTAACAATTACTAATTTTTGTTACAAAAAAATAATTTTTTGTAACAATTTTAAATTTGTTACAAAGTTTTTGTTACAAATATTCTATTTTCTTGTAGTGATAGCCATTGAATTGACATGCATTAGGATGGTGATTATACCTATGAGTATCCGAAGGTTGTTGCTAATAGGAGTGATCAATTTCTTGAGGCTCCTCCCATCTTGAAGTGTTCCATCCTTGATACATGTTGTGATTAAAGTCCACATTTTCTACAACATAGTGAGAACCAAACTCATAGCCAAAGTGAGAATTCATAGTGGAAAAGCAAAATAAAACTAATCAAAAACTAGAAAACAAGCAAAAGACAAACCTATTCACAATATTCACATATATACAATAACCAATAACATAACGCCATTGCAATTCCCCGGCAACGGTGCCATTTTGATGATTGGATTTTTGATGGTTTAGAATTTCACTATTGAATTCTCGTTGCAAGTATAGTTTCTAAACCAACAAATAATCCTTTCATACAAAAGATTGTTTGTCACAAGTAACAAACCTCTAAATTTATAAACCGAAGTATTCAAACCTCGGGTCGTTCTCCCTAGGAATTACAATAAAGTGTTCTTGTTATTGGTTGAGATATGTTTTGGGGTTTTGAATGAGACACAAGAAAAGTAAATGACAATGAAAATAAACTAACAACTAATAAAGCTCTTGACAAGGTATGAGAACTAGAAGTCCTATCCTAGTTATCTTCCTCAATTGTGACAACAATTATCCATTACTCTCCCACTTAGTTAACCTCTAACCATGGAAGAAAGTCAAGTGGATGAATCAATTTGATTTCTCAAGTCCTAATCAACTCCTAAAGGAAAGACTAGCTTTAGAGGCATTCAAATCAATTAGCAACTTCTAATTATCAATCAACAAAGGAGTTGGATAACTCAAGAGTCACTAATTACTCTACCAAAGGCAAGAGGAGAAAAATCTATACTAAAATCCAACCAAGCATTTTATTAAACACTTAGAAGGCATAAAAGGAAAACATAGTAAATTGACAACAAGAATAGAATCTAACAACAATTATTACAAAGGATTAACAACAACAATCAAAAGGAACACAATTATTATAAATTACCTCAAATTGAATTGGAAGAAAATAGAAGGAACAATAGTAGATCTACAACAAAGCATAGAAACAACATAAAGGAAATTACAATAAAAGAATAGAAGAATGATGATTGCAACAACAAAGAATTGAGAGGTAGAAGAAGATGAAAGCATGATCAAAACCTAGATCTAAGATTATGGACCTAAACCTAATCCTAATTCTAATCCTAGAGAGAAGTGAGAGCTTCTCTCTCTAAAACTAACTAATCCTAATCCTAATGTGTAAAAATGAGCAAAAAATGATGCAAGGTTCCCATTCCCTTCAATCCTTGGTCTTTTTATGCATTTTAGCGCCAAAGTTGGTTGCAAACTGGGCCCCACAGTTCCTCAGAATTCGTTGGGCATGTTTTCTATTTAAAAATCACGTGCGGCCACCGACGCATACGCGTACAGCACGCATGCGCGTCCCTTGAGATTTTCGCGATCCACGCTTGCGCATACATTGCGCGTGCGCATGGATAAATATATCCAAATCTTTGGCTTTTTCATGTGTTCTCCATTTCGCATGCTTTCCTCTTCACTCCTTTGATCCATTCCTAGCCCTTTCTACCTGAAATCACTTAACAAACAAATCAAGGCATCTAGTGGAATCAAAGGTGAATAAAAATCATCAAATTAAAGATCTAAAAGCATGTTTTCACATTTAAGCAAAATTCAAGGGAGAATCACAAAACCATGCTATTTCATTGAATAAATATGAGAAAAGGTTGATAAAATATTCTAAATTCAACACAAGATAAACCCTAAAAATGGGGTTTATCTGTATTCATACGAACCCAAGAAGAACATGGGTGGTTGTCAGGCACGCGGTCTTAGTATGAAGAACGGAGCTGATTGTCACGGATCATCCCATTCATCAAGTTGAAGAGCGAATATACATCTTAGAATTGAATCAAACACGGATTGAAAAGAAACAGTAATACTTTTATTAAGTCATAGAACTCAGCAGGGCTTCTCCCCTCAACCTAAGAGGTTTAGAAACTCATACTGATAGAAAATATAGTGGTAAACGAAAATATGGCATAAAGGTCTTGTATGAGTATGTAAAATATCCCTTAAATACTAAACTAATGACTAAGGATTACATAAGAAAGGGTAAAACAGTCTTTTAGTGCTAAAATCCACTTTTGGGGCCCACTTGGTGAGTGTTTGGGCTAAGCTTTGATGAGATCCACATGCTAGGAGGCCTCTTGGGCGTTGAACGCTAGCTAGGGGGTCCTCTCTGGGCATTTGGACGCTGGTCTCCTCCTTGGGGGCGCTGGACGCCTGGAATGGGGCAAGAGGCTAGTGTTGGACGCCAGTTTTAGGCCTTCTAATCTGAAGCAAAGTATGTACTATTATACATTTCTGGAAAGCTCTGAAGTCAGCTTTCCACTATTGTTGAGAACGCCCAATTGAGACTTCTGTAGCTCCAAAAAAGGTCTTCTGAGTGCAAGGAGGTCAGATTCGGACAGCATCTGCAGTGTTTTCTTTGTCTCTGAATCAGTCTTTTGCTAACTTTTGCTCCAGCTGCTCAATTTCAGCTAGAAAATACCTGAAATTGCACAAAAACACACAAAATCAAAGTAGAATCTAAAAATATGAATTTTACACTAAAACCTATGAAAATATAATAAAAACTAAACAAAACATGCTAAAAATTATATGAAAATGATGCCAAAAAGCGTATAAAATATCCGCTCATCACAACACCAAACTTAAACTGTTGCTTGTCCCCAAGCAACTAAAACACAGGAGGATAAAAAGAAGAGTAAGATATAATAAATATCAGAGTTTTCAATGAAGCTCAGTTTCAATTAGATGAGCGGGACTTAATAGCTTTTTGCTTCTGAATAGTTTTGGCATCTCACTATCCATTGAAACTCAGAAATGTTGGTCTCTTTAGAAACTTAGAATCCAAATCGTATTATTGACTCTCCTAGTTCAGTTCTTTTTTATTCTTGAACACAGCTTTTAGAGTCTTGGCCATGACCCTAACAACTTTGTTTTCCAGTATTACCACCGGATACATAAATGCCACAGACACTTTAACTGGGTGAACCCTTTCAGATTATGATTAAGCATTGCTAGAATCCCCAGATAGAGGTGTTTAGAGTTCTTAAGCACACTCTTAGGATATTTGGATCCTTTTACCCTTGCCTTTTGGTTTAAAGAGCTATTGGCTTTTTCTACTTTTTATTTATTATTGTTCTTTTTCGCTATATATTTTTTTTCGCATGCATATATATATTATTTTTTTTTCTTTTGCAACATGCTTTTCTTTTTCTTTTTGCTGATTTTTCTTGCTTTAAGAATCAATTTTTGGATTTTTTTAGATTACCAATAATACTTTTCCTTTTTCATCATTCTTTCAAGAGCCAACATTCTAAAATTCCAACTTCAAATATGCACTGTTTATTCATACATTCAGAAAACAAAAGAAACGCCACCACATTAAAATAATTGAACTATTCTTATTATATAACTTGAAATTTATGTATCTCTCAATTCTTTTCAATTAAAATTTTCTTTTAAACAAGGTGAGACACATATGGAACATTTTATAACTTTAAGACATAGATGGAAATGATCATGCAATAAGAACAAGAGAACAGAAAATACAATGTAACACCCAATTTTCAGTATGCCTAGATCATACCAGAAACTGAGCGCTACCAACTTGTCCTCCTAATTGTTACCTATTATTTATTATATGAGCCTGATTCATTGTTAAAAGCGTGGTTATTTTGCGAGGTACTTTTTTTTTGAAAACGTTTGGATTAATAATCAGAATCATTCATAATCAATTCACAAATAATAACAGATAAAATAGTTATAAACAACTACATTTATATACATCTCAAACAGTTAACAACATTCAGTTATCCAGCCTTTATTAGAGAAAAGATCTTTAGTTAGAACACCCCTAGATATTGCTAGATAATAACTATATACATATATATATACATACAACATCCTAGGCCCTGACCTATTCAAGAAGTCCCTAAGCTGGCACCCAGGCTAGCCTAGACTCTATAGTCACCTAGTCCCTCTAAACTACTAAAAAGAGGGAAGGTACATTCTAGGTCTTCAAAACTCGAGTCAGGTCGAATGTCATCAAAAGGTGGACGGTCGTCTACTACTCCTCTGCACAATCTTACATTGCAACATGACGTCCCACTGGTACTCCATCAAGTAGCCACATAACAGGAGTCTCGTACACAGGATTTAGGCTAAAGTGCGCATATGAACGGGGTGCAGACGTTGGCTGGTTTTACAGTATATACATATAAAAAGAGAACGAGATTCACCCTAGACTCAGAAGACTACCTAGAGCAAAATCCTCTTTGCGAAACGGTCATCAGTAGATTACGGAAGGGTACTCCAGCTTCCATCTGAAGGGGGAAGGGAGAGAGAAGGGGTAAGAACTGGGGAGTTCTTAGTAGGGCCGGGGTTATTAGTTTAGTTCATTAATTCTGTGTTGTTTAGCAAATAAATAGCAGAATACAGAGAAGCAGTAAATAGAAGATACAGAAAAATATTGAAAATAGATAAAACAGAAAGTAGAACACAAATAAAAGAATACAAGAAAATAAACACAAATACAAAGAATAGAATACAAATAGAGAAAACATACATTCATACAACAGTCACAACATAGGAAATGCACAATCAAGTATGATGCATGTCTAGCCCTAATGCAGGTAATGAGCTCATTTGTCGGTTACATACCTGCTCCCAACGTTACCCGGAGTCTTTTGACCAGGTAAGGCTTCCCTGTTGGCAATACCCATCACAAGAGTCCTTTGACTTGGAGGGCGGAGCTGGTCTGTCCAACATACTCACTGTAAGAGTCCTTTGACTTACAGAAACATATGCTAGTTAAGTGATTTCTCGATACCTATCTAAGAGTCTTCTAACTTATAGAATAGTATTATAGCTAAGTATCCTAGGAAAGCGCTCTCAATGGGGACACCACCATCTATCCGACTACCTCAATGCAGCAGATGAACACACAAATTTCTCTGGAATTGCCTTAATGCAACAAATGACCCTTTCAACAAGCCCTCTATTTGTTCTCTATTCTCCTTATTATCATATTACTCTTTTCTCTTTGTCTTTTTACTCTGCTGTGATTACTCTTTTCTCTGTATCCCTTTTTTCTGCTCTGGTTACTCTTTTTTCTGTTTAACGTATGTATTTAAAGTTTATGTAAATTTCAGTATGAATAGTTAGCCTGTCCCAAGTATAGGTTCATTAAGTCTATACTGAAACAGTTTAACTTTCATATTATACCTAACCCTAGGCGCAACTCAAGAACTAACTATGTTGCTCCTAGTTTGTTCACTAATCTCTGTTTGTTTCTGTCATTAAAACTTTACAGACTTTTTCTTCGATTTTTATCTTTTCTTCAACCTTTTATCTTTCCTTTGTCTTTGCCTCACTAATATAATTTTTTATTTTTTATTACGCCTTTTCCGTCAAAAAACATTTTAGAAATCTTTCTGTTAAAATTTAAGTTTTAGAGTATTAATGGAAGTATTTTATGAATCCTTCACCATTATTGT